>NC_065449.1:75486453-75798647 GCF_917563875.1 Diabrotica virgifera virgifera | reverse complement strand
ATTGACTGATTTTGAATGATTATAACATAACACTGCAGGCGACGAGTTCCACCCTAGGCACCAGGTACTTTGGAGACCATCGCCGACATGAAATTCGTACTCAGAGACCCCAAAAACCCCTGAGTAATGGTTATTGACTGGTTTTGAATGGTTACAACATAAAACTCCAGGCGACGAGTTTCACCCTGGGCACCAGGTAACTTAGAGACCATCGCCGACATGAAATTCGTACTAAGCGACCGCCAAAACCCCCAGATTAATGGTTTTTTACTGATTTTGAATAATTATGACATAAAACTCCAGGCGATGAGTTGCACCCTGGGAACCAGGTACCTTGGAGACCACCGCCAATATTAAATTGTGTTTAGCGACTCCAAAAACCCCCCGAGTAATGGTTATTGACTGATTTTGAATGGTTATAATATAAAACGCTAGGCAACGAGTTCCAACCCTTGGCACCAGGTACCTTGGGCACCATCGCCTACATGCCATTCGTACTCAGGGACCCTCAAAACCACTAGTGTAATAGTTTTTGACTAATTTTGAATAATTATAACTAAAAACTCCTGGCGACGAGTTCCACTTTAGGCACCAGGTATCTTGGAGGCCACCGCCGACATTAAATTCGTGGTCAGCGACCCCAAAAACCGCCGTGTAATGGATATTGACTGATTTTTAATTATTATAACATAAAACTCCAGGCGACGAGTTCCACACTGGGCACCAGGTACCTTGGAGACCATCGCCGACATGAAATTCGTACTAAGCGACCCCCAAAACCCCCAGGGTAATAGTTTTTGGCTGATTTAGGATAATTATAACTAAAAACTCTAGGCGACGAGTTCCACCCTGGGCACCAGGTATCTTGGATGCCATCGCCAACATTAAACTCGTGGCCGGCGACCCCAAAAACCCCCCGAATAATGGATATTGACTAATTTTTAATGATTATAACATAAAACTCTCGGCGACGAGTTCCACCGTGGGCACCAGGTGCCTTGGAGACCATCGCCGATATGAAATTCGTGCTCAGCGATCCCCAAAACCCCAGAGTATAAAAATTCAACTCGTTTCCATCAATATTTCCCAAGTTCTAAATTTTTCATTTTCACCTCTTCGAGATCCACTTTTAAAATGCATTTTCTTATGCACAAAAATTTTTGCCCTAGATGAATTTAGTTCACAAAGTTGCCTGACACTCTCTCTAATCGATTGCAAAAAGTTCCATGACGATTCATCTTACTGCACAAAATTTCTAGGTTTTGGGCTTTTTAGTGCTTCGTTGCTTCGTCTAATAGTATTCTTTGGCGATTTAGAAAATGTATACCAACATAATATGGACTATAAATGCACGTTAAGAAAACCAAGTTCATGATTATTTCTAAGCAACACACAGTAGGAAGGCTAGATATCGATGGAAAACAAGTAAAAAGAGTGAATAACCAGGGCCGCGTTTAGGTCAATTGCCGCCCTAGGCAATTCTCTAGTAGCCGCCCTTCAAAGATGTACAATTTTTGCGAAAAAAAAAATGCAAGCAGAATTTTTTATTTAGGGAGCATTCAAGTATTATGTAACGCGATTTTTGAAGATTTTTGACCCCCCTCCCGCCCCCCTACGTAACGCAATTTTTGAAGATTTTTGACCCCCCCTAACCTGCGTTACGTAATATGTACTTGAACGGTCCCTTAAATAAGAAATGTATTGTTTGGAAATGTATTAAAATGAGGAACATAGAATTTATAAAAAATAATATTTTACACAAGTGAGAAGAACAAAAATCACACTGATCACAGTATGGTATGAATTCACTTTTGACCGATGAAAATAAACACAGAATGTTTTACATAAAAATGAAAAATTATGATTATGTATCATTTGCAATTTGCACTAGTATAAAATAGGAATGTGTTGCGATAGCAGTAGCCGTTATTTTTTAACTGTTATTTCACTGAAACTGTTTCACACTGTTACATCATTTTCATAATAACTGAAATATTCAGGTAGCTGACTACTTTTTTAATTATTGTAGACCTATAGCAAGAAAACCTACCCGTGTCCTGTCTGGAGTTCACGTCCGTTTTTTTAATTATTAACAATTTAATTTGTATGTAATTTCTACATACATTACATATATGCAATTTTATTATAAATGTATTAATTAATAAAGGGTCTAATTTGTTTAAACATTTCTTGAAAAAATTATTTTTTTCCAAATACCTATTTTCTTAATCATATCATTATAGTATGGTATAACTAGATCCAAACCCAGACATCCAAAGTGAAAGTTATCCTCCAGCACCAAATTGTTCTATATGGTCTACATAAAGTTCAGAAAAAAGTCACACCATTTTGAGCGTCGGGTTTAGGGGGGAGAGGGGAGAGAAATTGGTAAATTCGTAGTTTTTTAAGTTTTTCGTCAATATTTCTAAAACTATGCGGTTTAGCATGAACAACCTTCTATACAAAAAAGTTCTACATTAAATTTGAAACAAAAAAGGTCCTCTGCATAATCCGTCTAAAATGAACGGTTCCAAAGTTATGGAGGTAGTATAGTATAATTGGTCCAAAAAAGGCCTAACCCAGACATTAAAAGTAAAGTTTTCCTCCAACACCAAATTGTTCTATATGGTCCAGATATTATTCAGTAAAAAGTTACACCATTTTGAGCGTCCGGTTTGGGGGGTAAATAGGGGAGAAATCGGTAAATTAGTAGTTTTTTATGTTTTTCGTCAATATTTCTAAAAATATGCTTTAATGTTCTATACAAAAATGTTCTCCATTAAATTTAAAACAAAGAAGGTCCTATACATAATTGTTATAAAATCAACGATTCCACAGTTACGGAGGGTGAAAATTGGAGGTTTGCGATACTTTTTATATTTTTTGAGCAATTTATAATATTTTTACTGATTGAAAGAAATTTTCTTTAACAGGATTTGCTATTTCAGTGGCCGATGGTATGTTAGTGATAAGCCCTTGAAGAAACGTCAACCTCACCACCCAAAATCATCTTCGATTGCCCAAGAAATATAAAAAGTATCGAAAACCTCCACATTTCACACCCTCCGTAACTCTGGAACCGTTGATTTTATAACAATTAAAGATAGGACCATTTTTGTTTTAAATTTTATGTAGAACGTATATAACATTGTTTACGCTTAAACATAGTTTTAGAAATATTGACGAAAAACGTAAAGAAATAACTAATTTACCGACTTCTCCCCCATCTCCCCCCCAAACCGGACGCTCAAGATGGTGTAACTTTTTACTGAACAATATGTGGATCATATAGAACAATTTGGTGTTGGAGGAAAACTTTTACTTTGGATGTCTAGGTTAGGTCTTTTTTGGACCAATTATACTATACTACCTCCGTAACTTTGGAATCGTTCATTTTAGAAGGATTATGTATAGGGGCATTTTTTATTTCAAATTTATTGTAGAACATTTTTGTATAAAAGGTTGTTCATGCTAAACCTCATAGTTTTAGAAATATTGACGAAAAACGTAAAAAACTACGAATTTCCGACTGCTCCCCCCTCTCCCCCCCAAACCCGACGCTCAAAAAGGTGTGACTTTTTTCTGAACATTATATGGACGATATAGAACAATTTGGTGTTGGAGGATAACTTTCACTTTGGATGTCTGGGTTATGTCATTTTTTTAATAAATTCTATCATACTATTAATGATCATAGAAAAAGTTAAAGTAGGTACCTATATTTTAATAAATAAATTATTTTTATTAAATAATAATTTATTGAACATAATTTATTCATTAAAATATACCTTAACTTTTTCTATGATTAATAATGATAGTATCATTACAAAAAATGGATTTTTGAGAAAATATTATTTTTTCAAAAATTGTTTAAAAAATTAGACTGTTTATTAATAAATGTCTAGACAAATTGCATATTTGTAATTTACACTAAAGTACATACAAATTAAAAGAAGAAATATCAAAATTCATTGAGTAGATCCCAAGATATAGAAAATGGTAGTCGTTTTAAGTTGCTTTTTTAGTTTTTGAACTCGTGCGTTTTTCGGCTCCCGCCAGGTAGCTGACAACTGTTTTAATTGTTGACCTATAGGATGAAAACCTACATGTTTCCTGCCTAGAGTTCGCGTTCGTTTTTTAGTTATTAACAATTTAGTGCAATCAACGCAGAAGCTCCCCCTTCACTTACTATGACTAATCATCATTTGAACTACATTTTTAAAAATTCGAGTAAAATATCATCTTTCCGAGTACCTATGTAAGAAGATGTTTTTTAAATGTTTATAAACTAGTATTTTTTACTATATTAGATAATTTTTTATCTTTTCTTAATACATTTTGATAGGATCACTTTTCTACTTTCATTTGGCATACGCAGAATTGTCCTATCTTCATTATTTTCTGTCATTTGTTATTACAAAACAAAGGTCTCTGGGATAAACAAATAGAATACCTAATTTTTAAACTAATTAATGGATCTGTCTCAAATTTTGGGAGTTTGTTATGTACCCCAATACCCAACTTTGAGTAAAGCGAAACACTACAGTGCTAAGTTAGTTTTAGGAAAAGTTATTAATAAATAACGATTTTCAGTTATTTTGTAGTTTACGAAGCAACAAACTAACTTTTTGACTTTCAAAAATCGTCATTGTGAAGGTTTTTCAATGTTCTAAAAAAATTAATTTTGTAATTTTATGTCAACTATTTAGCTTTTTAATTGAGTGCAAAAAATGGAAAAAATCGCATTGATTGCACCAAATTGTTAATAATTAAAAAACACGATCTCTAGGCAGGAAACATGAAGGTTTTCATCCTATAGGTCAAGTCCACAATAACTAAAAAAAGTAGTCAGCTACCTTAATATTAATTTCATTGTCCCGAACATGGTCTATTTCTTGCTTATTTCCCTGGCTGGAGTATTATATCAGTGCGACGAGACGAATGTTATCTCCTTGTAATAATACAGTTTGAAAATCCCAACTCTAACTCGATTTCCTACTGGTAATCTTTAGTTTCTGCAATATGTGCAATATTGATGTTTTCAGTCAATTCACCGTGTTTGCGGAGCTTTTGGCGGCCCAATAATCACTAAATTTATGACTTCCGTTTTTTTTTTTGATGAATAGTGTTAGGTTTAAGATAACAGAATGATATGTTTGTTTTATTTTTGATATGAATGCCATTTCTTTTATTTAGAAACGAACGCCCACTTCTATTTCATTGATGGATGAATGATGAATATACATATTTGTTATTCGATTTTAATTTTTAAATACAAATATTTTTTTTGTACAGTATTTTTGCCGCCCCAGGGGCGTCATTTGATAGGGTTAGGGGAGGCAGTTGCTCCCTCCCCTGCAACTGAAAATTACTGAAATTTACAAAAAATACTTTCAGTTTTCATTATTACATCATATAATATAATGTATTGTGTATTATATAATGCTTGCCCCCCCCCAATTAAAATTTCAAGCCCCTGTGCCGCCCTCTCACAATTTGCCGCCCTAGGCAGCTGCCTATATTGCCTAATGGATAAAGCAGCCCTGTGAATAACTACAAACATCTGGGAACCTGGGTAAAACCAAAAAACGATCAAGGTAGAGAAATCAGGACATGCATCGAAATTGCAAGAAAAGCATTCATAAAAATGAAAAAAATATTTCTACTTCATCTTTAAAAAAATATTTGTTAATCGAAACCTTCCTCTGGAGCTGAGAATAAGAGCCTTAACATGCTACGTATTCTCGACTTTGTTGTATGCAATGGAAAGCTGGACACTGAAAGTAGACAACATAAAGAAGTTGGAAGCATTTGAGATGTGGTGCTATAGTAGGATTTTAAAAATACCATGGATCCAACGAGTTACGAATGCAGAAGTGCTAAGCAGGCTACAAAAGGATTGCGAGGTGATAAAGAACATCACAACAAGAAAGCTGGAATATTTGGGCCAAATTATTAGAGGTGCGAAATATGAGATATTAAGGCTCATAATGCAAGGCAAAATTAAGGGGAAAAGATCCATAGGTAGAAGAAGAATTTCCTGGCTGAGAAACTTAATGAGAGTGGTATAGTTGCAGCTCAGTAGATCTTTTCAAGGCCGCCGTCAATAAGATGCGGATAGCTGTGATGATGGCCAACCTCCGATAGGAGAAGGAGCTACAAGAAGAAGAATACCAATTTTTTTCTTTTCAGTTTAGTCAAAATAGAATCAAAAGCAATCATATCGTCATCAGAAGACGAAATTTTGCTATAACTTATAGACGCAACTGACAAAGGCTATATTGCTACTTTGCCGCACCGATCAGCCCCGCTACTTATGTTTTCGATAAAGGATATAACATTATGCCCTCATGCAAATTTTTAGCTTCCCAGAGGTCCTAAAACGTCTTAAATCGAGAAAAGAAGAATTTTTAGGTTATTTTTTTGTGAGCGCAATTTTACTTTAAAAAATCTGAAAAAATTCAAGAGGTTGTATCTTTTGAATACAAAACAACCTATTTTTTGTCAGATTTTTTTAATGAAAAATGAGCCCAGGAAAAATTTTTGAAATTTTCAAAAAATTTTTAGGTTATGATATGATTTGGCCAACTTTTAAATAGTATTTTTTTGTGTACTTTTTGCCGTTCTTTTAAATGGCAGAGGCAGAATTTTTAATATCTGAGCGGAAAGAACGAAAAAATCGAAAAAACCGTTTTTGGCTGTCTCGAGATGCATCTCTGGACAGCCAATTTTAGGATTTAGGATCCTGAGTACAACAATTGAAAAAAAACATAAATGTGAATTTTGTCATAAAATTTGGTATGTGGGGTTATAATAATATTAGGAACAACTTTTCCAAATAACTTTTATCGATATCTGTAACGCGAAGCAAATCGAATCGCATATCGAAAATTCACCATGTTTGTGGATTCGCAGTAGGCCGCGTTTAAAATTTAAAGTTCAGTTGACTATTTTAAAAATTGTGAACCATCAACCAGTATCACTGCGCAAAATTTCAAATCTGTATATATTTTGATAGCCGAAACATTCTTCATCTTAAATGCGACACACTGTATCTTATCAATTCGATAATTTATTGCAACTAATATAGTCGTATTTTTTAGATTCAAAATATACAATGAGAATACTAATTCACAAATTTAATCATAAAAGGTTCAAATTGATTGCATTGAAATATTTAACCAATTAATGCGTATTAATATAATATTATTATAATTATTATAATAAAAGAGTGAGATTTATGTATAAAAACCCTCAAGTATCTCGGAAACGACTTGCACATTTTTTATAGGTTTTGGTGGGTAGGGGTTTTCTAATGCAGCCGATATTACAGTGATAATTATTACATTGTTGTCAGATTTTCCGTTTTTCTGGAAATCTAATGAACTTTCTTATTTCAAAAGAACACCCTGTATATTTTTTGCGTTTCGAAGTTCTTAAGATATACTGACTATT
Organism: Diabrotica virgifera virgifera; assembly: GCF_917563875.1. NCBI lineage: Eukaryota > Metazoa > Arthropoda > Insecta > Coleoptera > Chrysomelidae > Diabrotica > Diabrotica virgifera. The sequence goes on along the minus strand of NC_065449.1, from coordinate 75,791,192 downwards.
TTTTATGATATATACTCTATACCTAAATGTTAAATAAAAAACAATATTTTTGAAACTGCGGAGTACCCAAAACCCTTCTTCCAGGGGCTGGCTATAAAATTTTTTGGCACGTTTTATTCTAAAACATTGCTTTTTAATAAATGTTAATGAAGCGCATATGAGAGGACGGGCGATCGGGCTGCATTAACAACTAAAAAACAATATTTTAGAATGAAACAAGCTCAAATTACTTATTGGTAACTGATAAAATAAGGAAAGATCAAAATTTTTTTTGTAACATTATTATTTTTATTTTTTAGCCATACGGCTCACACTCCCTCTAAGGGGAAAATTGACTCATTCCAGATACCTACGGTATCAAAAGGATTGAGCTCTGGTGGGACTCTTTCCATGTTATCAAGCCCTAGGTGACTTGGTATGCAGGTGTATCTCAAAAATTTGGCCTCGATGTTCTGGCCATTTTGCATATCGAATCCACCGGGCTGTATCTTTCCTCTGACTATATTTAAAACGCGGTACTTGTCTAGTCCAAAGTGCATATTAATATCATTAGAGAATGTTTCTACTGTTTTTAGCATCTGTTCTAGATTGTCTCGAGTAGAAGCCATTAATTTCAAATCATCTATATACAACAGATGATTAAGCTTCGCTACTACAGTATTGTTGTTTTTAATGCTAAAACCTGAGTCAGTGGAGTTTAATAGCTATGATAGGGGGTTCATAGCCAAACAGAACCACAATGGACACAGCGAATCTCCTTGAAACAGGCCCCGGTTGATTGCGATATTTTCCGTTTAGATATTGTTTTCACCTGGTATTTGGAGGTGAATTTTAGTCTTCCAACTTGTCATTATATGCCTTAAAAAAGTCACTATGTTATCATCGACTTTGTTTATTCTTAATATATCTATAAGCCATTCATGCGACACTGAATCAAAGGCCTTTTTGGAGTCAATAAAGGCAGTAAAGAGGTTCCTTTTTTGGTGAATGTCTGGTTAGAAATGACTGAGTCGATGATAAGTTGTTCTTTGCAACCCATAGAACCTTTAGCGCATCCTTTTGGTTGAGGCTCTATGATATTGTTTAGAGCACAGTGTTGGTAGATATGCCGGGTTATACAGGATGTGACCAAATTATACAAAGTTGGAAGACAAGGAATTGGGCGGTACTTGGCTGGATCTTGGGTGTTATTTTGATCCTTCGGTATTCAATAAGTGGTTCGCTGAGTTAGAAATGATGGCATTTCCTGCGGGTTAGAAATAACATGATTAATGTTGATAAGCACTCATGAATACTCCAAAACTTCTTAAGCCAGAAGTTCTGAACTCCGTCTGGTCCAGGAGATTTCCAGTTATGAAGCTCTTTGATGATAAAATAAGGCTTTAGCTTGAATTTCTATAGGTACTTGGCAGTTTCAAAAATAATATTTTTGATTTGTGTTTTTTTAACCTTGAAAATCGTAATTATTCGATTTCTTTTGTTTTAAATTATTTATAACTCGAAAACGATTAACTTTAGAGAAAAATTACAAGAGAACTTTTTTGTTCCCAATGGTCCAAAGAACGTAATATAAATTATTGTTTAAAAAGTCTTTTAAATAAATGTAGCAATAACTCCGAAATTATGGCCACTAGATATATGGAATATTACATGGAAAATAATCAGTATTTCTTAAGGACTTCAAAATGCAAAAAATATACAGCGTGTTCCATTTGAAATAAGAAAGTTAATTAGATTTTCAGAAAAACGGAAGATCTGACAACAATGTAATTATTATAATATCGGCCACATTAGAAAACTCCAACCCACCACAATCCATAAAAATCGTGCAAGCCATTTCCGAGATAATTGAGGGTTTCCATACATAAAACTCACTCTGTATATGAGGCATGTCATATCAAAATTAACAATCTCCAGTTGGTATTAAAATTTAGATTTTGTTTATTCGTTGCTCTCTAGCCAGTTCTTTATATGATAAGTCGAAGTATTTTCGTCAAAGTTGACAAATAGGGGTCTACTTTGACGAAAATACTTTAGACCAGGGCGCATCTGTAAAAATATTAGTACATTTGGACGTTGAGAGGTGACTTAAATTTTTTTGCAGAAATTGTGTTAAATTAACTCAAGTAATAATATTTGAGTTATCCTCCCCCTCAAAAAGGCCCGGAACATTGTTTAAATAATCAAAATGTCAAAAAATTAAGGAAAAATTCGATTTTTTTCTTCGTTTTTTGATTAGAACTTTAAAAGTATTTATTTCCGAAAAAAGTTGTACTGACATAAAAGTTGTGTAATTAAATTTCCTATAATATAGAATTGGTTAGAAATTTAAAAAATAGTCACCCTTGTTGCAAAATAGCAATAATTGCGAAAAAACCATACAAAAACAAGTATTCGCATTTTACGTTTTTCAACCATTTACGCTACACTAAGGACCTTCATGTTTCAACCAGAAAAACATTATGATACAGTTAAACAATACTGCAAATTTCATTAAGATCGGTTCAATAGATTTAGCAAAATAAATTTTGCAATCCAGCTTTCGCAAAAAAAATTCATTTTTTCAAAATGTTACAGGACGGAAACTAAAGCAGATAGCAAGTTGTAATATTTTTTTGCGTATAGAAGTATACTGTACCTTTCATTTGCTATTTGCAAAATTGAAATCGATTATCTACCGCGGCGTCAGGAATTTTTTTAAATAAACATTAATTATTGGTGCTACGCGCAGGACAGCGGATAGTTTGCTCTGGTGGGCATTCCACTGACCTTTGATAATAATTGAATCATTTTAATTTTTATTACATTTCGATATAAATAATTAAATTTATTTATTGCAAAATAGAAACACATACTCTATCCTTTGAAATAACACTTTTTTAGCAAAAACTTTCTTTGTTCATATATTTAACTTAGAGAATAAAAGCTTATTATTTTTAAACATGCAATTGTTTAAACAATATTTCACAAACAATAATAAAATTAGTTTGATTTTTGTGGAATTAAAATATTAAAACACAACAAAATATAGAGTAAGAAAATGATATATTAGATAAAGATTGGAAGAAATTTTGGTGGAAATCAACTTGTGTGAATCGAACACCGCTGTCCTGCGCATAGCACCAAAAATTAATGTTTATTTAAAAAATTTCCTGACGCCGTGGTAATTAATCGATTTTAATTTTGCAAATTGCAAATAAAAGGTACAATACACTTCTATAAGGAAAAAAAAATTCAACTAGCTATCTGCTTTATTTTCAGTCCTGCAACATTTAAAAAAAATGAAGTTTTTTTGCGAAAGCTGGATTCCCAAATTTATTTTGGAAAATTTATTAAACCAATCTTAATGAAATTTAGAGTGTTATTTTACTATATCATAAAGTTTTTCTGGGTAAAATATGAAGGTCCTAAGTGTAGCATAAATGGTTGAAAAACGTAAAATGCGAATACTTGTTTTTGTATGGTTTTTTTCGAAATTATTGCTATTTTGCAACAAGGGTGACTATTTTTTAAATTCTTAACCAATCCTATGTTGTAGGAAATTTAATTACGCAACTTTTATGTCAGTACAACTTTTCTCAGAAATGAACAGTTTTAAAGTTATAATCAAAAAACCAATAAAAAAAATCGAATTTTTCCTTCATATTTTCACATTTTGATTATTTAAACAATGTTCCGGACCATTTTGAGTGGGAGGATAACTCGAAACATTATTATTTGAGTTATTTTTAAGCAATATCTGCAAAAAAATTTGAGTCATTTCTCAACGTCCATCTCAAAAGAGATGCGCCCTGGACTACTTCGACTTATCATATAATCATATAAAAAATGGCTAGAGTGCAAGGAATAAACAAAATCTAAATTTTAATAAAACTGGAGATTGTTAATTTTGATATGACATGCCTCATATTAGATTATATTATACACATTATTAATACACATTAATTATTAATACACATTAATAATTAGTTCCATACTTCAATGCAATCAAGTTGAACTTTTTATGATAAAATTAGTGAATTAGTCAGTACTTGATTGTATATTTTGAATCTATAAAAAATACGACTATATTAATTGCAATAAATTAACAAATTGACAAGATACAGTGTGCCGCATTTAAGATGAAGACACCCCTATGTTTCGGCTATAAAAATATATACAGATTTGAAATTTTGCACAATCATACAGGGTGATGGTTCACAATTTTTAAAATAGTCAACTGAACTTTAAAATTTAAACGGGGCCTACTACAAACAGTGTGAATTTTCGATATGCGATTCGATTTGCTTCGCGTTACAGGTATCGATAAAAGTTATTCCAAATATTATTATAACCCCACATACCAAATTTTATGACAAAATTCACAATTTTAGTGTTTTTTCAGTTGCTGTAGGCAGGATCCTAAATCCTAAAATTGGCTGTCCCGAGATGCATCTCGAGACAGCCAAAAACGATTTTTTCCTTCTTTCCAACAAAAAAAGAACGGCAAAAAGTACACAAAAAATACTATTTAAAAGTTGGCCAAATGATATTATCATAACCTAAACATTTTTTGGAAACTTCAAAAATTTTTCCTGGGCTCATTTTTCATTACAAAAATCTGAAAAGAATTAGGTTGTTTTGTATTCAAAAGATACAACCTCTTGAATCTTTTCAGATTTTTTAAAGTAAAATTGCGCTCACAAAAAAATAAAACCTAAAAATTCTTCTTTTCTCGATTTAAGATGTTTTAGTACCTCTGGGAAGCTAAAAATTTGCATGAGCGCATAATTTTATATTCTTTATCGAAAACATAAGTAGCGGGGCTGATCGGTGCGGGGGCATTTTTGACCATCTTATCCCGCTATAGCCTTTGAACGATTTTTCACTCTTTTACCCTTCTTCACTGTGTTACTATTCACGCGAGCTACAACCGCTCATATTCGCGCGGTTTGCCCGTAAGCGGAAACCGCTTCCACCATGTTTGTCCCCTTACACGTCCCTAGTAGTCGTAGCGGTATGACTTCCGAAAACATCGAATTTGATCATAAGCGGGTGCATAAAAAGATATCTTACACTGAGTATTTTGTTTCTGCACATAATACCTACATACAGTGGAACCTCGATTATCCGTCTCTCTATTAACCGTCACCTCTGTTAACCGTCAGGGTCCATACCTAAGTTATATTGACTACATAAGTAAAAATTTAGTCATTAATTCAAACGAAATTCGTTGAAATGTACACGTGCTGTTATGCCACCACCGCATTTTTTATGTAAATAATTTTTGTTCTTATTCAGGGCTCTGGATTAAATTTCAATTTACATAGGTAATGATAAATGATACCGTGCTTTTAGAGTTCTAATTTTAGAATCGCGAGCCGAAAATAAAAACGCACGGCACAATAATTATTAGATTTGATGATTTTACATCTATTAAGAAATTCAGCCGTTGCAAAATGTGAAGTAACAATAAAACAAACAAAGATTTCGGAATAATTTGAATCAAATTGATTCGACTGTACTAACATAAATCCCTTTTATATTGTCAAATAAAACATACAAATACAATTTGAGTTATATGAACTATGAATTTTTATTTATTTTTTAATGTTCTGTTAACCGTCTTTTCGATTATCCATCATACCCTTGGTCCGGTGCCCTGACGGATAATCGAGGTTCCACTGTATATTTAAAATAATATAAGAGTTATTTAATAATCCCTCCGCTACTGATCGGTCATAAAAAATACCACTATCTGCATACATATTTTGTTTTTAATTTTTAAACATAAACAAAAATGTAATATGCCGACAAGTTGAATTTGAGGGTAATACGATATTTTTTTCGATCAAGGTTTTAAGTAACATGAATCATTTTTAATTGATAATCTGTAGATTAAGGGCCGGTTGTTCGAACGCTAATCAACAATGATCGTTATCAAATATTTAATTACTGTCACCAACTGTCAATGTCTACTTTGTTTGGGTTGCTGAATTACAATTATGAAATTACTTAATCAATTATGTTAATAATTGTTATGTTAATTGATTACCTAATCTCATAATTATAAGCAATTATGTTTTCAGCAACCCAATAAAAGTTGACATTGACAGTTTTGGTGACAGTAATTAAATATTTGATAGTGATCATTGTTGATTAGCGTTCGAACAACCGGCCCTTAAGGAATTATAAAATGTTTATACCTATAGAAAGGTGATTACGCCATCATTATTTGTGACATCCTATTTCATTTTAAGCAACCTTATTTTTCTAATGTGTTATTTTAAAGCCATAACTTTGATTATTAATTTCGTATCGCGACTTATTTAGTCTACTAGTAATAAAGTTATCAGAATTTAATGACAAAGACAAAGCAGTTTTCATTCGGGGTTTTGACTATGCTAATACATATTTTTATTTATCACATTGTACTTAGGTACCAATGAAATTACAAGAAGAATATAGAAAGTGGGGACTAGAAATTAATACAGAAAAAACAAAATACCTGCCAATAGGTACCGAACTATCGAACATCACATTAGAAAATAATGAAATCATCATGCCCTGCGACCATTACACATATCTAGGAATCGTTTTTGACACAACGGGGAAAGATGATGAAGAAATAAAGAGAAGAATAACACAATCCAGAAAAACAATAGGTTGTCTAAACAGCGTACTGTGGAATCATGAAATAGGAAAAAGAAGAAAACACAATATCTACGAATCTCTTATTAAAAGCAGTCTATTGTACGGAGCAGAAACTTGGCGGATAACCGAAAACAACAGAAGAAAACTGGAGGCAGTAGAAATGGACGCTTTTAGAAGATCAGTAGGAGTGTCACGCAGAGAGAGAATACGTAATGATGAGATAAGACAGCGAATGGGGGTTGACGGCTCTCTAACAACAGACATAGAAAGAAAACAGCTGATATGGTGCGGACACGTCCAGAGGATGGATAACTCAAGACTCCCTAAAATAATTATGCAATGGGTACCACCAAACCGCAGAAAGAGAGGAAGACCCAAGAAATCTTGGAGAGAGGGAGTAACGAAGGCGATGAGCGCAAGAGATCTTAGAGAGGGCCAATGGGATGATAGAGTGTCATGGAAATTAGGCATCGGACAACGTCGCAAGACGTTTTAAAACCGATTGATAGATAGACTTAGGTACCATCCGTATTCATTTCATTTCCTATTTTCTCCCATACGTCGTCTTTCAATTTCGTCCTCATATAGTGCTCGAGGTTAGTATTATTATATACCACGGGTATAAATATCTAGAACGAGTTCAATTAGCTTTGATAATGTTCATCTTGCAAACAAAAACAAGTAAAAATAAACATCTGGCAGTGAGTTACGCGTGCCAAGACCCACGAAAACTGTACGCCGATGACAAAAGTTCCAAAGTGAGACCTGCGAGCGCAAATATTGATCGTAGGTTGGGTTCAATTTGCGGTGTCTCTCTTCTAAGCGTGCTTTACAAAACTGTCCACGCATTTCGCCGGCACAGTTTTGTGTCTTGCTTAGGTACAATTTGCGCCGGGCCATAGCATCCGATTTTCTTAACATTCTGCTTTTTGATTCAATCGCTTATGTTGGATAATAAAAAATTAGGTACTTTAACGACTAACCATGTTTTTCATTAATACAGGGTGTGCGACAAACGTTAAAGTATTGCTTAGTAGTTTGCTTTATAAACTTATGTCAGCAAATGTTTCCGAGATAAGGGGTGTTGAAATTTTTCGTACACACTGACGATTTATTTATTTCTAAAACCGGTTAAGATATATAAATGAAATTTGGTAAATTTTAAGAGGTAGTTATTGCGCATTTTTTGACATACAATTAAGAATTTTAAATTCACCATTGGCGCGCATACGGGTAATATGACAGTAGCAAATGTTTCAAACAATAAATGTAGCTGAGATGAAGAAATAAAAAAACGTTTAGTAGCACTTTTCATGTAGAATGAACCGTTCTCTCAGAAATAACGCTTGAAGTAACCGGCGATTTTGAGTCAGTTATGGGCGTGAAATGAATTTTATTGTAAAATTAGGAAAGAGTCAACGGGAAAAATTCGATATCTTTTGATCGAAGTGTTTTGATCAGAGCTTTCGTATGCAATGTTTGCATTTTGCCGCATTTTTATTTTTGTCACTCTGTCGTATTTTTTCGATTTCCATCAGATCAATAAAATTGATCACTTCCATTGACCGATCACTATGGAATTTCCATTGTTAGAGACAAATCTTTAAATCCATAAAATGAAATTTAGATTGAGTTTTGTCAACAAATAGGAGGCATTTAAAATATGCCTAAAAACCGGGTCTACCCCAAAATCCCGACAGCCAAAATCCCGACGGCAAAAATCCCGACAAATAAAAAATCTCACCAGATTTTCAAAACTATAATACATAGGATGTATGTATCTATTTTTGTTATGTTACAGTATTATTTAAAACATAAAATTTATTTATATCTATGTTTAACTAATATTCAACATCTACTTGGAAATAAATTAAAATTTAATTAATTCACGAAGAATTGTTGCATTATTAATCCATTTTTAAATGGATAACGTTATTCAGTTTTACTTATTATACAGGGTGTTTCATTAATAATTGTCCATATAGTAACTGGAGAAACCTTAGCACAAAATACGAAGATTTAACCTAAAACACTTAAATAAAATGTGGTTCCTTACTGAGTTTACAGGGTGTTTTATCTAAAAAATTAAAAATTATTTTTGCTCAGCATTTTAAAACTGTTCGACGTATCCTTTTCATACTTGGCAGAAACTGCGACTACTATACACCCTACTACATTATGATAAACAAATGTTTCTAGCTACTACCAGAGGCGTACGACAGGGGATAGTGAATGGTTGACCCTTCTCAAATTCTACGCCACTGGAGGAATTACCATTTTTAGATTCTCCAATACTTTCTACGTAAATAATATACTCTTCATTGGTAACGATAAAGTTATTAGTTTTCGAGATATTTTAAGTTAAATATGAAACGGCACAGCTATTTTGATTAATTTATGATATGACTCATAGGATTAAAATTTAAAAATTATTTGTACCCAGTACTTTAAAACTATTTGGCGTATCCTTATCATACTTGGCAGAAAGTGTAGGCTCTGTGTACACCCTACTAAACGAAGATAAATAAACGTTTCTAGCTACTACCACAGGCGTACGACAGGGGATAGCGGCTGGTTGACCCTTCCCAAACTCTACGCAACTGACGAAATTGCTATTTTAGTGTAATTTTTTGATTTTCCAATACTTGTTATGTAAATAATATACTCTTCATTCGTAACGATAAAATGATCAGTTTTCGAGATATTTGAAATTAAAAATGAAGCGACACAATACATTAATCAAAATAACCGTGTCGTGTCATTTTTAACTTCAAAGATCTCGAAAACTAATTTATCGTTACGAATGAAGAGAACTAATTTATCGTTATTTTCATAGAAAGTATAGGAGAATCCAAAAATTGAACTAAAATAGCAATTATGCCAGTGGCGTAGAATTAGGAAAGGGTCAACCATTCACTTTCTCCCGTCGTACGCCTCTGGTAATAGCCAGAAACGTTTGTTTAACGTAATTTAGTAGTCTGTACAGTACGTAAACTTTCTGCCATGTATGAAAAGGATACGTCGAATAGTTTTAAAAAGCTGAGCAAAAATAGTTTTTAAATTTTTAGATAAAACACCATGTAACTCAGTAAGGAACCACATTTTATTTAAGTGTTTTAGGTTAAATCTTCGTATTTTGTGCTAAGGTTTCTCCAGTTACTATATGGACAATTATTAATGAAACACCCTGTATTGGGTCATTAACTTTTCAAGCCGTGGGATCTCTTAATGACACACTCTGGAAGAACAAACACCTAAGACAAGAGACAAAAGCAAGAATCTATAAAGCAGCAATTAGACCTATATTGACATACACGGCGGAGACAAGATCTGAAACATTTAAAACGAGACGACTACTAGAAACAACAGAGACGAAAATACTTCGACGAATATCAGGGAAAAGTCTGTTGGATAGGGAGAGAAGCGAAAACATAAGAAGATCATGCAATGTAAAAGACATAAATGGATGGGTGACAAAACGGAAACAGGGGTGGAACGAACGCATTAGTAGAATGGCAGAGGATAGGATAGTACGAATAGCACGAGATAAATCACCAAATGGAAGAAGAAGTATTGACAGACCAAGAAAAAGATGGTGCGATAATTTAAACAAATTAGGAGGCTAATATTGAGGAAGAAACAGGCTTTAAAGCCTACATACAAGAAGGAAGAAAAACTTTTCAAAATAGTTAATACCAAATTATATATTATGGTTGACGGTTAGAAATGTCCACGTTTATGGATCTTGAAACGTATTAACCTTGTATGCAAAAAAATTCCACAGTGACATTATAAACAACCGATATTAATTATTGTATACATAATGTTTGAAAAATGAATAGTACTAATATTTATTACTTATAGTTAATTTCTTATCAAATCATTAATTTCATATAAATATATTATAGTTAATTTCATATAAATCAAATACATATGATTTGTCGGGATTTTTGCCTGTCGGGATTCTGGCGTGTCGGGATTTTGGGTGCCACCGCTAAAAAACACAGCCTTTAAACTTTCATATTACAAAAAATGATCTAAAACGGTTAAAACTGCTTCTTTTCGATCGCGCACGTACGTTTTTCGAAACTATACAACTCAAGCCTCAAATTCCACGCCATGCAATCTTCGTGGAAGCATTTCCCGTGCCGAGGGATTGTTTATAACGGTAGGGAAGCCCAAGTGAGGATTTTGCGCGTTACTCGAGCGCGTCTGAAAATAACATGGGAAGAAACCTCGTACCCTGTAAATGTACCCCTACCATATATAGACTATTAATACAGGGGCGCACGTTGGGGGCAGTCTGCAAAAAAAAACCATCCTTAGAAAAATTCGAAAACGTCAGATTAAGACAAGGTATGGCTTACAATACCGGAATTCCGGGATCCCGGACGATTTTTGCCCGGTATTCGATACCGGTATTTATAATAAAAATACCGCTATTTCGGTCTTAGCTTAATTTATACAAAGTGAATTGATGCACAATAAACTTTCTTCTAAGATATTTTTTGCAATTACAAGAAATTATTTTTGAAGATAAACAACCAATATCATTGTAAAAAATATTTATTAAACACGTATATTACACATACAAGTCAAGTATAGGGCTTTCTAAAAGCGTGGATGTCGTTAATTTGAGGCAAAGGATTATATTATCAGCTTCTACAACCAAATTATTAAATCTCGTCTATACAAATACATAAAATGAGTTATATAAAAATTCTTAAATACTTAAAATTAAATTTATTTTATAAATAAGCCGTAAGATTTATTAATGATTATTGTTTTTATATTTTCAGATCTATTTTTCATTTTTTTGTGTATTGTGGTGTATAAATTAGGCTCACTTATTTCCTGAATTATTAATAATAATTGAAAATATATAGCGGTCTAAATACAGAGTAATCCATATAAAATATTTGTCACAGTAAGTTAATCTTTGTATTCATATATTATAAAGTTAAATTATTATCTCCAAAATTATTGAAAGACTGCTAAAAGCCCGACTTATGTCCTTTCTCGTTGATAACAAGATTTTATCACAAAATCAGTTTGGATTTTTAAATAATAAATGTACCACCGATGCCATGTTTTCTGTACTACATAAGGTTTATCAAGCATTAAACAATAATCTCCACACTGCCACTGTTTTTTGTGATTATGCCAAAGCTTTTGATTGTGTAAATCACGACATTTTGATAAAAAAACTAGATTTCTATGGAATTCGAGGTATTTCTTTGAACTGGTTTCAATCTTACTTGGAAAATAGGAAAAAACTGGTTAGAGCAAATGATACAGACTCTAGTCTCAAAAATGTTGTATGTGGGGTACCGCAAGGTTCAGTATTGGGTCCTCTACTTTTCCTTATCTTTATTAATGACATCACTAGTTTAAAAATCGATGGAAAAGTTTTTCTTTTTGCTGACGATACCAGTATCACTTGGAGCAACTCAAATATCGCAACTCTTCATGCTACTATAACTTCTGATCTACTCACAATAAAATCCTGGTCAGATTCTAATTTACTCTCTTTTAACGTAGATAAAACAGTAGCATTACCCTATAAAGGAACTCTTCAACCCTTACCTCTTCATAACAGCCAGATCAGTATCGTTGATTCTGTAAAGTTTCTGGTATTTTTTTAGATAGCAACCTTAAATGGCCCCTTCATATCGATGTGTTAAGCAAGAAACTATCCTCAGCTTGCTTAGCAATAAGATCTGTCTCTAAGGAAATGGATTTAGCCTCTTCCAAAATAACATACTTTTTATTGTTCGAGTCCCATCTTCGATATGGTCTGCCTTTTTGGGGTTTTGGTACAGCTGCCCAGTCCGATGTTATTTTTAAATTGCAAAAAAGAGCAATCAGATATCTGTTTGGCCTCAGAAGAACAACACATTGTAGAAGCTACTTCAAAGATCACAGAATTCTAACATTACCTTCTTTATATATTTTAGAAACTGTTTGCTTAATTCGTAAACATCTACATGTTTTTCCAGAAAGACCTAGACATGACTATTCCACCAGAAGTTCTACTTTTGACATCTATTTACCGATCCCGTCCAGTGAGTTAGTAAAGAAATCTATATTATATTCTGCAAAAAAACTATACAACCATCTCCCTCTACAACTTAAATCTGCAACATATTTCCCCAAGTTCCGTAAAATGACTAAAGCCTATTTATCTGAAAGACCATATTATTCAATAGCAGAGTTTCTTAACCAATAACTAAGAAATTACAGTATTGTTATGTATAAGTAGAATCTTAATCTATATTTGAGTGTCATATGCAGCAGCATAACTTATTAAATTACTTATAAAATTTCTTAAGGTAGATTACGCAATTTGCAATTTTTTTTTAATTTTGCAATATATTGTTACTGATTTTTATTTGACTTTATTATGTTTTATTTATATTGACGATTTGTATAATTTTAGTAAATTGTATTTGTTATTGTTTTTATTTATGATTCTTGTAAGCTTTGTCTATAAAATTGTTAAATTTTTCATGACAATAAAGCATATTTCTATTCTATTCTATTCTAAATTAATTTACAAATAGCAAATTTCATAAGTAAAAGTACTATCCTATTATATGCAAAATTTATCCTAGAATAAAATATATAGTTTTTCTATTTGCACATTTTTTAACAACATCTACTCATTTCAAAACAAAATAATTTAATGGGTTTCATATATTATTTAATAGTCCAGAAAGCCACTGCTCATCCGCTAGGAAAATTATTCTAATTCGGATTTTTTGCACAATCTTACTCAAAAAGGACCCCTTTTAACAAATTTGCATGTTGCCAGGACCAAAAGTTGGTCAAAATTTTTTTTAAAGTTTCTTTTTTTGTTTTTTTTCCTAAAATTATTTTTTTTGCATGGAACAAAATTTTTTTAGGTTTTTTGGATCATTCCAAGCAGAAAAGGTCTTTAGTGACTTTTCTCTAAAGTTAATAGTTTCTGACATATAAGCGATTAGAAATTGAAAAATTTCTAATCGCAAAAATTGCTAATCAAGCGTGCGCGACACTATCTTCCACTGTTGCATGTGTATGCAGTATGAGTATGGTGCAAATGAAAGGAATAAATTGGTTATTTCGTAAACCGGCGACTTTAAGGAAACAGGTCGATTTTTATTTTTAAGTTATGATATTGTGACATATATGGTATACTAGTGACGTCATCCATCTGGGCGTGATGACGTAATCGATGATTTTTTTAAATGAGAATAGGGGTCGTGTGCTAGCTCATTTGAAAGGTTCTTCAATTCTCTATTCAGTAATATAAACATTTACATAATTATTTATAAAGGGTGTCCAATAATTTAATTTTTTTTTGTCAATTTGCCAAATGATTTAATTTATTAAAAAAATTTTTGGACACCCTGTATAAATAATTATGTACATGTTTATATTACTGAATAGAGAATTGAAGAACCTTTCAAATGAGCCAGCACACTACCCGTATTCTCATTTAAAAAAATCATCGATTACGTCATCACGCCCACATGGACGACGTCACTATATATGCCACAATATCATAACTTAAAAATAAAAACCGACCTGTTTTGGGATTTTTCCTTAACGACGTTCTACACCTTCGTTGCGGGGTATGCCTCTCAGAGGAAAGGGGGGAAACTTATATGCAAGAGAAAGTTGGTAACAATGCATTTATAGCAGAATACTCAAATCATATGTTTCAGTATTGAATACTTTATAGAAATAAATTATAATAAATTACGGAATAAATTACGGAATTAATTATAATAAATAAATTAAAAATAAATGGTACGGTAAACAATCCTCATTTTTTAATATGTTATTCCTTACACAAAAACCTTTAATTTAAGCAAAAATAATTAAAAATCGTAAATTTGGGTCAAAAGTTATTAACTTTTTAAGAATTCCCATAAGAGCCCATGTTAAAACTTAACTTTGACCCTTAATAGTAATTAAACGGCACGGTAAAACAATTGTTAAAAAATCAAGTCTTAGTTTTTTGAAGTAAACTATAACATACTAAAATTTCATGCAAATCCTTAATTCTTTACCGAAGGTGTAGAACGTCGTTAAAGTCACCGGTTTACGAAATAACGAATTTATTCCTTTCATTTGCACCATACTGTATACACATGCAACGGTGGAAAATAGTGTCGCGCACGCTTGATTGGCAATTAAAAAACAAAGGGGTTTTTGATATTGTGTTGCAAAAAACTCTTCGGGATTTTATCAATCGATGTTTAAATAATATCTACCTACCTTGGCAACATTCAAATTTTCAGTTTTTCACATAGTTTTTGAGGGTTAAAATGGCCGATTTCGCAATTTTTCAATTTTTAATCGCTTCAGTGGTTCCCAACCTTTTATGTCTGGCGACCCACCTTCTCATGTTTTTTCATATTCGCGACCCATCCCCCACCCATTATGACATATATGTGCGTTATTCAGTTACTGTAAGAGCCACGCCGCGACCCACCTGCAATCCGCCCGCAACCCACTAGTGGGTCGCGACCCACCGGTTGGGAAACGCTGGCTTATATGTCAAAAACTATCAACTTTAGAGAAAAGTCACTAAAGACCTTTTCTGTTTGGAATGATCCAAAAAACCTAAAAAAAACTTTGCAAAAAAATACTTTTAGGAAAAAAACAAAAAAAAAAACGTTAAAAAAATTTTTGACCAATTTTTGGTCCTGGCAACATGCAAATTTGTTAAAAGGGGTCCTTTTTGAGTAAGATTGTGTAAAAAATCCGAATTAGAATATTTTTCCTAGCGGATGCGCAGTGTCTTTCTGGACTATAATAACAAGTCGATATAACAACTGAGGATAGTATAAAATATAACAGTCATGTCAAAGATACGGCCCGCGGGCCGCATCCGGCCCCCGGGCCATACCAATACGGCCCGCGATCGCAATGTGTCACAGAAAGAAGAATCATGTTTTTTAGAGCTTTTAGACTTCACTCGATTGCTTTACGGAAGTTTTAAAATGCGTACACTACACTACATTTATAAGTCATTTCAAAGGCAGCGCGTGCCTAGACAAGCGAGAGAGATAGACAGTAACACCATCTCTTAGCGGAAACACCCTATTATTTTTGTTGAGAACAATAGAATCTTCCATGCGCTTCGAGTCTAGACTAGAACCTTCCTTATCGATATAAAAGAAGTGCGTCGACGTGTCACGTGAGTCAGTTGCGAAGTAGTGGTTGAGAAGGTATTGTACATTTGTTTGTGTCGTGCGTGTGCGATATCCATAATTGTGTCGAGTTCCATATTTGTTACGATTTCGGCATAATGTCACAAAAACGTAAAGTTGATAGTGAACGTAGAGTTTTTCAGTCTAAATGGGAAAATGCATATTTTTTCATAGAATGGAAAGGTAAACCACTGTGTTTGATTTGCAATCAAACAGTTGCTGTTTGTAAGGAGTTTAACTTGAAGAGACACTATGATACGAATCATAAATCAAAATTCGATTGTTACACTGAAAAAATAAGAATGGACAGATTGTCATCTTTAAAATCTAAACTTCAAGGTCAACAATCGATGTTTACTAAAGCTAATACTGAGAGCGAAGATGCCCTGAAATCAAGTTTTATTATTGCATTAGAAATCGCGAAGAGATCAAAACCTTTCACTGATGGTGATTTTATTAAAGACTGTATGTTGAAAGTTGCCGATGTTTCATTTCCATTTCAAAAGTCAATAATTCAAAATATTTCGCTGTCAAGAAACACTGTTGCTTCAAGAATAAATGATTTATCTCAAAATTTGGTTCTTCAACTGAAGGAGGAAATTAAGGAATTTACAAACTTTTCACTGGCTGTTGATGAGAGCACTGATACTGTTGATACAGCTCAACTTGCTGTTTTTATACGCGGTATTAACAGTAACTTTGAAATAACTGAAGAACTATTAAAGTGCGTTCCATTGACAGGTACTACAACAGCAAATGATATTTATTCTGCATTGGAGCATTTGATGGCAGAATATGGACTCGATTGGAATATACTTAGCAGCACAACTACGGATGGCGCTCCTGCCATGGTTGGCCAACATTCGGGCGTTGTAACTAAATTAAAACAGAAAACATCAGGAAATTTTGTGGGATTTCACTGTATAATTCACCAGGAATCATTGGCATCCAAACATTTAAAAATGGACCATGTCATGCAACCTATAATTAAAATAGTAAATTTTATAAGGAGCAGAGGACTAAATCACCGACAGTTCAGGCAGTTTTTACAAGATTTGGACGAAAAGTTTTCTGATGTCCCTTATTTCACCGAAGTTCGTTGGCTCAGTCGAGGAGTAGTTTTAGAAAGATTTTTTGCATTACGTGACCCTATTCAAGCTTTCATGTTAGAAAAAGGCAACCCAATTGATTATGACAATGACTGGTGGGTTGATTGTGCCTTTTTGGTAGATATGAATAAACACTTGACTGATCTGAATGTAAAGTTACAGGGTAAAAATCTGATTGTCACTCAAATGTACTCATGTATTCAAGCCTTTGAAACAAAGTTGAGGCTGTGGGAAAATCAGGTAAAAAATCAAACTTTGGATCATTTCCCTCATTTAAAATCATTTGGCACAGTGGATCAAAAAAAATTGGATCAATATTCTCAACTTCTGCAAAATCTTATCACGGAATTCAACAATCGTTTTGAAGACTTCCACAAAATGAATGAAATGGAATTCCCAATTTTCAACAATCCATTCAATTTTGAAGCTTCACAGGCACCAGTTCATTTGCAAATGGAGTTGATAGATCTTCAATCGGACAGTATTTTGAAAGAAAAATTTAAAGAGGTTAACGCACTTACATTTTATACACAATATTTCAAGAGTTTGGATAACTACCCGGAATTAAAAAAGCATGCAGCACGCATTCTGTGCATGTTTGGTAGCACCTATTTATGTGAGCAGATGTTTTCCGTCATGAAAATAAATAAGAACAAACATCGCACAAGACTTACAAATGAACATCTTCAATCAATTCTTAAAATAAATACAACGAATATGATACCTGACATCAATGAGCTTGTCAAAAACAAGAGAAGTCAGGTATCTGGATCCTCGAGCTCAAAATAATTACCCTCTTTTATAACTTTGATATGATTTTTAACAACCGCATATTATAAGTATACTATTAAATAAAATGTTATAATAATTCAGTACATTTTTTTTTTATTTGAATCTGGCCCGCCGACACATTTTGAATTTAATATATGGCCCTCTGCAAAATTGAGTTTGACACCCCTGAAATATAACGTGTATATTTTTTATTCATAATACCGGGATCACGGTATTTGAAATTGTAAATACCAAATACCGGTATTAAGATTTTGGCTCGGTATTGTAAGCCCTAAGACAAGGTAAGTTAAGTGTACATTAAGAATAGTGTATATTTATGTACTTCAAAAATCTGACGATTTGAGCAGGGTGTAAGGAAATGGCGAGTGAAAAAGTTTCACAAAAAAATCGAATATTTCGCGAAATGAACATCGGATCGAAAAACTGAAAAATACGTGTTCAATATTTTTCAACAATCTATCAAATGACACCAAACACGACCCCCCCCCCTCCCCCACGGAGGTGCGATGGGAAGTTAATTTAAAATCTTAAATAGAAACCCACAATTTTTATTGCAGATTTGGATTCCTTACGTAAAAATAAGTAACTTTAATCCGATACATTTTTTCGGATTAGAGATAGATGACGCTATAATCGAAAAAAAAAAAACGATTTTTGGAAATGTAAAATTAAATTAAAAAATGTAAAATCTCCACTAAAATGTAAAATTTAACAAACTTTTTTTGGTTATATGACCTAATCTTCACAACCGAATAGATCGCCATGCTGCTTTAGTGACTACAAAATAATTAGCATCTAATAGGCTCCCCTACTATAATGTGAAGTTTTTTTAATGAGCATTAACAACTAAAAATCGAAATTTTATGTTATTATTATAATATAGCGAGCGGTAAATGCGGAAGTGATAAATTTTATTGATTTCAAGAGAATCGTAAAACCGACAAAAATAATATTTACATTTTCATTGAAACTGACTGGCTTCTGAATCTAGTTATTGTTCAGAGCAGATTACAACCAAAACTATATTAACACTACTATATTTAAAAATATTATAAAACACCTTTAATATGTCTCTTGAGAAAAAATAATAGTTATTTATGATTTAAGTGTTAAAAGTACAATTTTAAAGCACGCATGTGAAAGTTCCATGAAATTCACATGAGTGCCTTAAAAATGTACTTTTTAACACGTATATCATACAATATTTTTTCTACAAACGTCCTATATATCAACAATTATAATTTATTCATTCTCAATTAACGGACAATATCTACAAAAACTTTTACTTGAACTTGACTGACATTCCATTTTTATATTTTTCTTGACATTACATCTAAACTGCCTATACTGTCAATACGTAAATCATAACAAATATAGAATAACATCTTACTTTTATTGTTGTATATTCTAACAAATTTTAATAATTTTTTTCTAATAATGCAATAATACAGTTTAAATTAAATTTTGAAAAACCTTTTAAACCACCTTTTACAAATTGCGCAAGTTGTACTATTAATATTAATGTTAATAAATGAAATATGAATATATTGAGATTTCACAATTTAACTGCAGTGCCTTAAAATTTTTAAAGCACTAGTGCTTTAAAGTAGCATTTTTAACGCTCCTATGGAGTTAAAAATTCTAACTTACAGGAATATTTATTTATACAGCGTGTCTACTTAAGTTGGAAACATATAGGAAACTTTTTTATTATTAATTTTACGAAAAAAAGTTATTCTTTATAAAAAGTTCTGCATATCCCAAAACCTAAGATTCAATTATCAGATATCAAATTTTCTCAATATTATACGAGGTATGTCAAAAAATATGAATTTCGGTCAAGGGTAAAGTACCTTTATTTCTCTCAATATCGAAAATTCTTATTATGAAAAGTTGTTTGGAAATAAAAACTAAAATCAAATATGCAATTACATGCTTTTAATTGAAAAAAAAAATAAATTTTTTTTCTCAAATTTATGGATACCAAACATCGTTTTAAATTATTACAAATATGATAACTCTTTTATTATTCATTTTACAAAAAAAATATTCATTATAAAAAGCTCTGCATGTTCTAAAATCTAAGACACAACCATGATTTATCAACTTTTATTAATTTTATACGAGGTGTGTCAAAAAATATGAAATTCGCTCAAGATTATAGTACCTTTATATTTCGCAATATTTCAATTAGAAGGATGTAATTGCATATTGAAACCTAATAGTTTTTAATTCTAAACAACTTTTTTTAATAATCATTTTCAATAGTGTGAAAAATAAAGTTACTTTACTCTAGAGTGAAATTCATATTTTTTTACATACCTCGTATAAAATTAATAAAAGGTGATATCTGATGCAGATCAGGTTGCATCTTCGGTCTTAGAACGTACAGAGCTTTTTATAAAGAATACCTTTGTTTCGTAAAAGTAATAATAAAAGAGTTATCGTATGTGTAATAAATAAAAACGAAGTTAAGTATCAATTAAAAATATTTTTTTTTCAATTAGAAGCATGTAATTGCATATTTCATTTTAGTTTTTATTTCCAAACAACTTTTCATAATACGAATTTTTGATATTGAGAGAAATAAAGGTACTTCCCTTTTGAACGAAGTTCATATTTTTTGACATACCTCGTATAATTTGGGAAAATTTGATATCTGATGATTGAAGCTTAGGTTTTAGAGCATGCAGAACTTTTTATAAAGAATAACTTTTTTTCGTAAAATTAATAACAAAAAAGTTTCCCATATGTTTCCAACTTAAGTAGACACGCTGTATACAATTAGCATATCGCTGCACTTTGAATTCAAATATGCTTGCAATCTTATCTATAAATAGGAAAATAATTTTTTGTTTTAATACTATGTAACTATTATGTATTTATCGCTATCCGGTTAGTAATTCCTACTTATAGTGTAAAGTAAACACTAATTTCCATGTAATACTTGAACATCTACATTACATGAGTTAAAATTTTTGGTTATCTGCTTATACGATGCTTATCGTAATCGAGAACGTCCTCCTACAAAGTGGTCGGACGACATCAAGCGCATCCAGTACAACTGGATTCCATAACAGGGGCTGCCTTCGTAGATTTGACAGCAGCCTATGACACAGTAAGGCACAAAACATTGCTCCGCAAATTATACGACACTCAATGACCACCATCTGGGTAAGGTCGTATATTCCTTACTGCAAAACAGACGTTTTTTCGTTGTGCTGGATGACAAAGTAAGTAGGTGGAGAGTCCAAAAGAACGGCCTCCCAAGTGTTTTACCATCAATGCTTTTCAATATATACACAAAACGACCAAACTACGCCAACTGAAACCAAGCATTTCCTCTATGCTGACGATCTCGCAATATGTGCTCAAGGAAATAGCTTTGAAGAAGTGGAGGAGAAACTCGAAACTACCTTAAAAACAATGACAGAGTACTATCTGCAGAATTCCCTGAGACCCAATCCTCGAGATTGACCGAGGGAAAGTAACAACTAGGAACAGCATACTAAGAAAGCTAACGGGAAGTAAATGGGGTGCATGTCCTGGCGTCTTAAGAACAACGGCACAGGCAATGTGTTTCTCAACGGCTGAATATGCGTGCCCAGTTTGGGACAGATCTGCCCACGCTAAACAAGTTAATACTGCGCTAAATGAAACATGCAGGATAGTAACGGGGCGCATGAAACCAAAGCCACTTTCAAACCTATTATAAAGCAGCGGGTTTTGCAGAGAAAATTAAACAGGTTGCGGACGAGCGGCATGTTCTATATACAAAGCTCGAACACCACGAAAGCGACTAAAATCCAGGAAAAGTTTCCTTGGAACAGTGCAGGATGAACCGCCTGAGTATATACGTCTTCCTCTGGTTCAATGGACCATCCAGTCTCTAGACTTTAAAACTTGGAAAACTATGAATAGGATAAGAACGGGGGTCGCTCCAGTGAAATCGAACATGGTAAAATGGGGGAAAATAGACCAAGATGATGTGAACTGTGACTGTGGAGAAAGGCAGAATATGGAACATCCTTTTACATGCAGAAACTGTCCTTATCGCTGTACCATCGAAGATTTGTAGCTCTCCAACGAACACGGAACCGACGTAGCCCGATACTGGGCTGAAATTTTATGAATGACATGTCCGGACACGATAAAGTAAAGTAAGTACAACTGTATTCAGGGTGCTCAACATAGGATGCAATGAAATTATTTACGGGAGGCCTATGTCCAACAGTGGAGTCAAAACGGCTGATGATCATCTGCTACTTACAATACTTATATAAAAATAAATTAAGAATTTTTGAGAGTACTGAGAACCATGTTCATTTTTAAAGTTGATTTAAAAAATAAATACATATGTCCAGGACAAATATAAGTATATAATCTTTAGACCTTCTACCCTCTCGGGTGTAGGTATGACATGTGCTCTGTTAACAGTGCACAAATCTCTTCCATTGTCCTGTGCCATAGCCTTAGCTTCGTTCCATGATATTCCTTTTTTGTCAAGAATCCTTGCCATCGCTTCGTTCCATGTCTCTCTTGGTCTTCCTCTACTTCTTTTTCCCTGCACCTTCGTTTCCCATAACTTTTTAAATCTTTAACTGGTACTTCTTTCTATAGTCGTTGTAAAATTGTCTTTTTTCAACATACTCCATCATTGTCTCGATTTTCAGTTCTTCTCTTATGTAGTTATTCCTTACCCTATCCCTTCTATTGACCCCTTGAACTCTGCACAGATACCTCATTTCTGCTACCTGTATCTTACTTTCGTGTTGTGTATTTAGTACCCAGGATTCACATCCATATGCAAGTACTGGTCTGTATAGTGATGAGCGCGCTAATAACCGGCAAAATAGCGCAAAAGATGGAAATGATCGTTATAAACATATAAATAAACGTTACCTTACATAGTTTCCCACCTTTAGATATATCAGAGGAGTATGACAACTGTCACTGTGACAGTAGTTTTATAAAATACTCCTGTCACAGACGTCCAAAGGTGGGAAACAATGTAGGTAATGTAATGTTAATTTGTACGTTTATACCGATCATTTTTACCTCCACTACTATCATCTCTTTTTGTTTCGCAATGTATTATGTTTTCCATCTTTTGCGTTATTTTGCCGGTTATTAGCGCGCTTATCACTGTATAGCCTTAAATACCTTTATTTTCGTATGTTTTGATACTTCTTTCTTATTAATAATTTTTTTTCCTATTGTGAGGTACAGTCTATTCACTTTATCAATTCTCAGCTCCCTGTCTATCTGTTTCTTCAATAGTTACTCCCAAGTACTCAAAAAAACTAATCTGATCCAGGACAAATACTCATCAATTCCTGATTTGTTTAACGTTTATATTCCTTAATCGCTCTCAAATTCACTGAAATATGTTTACAGAATTGTCTATTGCATGGAGTACTATCGGACTTCAGATTATTCAGATTTAAAAAACAAAAAATTCAGTCAAATGTAAAAAATTATAGACATCCTGTTAATATTTTACATATTTAACCTGCCCATACCAAGATACATTGCATAACAACGGGGTCATCCATGGTCCCGAAACACTGTATTTTACAAAGAATTTCAATAAACTTTTTGAAGTTATTCTTCTTTTGGCGCGGTTGAGAGTAAAATTTTCATAAATCTGCGCGCATGCGCACACAGACAGTATGGCGTTTAGTTGCTAATCTTTCAAGATAGGTATGTATGTATATTATGTATCAGCGCAAATAAGTCATTAAAAGAATATTAGTGTTTTTAGTACATGTATTATTTATTACAATTTTTGGATTTGTCTTTTTCTGTAGTAAGATAATAAAATATTATGTAGGTATAACATTTTTATATGTCTATTTGTCACTGTGTTGTGTAATTATATCCGAAACTTACGTGTCATTTCAAGTGGCTCGCTGGCGTAGTTGGTAGAGCGGTGGGTCAGAGAACGGAAGCACACGGAAGGTCGCGGTTCCAATCCTGGACGATTAATATTTTTTTTTAATTTTAGGTTGTTTTAATAAAAATTTTTTTGAAAGTGGTAGATAAGAAAGTTAGTTTAATATTTCAATGAAATACAAATAACCTGTTAAGTATATTTACTTCGTTGAAATTATATAATAGAAGAATAACTTCTTACGTGCATACAAAATACACACACATTCTTTTTTTATTATAGCATGAGTAGCTACACATTTCTAAATAGTCTGATTTATTTTAATTCGGCATTGGTCGCTAGGTAGATTATTACTCGAGTGAGATTTTCTCTCACATATCCAAATTTTGCCTTTTTTTACAAAATAAAATTTTTAAAACAGATTTTAAACTTTTTTTTATTAACTAATAATAAGAATATAATAATATTATCATATTATCATATTATTATCTATCACACACCGGCAAAATTAACCGAACACGTTAAAAATGGGACATGTTTGATGTCTCGTATTTCATAAACCAGTGGTCCGATTTGAGTGATTCTTTTAGTATGTTATAGCCTTATTATTTAAGAATATCGGTGTAATAATACTGTTGCTAGACAGGTAAATGTCATTTTATACCGGATGTAACAAGCATACTGTGTTTTTTTCTTAAAGTTCGGAACACCCTGTGGAATATTCCAGCATATATAAAATATTAAAATTAAAACTCGATTGTAGAATTATGCTTTCTTAACATTTTCTTTTTTGATTCATTTGGTTATGTTGGAAAATAAAAAAGTTATGTGCTTTAACAACTAACCATGTTTTTTATCAATAAATCCTCATAGTAGGGGAGAAAAGTATGCTAAATTTGCAATTACTCGAGCGTTCTTGGGACCTGGAGTGGATTGTGAAGAGTGGGTGCTACAACCAAAAAAAGTTAAGTTTTCCATAAAGTGTGGGACTCTCCATTTTTCAATTTAATTTTCCATTTCCACCAATCGTTTTTTCCGATTATAGCGCCATTTATCCATAATAGGAAAAAATGTTGCGAATAAAAGTTGCTTATTTTTACGTCAAGGATCCAAATCTGCAATAAAAATTGGGGGCTCCTTTTTAATATTTTAATGTAACCCCCCACCCCACCTCCGTGGGGGGTCGTGTTTGGTGCCATTCGGTAGATTTTTGAAAAATATTGAATAGGTGTATTTTTCAGTTTTACGATCTGATTGTCATTTCGCAAAATATCGCAGGGTTCGTATTTATAATTTTTAATTTACCTCTCCGTGGGATGTCGCGAGCCCCCACGGAGGTGGGGTGGGGGGGATTTAATTTAAAATCTTAAATAGGAGCCCCCAATTTTTATTGCAGATTTGGATTCTTTACGTAAAAATAAGCAACTTTTATTCGACATATTTTTTCGAATTATGGATAGATAGCGCTATAATCGGAAAAAAATAATTGTTTCAAATGGAAAATTAAATTAAAAAATGAAAAGTCCCCCACTTTATGGAAAATTTAACTTAATCTTTTTCTGATTTTAGCACATACTCTTCACAATCCAATAGGTCCCCATAACGCTCGAGTAACTGCAAATTTAGTATACTTTCCTCCCCTACTATGAGGATTTATTGATGAAAAACATGGATAGTTGTTAACGCACATAACTTTTTTAATAATTCACATAAGTAATTGAATCGAAAAGGAAAATGTTAAGCAAGCCTAAGTCTACAATCGAGTATTAATTCTAATATTTTACATATGCTAGAATATTCCACAGGGTGTTCCAAACTTTAAGAAAAAAACACGGTATGATTGGTACACCCGGTATAAAATGGTATTTACCTGTCTAGCAACAATATTATTACAACGATATTCTTAAATAATAAGGCTATAACATACTTAAAGAATCACTTAACTCAGACCACTGGTTTATGAAATACGAGACATCAAACATGTCCCATTTTTAACCTGTTCGGCTAATTTTGCCGGTGTGTGATAGATAATAATATGATAATATACAAAAAAATAATCGGAATTAAACCAATATTAAGTAATCAATCTCCGTATCTTCACAATTTATGGCACAGCACACAAGTATAACGAGAATCCTCTGGACAAATTGGTTGATGACAATAATTATAATTTTTTTTTACATTATTTTAGGGTTTAAGTGAGAAAATAAAATTAATTTTTATACACAGTTGGTGGCGCTGGTGGTTGCTCGATGAGAGAATCTCTCACATGAAGCACATCGACTCAGCAATCTGGTGACACTACGTCAACTGAGTCATTATCTGAGCGGATGAGTCTATTAGATTGTCGAGAAAGGATAGGAGACTAGAAGGAATCTCAGCGCCTAGAATTTCCCAGAAAAAAAGTTGTGGCAATTTTCTGAAACCGTGAGAGAAAATCTCATATAGTGACCACTGCCGGGTTAAACCTATTTTTATATAACAGACTTTCGGCTTAACAGACACCCCATCTCCCAATTAGTCCGTTATATCGAGGTTTTACTGTATGAGTACCAGTTGTGCAGTTAAGTTAGTTTATTATCTTATTTGACCTCTAAAAATATTTGTTTATAAAACTAACTTCTCCAGGTTATATTGGGAGACAGCATGTGTTTAAAAATAGCTGTTGGCTGATATCCCAGTACTGAGAAGCGAGACCCAGATCGAGTATATGAGTAACTAGGCTTCCTCAACCAGTAGGTATTTGAATACTTTGGATTAAGTTCTCCTCGAGATATCTCGACCATTTTCAGGAATTGAATACTCGTCAATTCTTGGTATTCGAGAATCCCATCATTAATAATTAGCCTGTGGAACTATACACTTTAGGGGCTCTGTTAGCACATGTATTCCTTTTATATTGGTAATAAATGTTATGTAGAAGAAGCGAAGGCATGGCACAAATGATAGTTGAAGGCAGTGTACCAGGTAAAAGATCCAGAGGAAGATCTCCAGCACAATGATCTGACCAAGTAAGATAAGACATGACTGGTTATTCACTCTCCTAAGCAAAACATGCACAGGAGAGAGATAATTGGAGAGAAATAGTCAAACAAATTACATGACACCACTGCCACTACATCTTTCTGAAGCAGAAATTAATATAGACCCAAATTTAATCTTTAACCACTACAATTTCAAATTAGAAAATCATTATATTTTTACTAACAAATAATTTTAATTACCTAAGGGCCAATTGTTAAGTCAAAATCAAAATTTTATTTACGCATATAGCATTTACAGAGTAAGTAGGTATAAAACAACAATAATTATAAAAGTACAAAGGATAGTTACAAGTATAACCTATATAGTCTTACAAAGTTAAATCATTAGAATATACATACAAGTCAAAATATATTAAAAGATTACTATAACAATAACAAGATGTCGTGACTAGATTTTTTTTTCAATAATTATAAAAACACTGAAACATATATATAACAAAAAGTTTGGAGGTAATAAATTTGAAATCAGATTACATATTTAATAAATAAGACACATTTTACCATAATAATTTTAACATTAATTTGATAGAAACTTTTTTATTTTACCACTAAATTTATTAAAACCATCATTAAATAAATCCAAATCACACTTTTGTAACATTTCATTTGTTAATATGCTCATTCGACAAATAGGCGAGTTAAAAATAATTGGTTCTATGAAACTCAATGTTAAGTAGTTGGCTATTTCTGGAATTAATAGATGGAACACGCAGGCCAACCGCTGCCAGTAGATCTGGGTCATCAATAATATTATTTATGATTTTATATACTGTACAAATATCTAAATAGTTCCTTCTGGTTTCCAAAGGGGTTAAATTCAAAAGCCTCATGATGTCATTAACATTTATCTCATCATAAGGTATTTTTAGTTTGTGACCTATTCGTCTCAAAAACTTTCTCTGAACTCGTTCAAGTTTTTCTTTGTGCACAGTGTAATATGGATGCCATATAGGTGCTGCATATTCTAGAATTGATCGCACTAAGAAACAGTAAACTTCCTTTAAAACAAATATATTTTCAAAACATTTTAATGTTCTAAAAACAAACCCTAACAACCTCATTGCTTTATTTGTAATCAGATCAATATGGTTTGAGAAATTTAATTCACTACCAAACCATACACCAAGATCTTTTATTAGGTAACATCTTTCAAGGCCTACCGAATTCAGAGTGTAATTGAAAAGAATAGGCTTTTTTTATTCTGCTAAATGTAATGATTTTACATTTATTTTTACAATTTGAGAAGATATTGAGTTCTCTTTGTAAGTCTAGACAATCATTTGGAGACTTGATGATGTTCAGTATTTTGACATCATCTGCGAAGGCCTTGAATAAACAGTTAGTAAAAACATTCTTGATATCATTAATAAATACATTGAATAATAAACTTGATAAGTGACCACCCTGTGGAATTCCAGAAGTAACAATGATTTCAGATGAGATAAAGTTCTTCATTTTCACAACTTGTTTTCTTTCTTTAAGGTTACTTTGAAACCAATCAAACATTGATCCATGAATGCCCAAGGCAGACTTTTTCCAAGTAAGATATTCTGATCAATTTTGTCGAATGCCTTAGAGAAATCGGTATAAGTTACATCAACCTGGTACCCATTCTCCAAGGCACCTAACAAGATATGCTCATAACTTAAAAGATTAGAAACTGTTGACCTACCTTTGGTGAAACCGTGCTGTTCAACAATAATAATATCTCTAAAAAGTGGATTTAATTTATCTGCCATCATTGCTTCGAAAACCTTTGGAATAAGTGAAGTCTTAGATATAGCTCTATAATTTTTAATATTTGACTTATCTCCATCCTTATAAACGGGTGTAACAAAAGATTGTTTCCAAACAGCTAGAAATTTTCCAGTTTTCAAGGATAGGTTAAAGATTTTACACAAAACTTCTGAAAGGACATATTATTTACAGCTCTCTAAAAACAATACTGGCAGATCATCCGGACCCTTACTTAATGATGGTTTCAATTTGCTTATTCTATCAAAAACATCCAACACAGAAAATTCCATACCACCAATATCTAAAAATTTTTCATATCTAAAAGACATGTGTGTATCTTCATATTCCGAGAAAACAGATGCAAAATGTTCAGAAAACAACTCAGTTATTTCCTGGGGATCAGTTGTCTCTCTTTCAGAAAAGGACATACACTGTGGATACTCCAGAGAACCCTTTTTATATTTACTCATTTACCTCATTATATTTTTACTAACAAATAATTTTAATTACCTAAGGGCCAGTTGTTCGAACCCTAATCAAAAAAGATCATTATCAAATATTTAATTACTGTCAATGTCAACTTTAATTGGGTTGCTGAAAACATAATTATTGATTACAATTATGAAATTAGTTAATCAATTATGTTAATAATTGTTATATTAATTGATTAACTAATCTCATAATTATAAACAATTATGTTTTCAGCAACCCATCTAAAGTTGACATTGACGGTTGTGACAGTAATTAAATATTTGATAGTGATCATTGTTGATTAGCTTTCGAACAACCGGCCCTTAGTATACTACATTCGCTCTCGCGAGATTTTTTTTGACACATTCAGAATAGGAAACATACAACACAAAATTTCCTACCTCACACTATTAACTGCTAAAATCAACTCAAATCAACTTTCAAGTCTTTCATTAAAAAGAGAAGAATTATTAGAAATAATGGGAGTATCTCCCAGTGAAGTTTATTTCTACAAAATATTTTTATTTTGTACAATAAATAATTTTCTCATTTGTTATCAATACATTATAATGGTGTAAATAAATAAACATTGATTGGCCTAAGGTTTATGTTATTTTTATGTTTGTTTACTATTAATAATATTGGATATAAGCAGGTGCCTTGGTTGTGTAGTAATTTCCACTCACTTCTGACAACTGAACTTTTCAAAAAAGAAATTACTAACGTCAGTGTCAAAGTGAATCTCCATAGAGCGAAATCAGTATATAACTATTTAATTTCTTATTCAGGAATTTCAGAACATTCAAACGAAAAAATGGTTTAGCAGTAAGAAAATAGGATATATAGTATTTTTACTACAAAAACGTTATTACATAGGTCAAAATTTTTGACGTAAGAGAACTGTCAAAACATTAGAATGTGACTTTTCATTATTGCTGTTTATTATAAATACGGCAATAATGAAAAGTCACATTCTAATGTTTTGACAGTTCTCTTACCTCAAAAATTTTGACCTAGGTAATAACGTTTTTGTAGTAAAAATACTATATTATTATCAAACAGCCAACTTATACCAAGTTACAAATGTAATATACATAACAATCAAAAATTGAAAAATTATTAATAACAAATACATTTCTAAAATAAATAGAATATTCAGATATTCTGTATAATGTACATGGGCAGGGGAGGGGGCGTGGTCCCTTCACCTCTGGCTCCCCCTAAAAAATTTTATATGGGCGCCCCTGATAAAGTACATAATGTGTATAATTTCAAAACCAACAGCACAGAGATTGGAATTGCAAAACCTCATTTTCAAATGTTTTATGCCCGGTTGCACCAACAGATCTTAAGCTCCAGCTTAGCTAAGCTCTACTTATAGATAGGGCCTCCTTGAGTATCACTTACATTGCACCATAATTTTAGATTCTTACCTTATTATCAATTATATCTATTATTATATTATGGTGTTGTTCTTGTAATATATTATAATTATATTATATTAATTCTTATGATATTCTCGACTTAAGCTTAAGATCTGTTGGTGCAACCGGGCATAAATTACTTAAAAATATTATTGTTGTCTTTATATTTTAGATGTGTAAGAAATTTCAAGCAAAAATTTTCCAAACATTTCTTTACTAAAATGGCTACCATATTAGGCATCCTGTGTAAAGTGCAATAATATGCAAGAATATAAATTACCTGTGAATAAACAACGGTTATGACCAACAATAAATACTGAAAAGCTTTAGATTATAGATAAAAAATTTAAAACATACCTAATTGGTGAGGGTAGAGACAAGAGACAACACTATACACTATGAAATGATGAAAAGAAAATACCAATTTTTCATGTGAAGTACCGAATATTAGAAACAACCGTTAGTATGAAAAGATAGTTATAAAATATATATCTAATTTGTGAGGGGAGGGAGGTGAGACAACTATGAAAATAGTGAAAATACCAATGGCCAGTTTTTCATGTGAAGTACACAATATTGGAAACAAGGGTTACTATAAAAAGATACTTACAAACTAAATTATTATATGTAAATTGAAATTTGTTCAAAATAATTTCTTACCCTCTTTTTTGTATTAATCACCAAATATTAAGTAATTGTTTTTTTCAACACAATTTTTTAATTATTATTCTCCAACTTGATGAAACATGAAAATTGAAAAGACAAAAGATAACCAACATTCAACAAGTAGAGATAAAAATAGGCAATTTTTCACGGCTGTTTTTTAAGAACGTATTTTCTGAAGAAACCAATGACGCAGTTATTTGTTTGCTATCTATAGCTTATTTTTGAAGGTGGCGAAGGCGAAGGCAGTGACTCATTTCATAGAACAAAAACATGCAGGATGCAGAACCTTCTCAACTATTCCAAACAATGAAAAAATAACGAAAAAAATTAAAGAAAGGGTTGACGCACCCTTTTTGTAGTGACTACCACCAGAGTTACCGGTACCAAAATAGAAAAAAAAGAAGAACCCTTTTAGTTTTTCTAACCTAACCCTTTCTCGAGAAATAAACAAACCGGGTTTATTATTTTGCTATATTTTTTTACTTTTACTAATTTCAGTGGATCGAGATTAAACATTTTTGAAGACTGCCGTTCACCTTCCTCATCCTCTGACAGCTTATGTGAGTTGGAAATTATTTAATCATAAATATACAGAATATATGAGTAAGCACAAAATAATAAACATTTATGTAGAATCTTTAGAATGAAAGTAAATTTACTAGTTAGGTAAATATATATATTATAAAATCTTTGACAAACATGTAACTTCTATATGTAGGGTGTCTAGGAAAATTTCAGAGCAATTGTCATCCTGGATTGACTTCTGTATACTAGGCAAAAAGTAGTAGCCTTAAAAATTATTGAGCATTTAACTGCATTCCTACCCCTACATGTTTTTATGCAAGTGCAGTAGAGCGTAAGTAATTAGGGGGACAGGAGTGGTCGGAAAATCAGTTTTTTCTGATAATCGAACTGTATTGATATTGATATAGCCACACTTATTCATTTACAGGTGAACGAAAGCCATATTTACATATACTCTATCTAATTTACTTACCGTTGCACCTCATCCGTGTCATAGCCCGTGAAGTCACATGATACCAACACGAAATACTTAGGCAGTAGGTGTGTTCTTTTTTAGAATACTTTTGCAGAGTACACTGGAATTACAGCCACTAGACATATTTTATTATAAACACGTAGAAATAATATTTGAAGATTTCTATTACTGTTAACTTAAAGAAATACACAATAATATGTTTCATATAATTTGTATACACTCTGAGCTTCGCTGGTGTCGCTAACTAGTGGACTAATAATGAAACTTTCGCCGGAAATTTTTTAATTTATTATTTCATTTTTATCACCTAATATTTACAACGCAAAAAAGTAATTAAGTTGTAATCGATTTTTTAAATTTTTTAAGACTTTGCTAATCATTTTGACGTTCTATTGATGAAATATTAATTTCTTACTTCGGTTACTTTCACAACTATCGTGTAGATGGCGCTAATATTTATTTATTTTATTTATTTAGTTATTTATTTTACGGATATACCATTTTTACAAAAATACGACGTCAACCTTTACAAAGCATAGGTTCAATAGGTTGCGTTAAAAAAACAAACCAAAATTAAAATTAAACAAAATTGAATAAAAGTAGTAGCTTAAGTTATTAAATAATGCTCAAAATCTCTCAACTGATTTCTTAAATGTTGCTATAGATATTCCAAATAACTCTAAACTATTGCTGTGCTCATTGGCAGTTCGTAAAATTCTTGTAATGGGTTCATTTTGACCATAATTTGTAGTGTGGAATGGAACGTTGAAAATCTCAGTGTTCGAGTTCTTCTAGTATTAACATTAAAACTTATTAAACTTAGTAACTCTGGATCTTGAACATATCCATTTATAATCTTAAAAAGGAAACATAAATCCGCTTGACACCTTCTATGATGTAGTGGTGAGATATTTAGTATTGACAGTATATCATCATATTATGTGTATTGTTGTCTAATAAAACCAATCTTGTAACCACATACCCTCAAGAATCTATTCTGAACTCTCTCGATACTGTAGATGTCACTATTATATGAAGAAGACCAAATGAGAGAACCATACTCCAAAACTGATCGAACTAAACTAAAGTATAACATTTTTAAAGTTTGTACTGAGAACTGATTACAGTTTCTTAGAATGAATCCCAACATTTTTAAAGCTCTAGCTGAAGTTTCGTTAATGTGATATTTAAAAGTTAATTTAGAATCAAAATTTATTCCCAAATCCTTAATATTATGACGTGCCTCTAATGGTACATTATTTATACAATAATCATAATTTACAAACTCTTTTGATCTTCCAAAAGTAATTTTAAAATATTTTTTTATATTTAAGTATAGCATGTTTACCTCACACCAACTAGCTAAGCTTTAAATATCATTCTGTAACAAAGAAGCGTCAACTAGGTTATTTACTATTCGAAATATTTTAAGGTCATCAGCAAAAATTAGAAAATTACTACTTTTAATCACTGAGGATATATCATTAACAAATATAGTAAATAAGAGAGGCCCAATATGAGACCCCTGAGGAACTCCTGAGGTTACAGATACTCGTTGAGATAAACAGTTTCCATATTTAACATACTGACATCTACCAGATATATAACTACCTATCCACTCAATTATTTTACCTCCAAATCCATAGCCTTTTAATTTAGCAATAAGCAGATCATGGTTAACTCTATCGAAGGCTTTAGAGAAGTCTGTGTAGATAGCGTCAACCTGACCCTTCTGTTCAACTGAATTAGCAATGAAATTAGTATACAATATTAAGTTCGTGCATGTAGACTTACCTTTAGAAAAGCCATGTTGTCTAACATCAATTATATCTTTACAATTCCATGTCAAGAAGTTATTTACAAGGCACTCAAAAAGTTTGGGTAATACAGATTGGTTACAAGCCGCTCGATAATTTTCAACATCATTTTTATTACCAGACTTAAAAATTGGTGTTAAATAACTAGTTTTCCAAAAATCAGGAAAGATGCCAGTACTCAATGAGGAATTAAATAAGTAGCAGATAGGTTTTACGAGAGTAAAAATGCAATGCTTGAGAACATAAGCTGGCAAACAATCTGGTCCAAGTGATAATTTCCAAGGCATCTTTAAAACACTATCAATTATGTCTGAGAGCTCAATACTATAATTATTCACATTTAAACTCTGCTGATAGTTAAAAATTGGGATCTGATTAACTTTAGAATTAGAATATGTAGTTGAGAAAAACTTACTAAATAAATTAACTACGTCTTGAGCATTATCACCTGTACTATCACCGTAGAACATATTAGAAGGCAGATTATAACTTTTACGTTTATTATTGATATACTTCCAAAAATTTCAAGGATTAGATAGACTCCCATTCTCAATATTATTCAAAATAGTTACTATAACATTGAGAGAAGACTTGTTTACATTCATCTCTTAACTGAGAAAATCTTAAATAATCATCCCTTCTACCAAATAATTTATACTGCTTATGTATTTTCTTTTTTCAATCGAAAAGTTGCACACGAGATGTCCAAGAATTCATTTTGGTTTTAGCCATTACACCTATCACATTACCAATTGCGTGTTTTGCTCTTTCGACTGTTGTATCAGCCATTGCTTTAAAAAGTGATGTTGTGGTTAGGGTGACTCCAAGATATACAAATTTGTTAACAACTTCAATTTTTTCGTTCTTATATAGGAACTTAACGCCTCTATTGCCAATTTGACCACTTACGGCAAATGGAAGAATTTTAGTTTTGCTAACATTTACAGTTAGCTGGTTTTTGTCACTGTATTTTTCTAGATAACTTAAATTTTTACTGAGTTCCACTTCTGGGTCACAAAGAATGACCAAATCATCAGCATACAATAACATTATTATTTGATTTTGGCTATCAATGGAGATACCTTTTGATCCTTGACTAATAAAAACTGTTCTATATCCGCAATAAATAAACTTAATAATAGTGGACTCAAAGGTTCACCCTGTAAGACTCCTGCTGAAATATCAAATGGTCTTGTGTAGCCGTTTGGAGTTTTGATGTACATCCTAGCATTATTATAAATGTTTTTCAAAATGGCTATTATTTTAGAACTCAACCCAAGGCCAAATATCTTTTGCCACAGCAATGATGGATAATGGAGTCAAAAGCCCGCTTATAATCTACAAAGGCAGCATACACTTTGCGTTTTTTCAGTTGTAGTTGCAGTTATACAGCAGAAGTGAGGGTGAATACATTATCAATGCAACCCCTTGATCCCCTGAAACCCGACTGACATTCGGGAAGAACATTATTTACTTCAACCCAATCTCTGAGTCTATTTAATCTCCAAAGGCATATTATTCAGCAAGCCCAAGGACCAGTAATCCGAGTTTCTACTGTTCAACGAAGGTTAAGAGAACAGAATTTGACAACTTGCAATCCAGTAACAGTGCAATATTACTGCGGTTTACAAAAGATGCAGACTTGTATTTTCCCAAGAACAGGTCAATTGGACAATAGACGATTGGAAAAAAGTATTGCTTACAGATTAGTGTAGAATATCAATATATGGTAAATATTGTCGAAATTTCCTTTCTATTTAACATAATTCAAGTTCATGGTTTTTGTCTCTTCCAATTGTTCGCCGGATCTTTCCTCACAGTTTTTAATTTCCTATTTTATAGAATGATATTTCAATAGCCGTTTTATTAATTTAAATTATCGATTTTTCGTTTTCTCTTTTGCCTGTGGTCTTATTTACTTCTTTGGAAGTTGTTTTCTCTACATTCCGTACAATATACAGGGTGTCCCAGACCAATTTAGCCACGCTATATCTCTTAAACGAATAGAGATTTTCGAATAGGACAAAAAGTGGTCTATTCTACTTGTAATACACTTTAATATGGTGTAGAAAAAAATCTTCCCCTAAATATTCATCTCTTAGTTACAACCCCTAACTTTAATTTTTTTAATAGCACCCTGTATATTTTTTTATAGTTTTGGATGTGGTCTTCTATCGTCTATTCAACACATTTTTTGAAAATAAAATCGGTTCGTAAATAACCAAGAAAATATCAGTTTAGTTTTGTTAATTATGTGTCCCAGACTAATTTATCCAGGCTATATTTCTTAAACGAATAGAGATTTTCGAATGGGACAAAAACTGATTTATTACATTTGTAATACACTTTAATATGGCGTAGAAAAAAAATTATCTTATAAGTTAGGGATGAATATTTAGGGGATGAATTTTTTCTACGCCATATGAAAGTGTATTACAAATGGAATAGATCAGTTTTTGTCCTATTCGAAAATCTCTATTCGTTTAAGAAATATAGCCTGGATAAATTAGTCTGGGACACACAATTTTTTGGTTATTTACGTTATTTACGATCCGATTTTATTTTCAAAAAATTTGTTGAATAGACGTTAAAAGACCACATCCAAAACTAAAAAAAAATATAATAATAATAGTCTCCCGTTTTATACCGCACGCGGCTTTGGGAGTATAGCAGGGTAGTCTGCTATATCTAGGGCCTACGGTATACAAGGAAGGTAACAGGGCCAGTGCTACGCTTCAGCTGCCTATTATTACCCCTGGTTTGACCCAAGGTACTCATTTTATTCAGGCTGAGTCGACCTGGGGCCTATAGACATTTAAAAATGTCTAGTTGTTCTTGCCGGCGGTAGGATTTGAACTCCGGACCACCGGCATGCGAGGCAACCACACTACCGCTTGCGCTACGCTGGCCCGCTAAAAAAGAATATACAGGGTGCTATTAAAAAAATTAAAGTTAGGGGTTGTAACTAAGGGATGAATATTACGTGCAAAGAATTTCCCTTCTCCTCTTCTTTAATAATTTGTGGATTACTGTTTTCTATTTCTCTGTGTTCCCAATTTTTTGTCGGTCTTCACAATTCACAATTTCCTATTTTTACAAGATCACATTATTTTGTTAATGTAAATTATCGATTTTTTGTTTTTAATGTCTCTTTTTTGTTACGTCCTTCTGTGGATTTTGTTTTCTCTAAACTATTATTTATAGGAAAATAGTAAGATTTGTGCACGTTTTCTAGCAATTGTTTTTTATTGTTTTAGATGGATTTAACAAAAATAAATGCCGTTTCTTTGGTTGCAGACCGTAAACCAATAATTAAATTAAACGAACTACCAATAAACGAGCCACAAAAAGTAATAGACGCCAAGCTGGTGAAAAATAAATTTGGCCAAATAGTTTTGCTGGAACTGGAGGAGAACATTGTGTTCCTGCCAAATAGAGTCACAAACGTATATACTCCATTCATCTCTGACTTCGCAACTAAGTAACTAAGACGTATTCCATTATATTTCGAGGACTGATCTATACCGGATACCACCACCCATCAGCCAAATTTGAGATAATAGGCAACTAGTTATTAGAATAAAGGAAAAAAGGGTAAGTGATCTTGTTCTTTCTTGTATCTTTTGTGTTTGAGTAGCCATGCAACATAAACAAGTGATTAAACAGTCTGCTGATTTGCTTCACATTATTAAAAAGCTTCGTAAAATAATTTTTGACAAATTCACTGATAGGGACCGTAAAGTGTGGACAAGACGTGTAAATAGTCAAATTTGGAGATGCAATAAAGTAATTAAAAACAATAAGCTACCCATTGGAACAGTTAGAAAATTGCAAACTAACATAGGCCATTTTAAGCATTTTAGACAAATTATTTTAAATTTCAATAATAAACATGTTGGGATGGGGCTTAGTTCAAAATTACGCAATAGAGTTAAATGAGAAAATGTTATTTCGTGTTTTGTCAGTCAGTGAGTCAGTATTTTCTTAGTACGCTTTAAATGAATAATTATATTATTTATACTAAAATGTGATAATAGAATATTATTAAATAGATATACATAAATATAAATCCGAATTATCTTGCAACGGATAGTACATCAAAATGAAAATACATTTTCGCGCCACGTAATATTCATATCAGATCTTTTGTAGCTGGAATATTGTATGCGCCACTCATTTTTAAGGCGTTTAGCGGTTCTTTATTCTTGTATCAGGAGTTTTTCAAAGTTATTTATAAATTAAATGTATGAAGTTGAATGCAATGTTCCTCTATTACTCGTTAAGCTTTATAAATGGTCACCTTTGTTGCATTATCTCCCAAATGATCTAGTGTACATCGAATGTACACTAGATTTTTTTCTATTCGAAATAGATTGAAAAAAAAATATTGAGATGACCGGTAAATGAAGTCGGATTGTCCGTTGCCAGATCAAATTTAGCGTCGTAATCACTACAACTACATAAACCATTTCGGGAATAATCGTTAATTGGATTATATACTTTTGTAGCTTAATAACTTCTAAAAGGCTTAACCGATTTTGATCGGTAAACATGAGTTTGAAACGTATTTACCAGTAGTATCTGATGGATCTAATGTCAAGTATGATAACTGAAGCTATTACAGGAATTATTGAGCTTGAGAAACCGTTTTCCCGTAGGAAATAGATTTGATCATACTTATGAAGCCTATAACTTGAAAAATTTGTCCCGGATATGACGTATACACCGTTAGATCCGCCTAGAGTCCTTCTACAAACGCTCAGTTATTGGCGCAATTCGTAGGTTGAAATTTTGAGTAATTGTCGAAAAACCAAAATTTTCAAAGTATAATTTTTCAGTTTTTCGGCTATACTGAGCCGTGTGTATGTCTGATCCTGACGGCTTAGACACCATTTGAAAGCTTAACTCAACACTATTGATTTGTTGTATTTGCGGTTCTCCTGTCTCTTCTTGATCTGAAGATATATACCCCCAAAAAATATGCCGTTTTGTACCTACCAAGTCCTCTAGCTGGCTTATGGGTGGTCAAAAGTCACAAACTACACCGGTTCTGAATCGGCCCTGACCCCCTCTTCAAACACAGAAAAAAAATTCAAATCGGTTTAACTTTTAAACACACATACATATCCACAAACATTTTCCCTTTTTTAAATAAAAATTGAGTCATACTTCTGAGCTCGGTAACTTTTGAATGGTATAACCGATTTTCAAAATTAGACATGCGTTGGAAAGGTAATGATCAGTACTATTAGAAGCCGCAAAGGTCGGACTTAAATTTTTGAAGTTTTTGGGAGTTTTGGGGACCAGAACGAAAAACAGACCCTAAATAGAAAGGGCCGTAAAATTCACACCCTTGGACCAAAATGGATGGTTGACATATGAATGAGTGAGTCTTTTCCTGAACTTTAAGATGGGACTTGGCCCATCTTTCAAATCAGTCAGATTTAGAAAATCGAAAATTTCGTGTATATATAGTGTCGCGTGTAGGGGTGTGTTGGTGTGCGCCACTGGCGAGAACTGCCGTTCTCTGGTAATAACATTAGAAATAGAAAACAAGAATTAAGTTATAATCTTACGTTAAAGTAAATAATAAAAACAATAAATATAATAGAATAAAACTTATAGTAAGTATAAAACTTATAGTAAAGAACAAAAACAAATCTGAAGTGTCATCACCGCAATTGTCAAATAAATGTTACCAATTTATGCCAAAATGTCACTTTTGTTCGATCGCAGTTAGAGTGTAATCCGAACAAGTGTACTTTACAAAAACGCTTTATATTCCACTTATACAAATTAAATAAAACAAGTTAGGGTATATGTTTACTTAAATTTACATTAATAGAAATCTTCCAATGTTATTTTTATGCGTATATAATAAAATATATAAAGGAAGTGAAAATAATTCGTATATTTGTGTGTAAAGGTATTTTATTTTCCTTAGCTAAGCGCTTTCGACAAAATTGTTATCTTAGTAGCTAATGGCCAATGTATAAAAAATATGTACCACTACTTAGAGTTGTGTGTGCGCTAGCGGCGGATCCAGCATTGTTAAGAGGGGAAGGCCGATCGGCTAAATTTCTAGATAATTTTCTACCTAAAATATACCGGCCTGTTTTAGCCTACCGGCCCACCGGAAAGTCCCGTACTATCTCTGTATCTGTAGAGTAGGGAGGGCGAGTCAAGTCCCACAGTACTTAGTCCACAAATGAGCCATTGTACATCCTCCCAGGGGATTGTCATCCTTAGCTTATTATCCATCCTTCCATTTCCAGGAAGGTGGAAATGGCATAGCTCTCGCATAGCCTTTCCATCGTTTTCAAGAGAAAAAATGTTAGGCTAATTGGTCGGAAAGCCTTTGGTAGGGTGTAATCCATCCTACCTGGTTTTGGTATGAAGACCACACGTACCTCTCCTCACTTTCTAGGAATATATCTTAGAGCCAAGGAGGCTCTGATCATTCCCACAAGGTGTGGCAAAAGAATATCCAGTCCCCACCGTAGTAGGGCTGGATATATGCCGTCAGGCCCTGGTGACTTAAAAGGGATGAAGCACGATATGGCCCATCTTACCTTTTCCTTACTAATTAATGTTCTGGCAAGATGCCAGTCATTCGGTGTGGGTATGATTATTTCTTCCATTTAGCTCGGTGCTTTTGAGGCACTAGAACCGGGGATGTGTGTTTTCATCAGAATCACAGCACTTTCGCAAAGGTTGTTTACTTCCATTTTCCTTCGTTAATATGCCGATGTGGATCTTTTGAGAGCGCTGTTTAGAGCCTGGAAGTGGGTGTGGGTACTTTTGCTTGACTGTTGGAGGTAGACAAGGTTGGTCTGTCCAATTCCTCCATTAGGCTGAGTTTAATAAGGTTTTCCCGGTCGGCAGTGACCTTGCCGTACTTCTTCTTATTGCGCCGTTTCCTTTCTAAGGTTGGCGATTCAAATGGCGACTGTAGCTTTGGAAAGTGCTGGACGAAAAATGTCTGCGGGAAGAGCGGTCAAACCGTCTTCTCAGGTCCTTTAGCCACGAGTTCTGGTGCCTTCCTACTGATCTTTTGCCCTGTACTTTATCTTCCAATATGATTTGAAGAAGTTCATACCTTTCCCCTCTCAACACATGGCTCCAGTATTGTATTTTTCTTTCTTGGGTTATTATTAGTAATTATTTTTGTTTGTTCATGCCGTACGGGTTTACCTCGTCTATGATAGCGACCCTAAGGTGTGTCACGGATGCCTCCACGAAGCTTTGGGAAGTGACAGTGGCGTTTCCACAGCTGCGTACCTTTTTGGGCTTCTGGGCGTGCCTTCCGTGGAAGTGCTTGTGTGAAAGCGCTTACACCGGGGGCTGTCGGTTCCTGACTTCTTTTGTAGGTGGAGCTATTGACAGCATCTGATGCGGGCACCTTCACCTTTGTTTTGGGAGGGGTTGGAGAGGGATGGGTGGCTCTCGTAGGTTCTTTTTTTCCGTCTCCCCTCTGACCTTCCTCCTTCTTTTTACCTCAGCGCCACAGGGTCTGTGGCCCTTTGGTCAATTTCCCTGAGGTGATACTTGTACAGCCTCTGCTTGGGCCGAAGTTTGAGGTAAACATTGCAACCCATCCTACACTCCGGCTTCAGACTGAGGTGAACGTTTTTAGTCCTGTACTAATAAAATTTATTTATAATTCATATAATACATTATATCTTTTAATCAATATTATTGTAATTATAAAAAATATCTAATTATCCGCTTGAAAAAAAAAAAAAAAAATTAATCACTTGGTTTGAGAGGGGTGGCCGATCGCCCCCATCGCCCCCCCTTGGATCCGCCACTGGTGTGCGCATCGTGTTGAACATTAAATGTTGGATGTTAAAAATGCGTCACAGTCGAAAAAATGAAAGATTACCCATGAACGATAATAAACGATAATAAATAACAAAAGTTTGTTACAGAAAAACACAGCAAATACAAAATAAGTGATTGATGTGATCGTTCATGGGTAATCTTTCATTTTTCCGACTGTAGGTACAATATGTAGATCTAATGTTGCAATTGTCTACTGTGCAACTCCAGAGGATGAAAAAATAAATACATGTAAAACAGCCACTTAAACATTAGAACATTACAAACACATACAATTTTTGTTCATGGTATGGGTATTTTTTCACCCAGCCATTACAGTTGAAGAGGAGTAGTTGACTGACACCACTTAAATATTTCGTGTTGGTATCGTGTGACGTCACGTGCTGTGACGCGGATGACGTGCAATGGTATTTTTTGGAATATATTAAAATAGTTGTTTGTATAGCAATGTTTTCTTATTATTTTAGATGGATCTATCAAAACTAAATTCAGCTTCATCGGTTGCAGAGTGCAAACCAATAAAAAAATTAAAATACCTACCAATTGGAACACTTTTTCCAATTCACTCAGCAAAGGCGGTAAAAAGTAAATTTGGGGAAGCAGCTCTACTGGATTTGGGTTCTGATGTTGTGTTTCTGCCAGATCGAGTGACGGAGGTTTACAATCCATACTTTGCAGAACAAGAATACTCCCTAGTTTTCAAAGGAGCAGTAACTGTTGGAGCCATCCAAGAATCAACCAAATATTAAAGAGGGTAAGCGATTTTTTGTTTTTTTTTTCTAAATGGTTTTGTATAAACAAGTAATATCGTCCAAGAAATGAAGCTTAAAATAAGACAAAACCTCGCAATGTGCATGTGCATCAAGATAGTGACTGTTCGAAACAAGAAGAAAGCATGAAAGCATCCACTGTTGACGTAAAACTCGATATTAAAACGAATAATGGTTTTCCCGAAAATACCAAGGCCTATTGCATTATAATGCACGACTGCGTAATGGAGTACTTCCCTCTCACCAAAATTGAAAAAAATCTAAATTAGATGCATAAACTAGTACACGAGCAGTAATCATGAGAGTAGCATTCGTAGACATTTTTTCGAATTATGGATAGATGGCGCTTTAATCTAAAAAAACGATTGTTGGAAATGGAAAATTAAATTAAAAATGAGTAATTGTACTGCAACAGTTCGGCGTATTTTCCCGTGTTAAATCCCATAAGAAATCGCTAAGGTCCATTCTGGTCATTTTTGACGCGTATAGTGGTGGAGGCGCCAAGACTCGTCCGATCTTGACGTGTGAGGTATCGAAGGAAAGTGGAGAGGGTAAGGAATAAGTTAACACAAAAAACAAAGAGAACGGCAGAGCCAAAACGGTACTATAGCATATCTCCGTTGTTATCGGTCCGATCATGACGTGTGAGGTATCGTAGGAAAGTGGAGGGGCTAAGTAATAAGCTAATACAAAAAACAAAGAAGACGACCAAAACGGCACTACAGCATATCTCCGTTGTTATTGATCAGCTCGTGATGTATGAGGTATCGTAGGAAAGTGGAGGGGGTAAGGAATAAGCTAATACAAAAACAAAGAGGACGGCCAAAACGGCACTACAGCATATCTCCGCTGTTATTGATCAGATCGTGATGTGTGAGGTATCGTAGGTAAAGGAAGGAATAGCGAATATGTTGAGAAAACAACATTCGCGACATTGACAAAAGGAGTATTGAATCATGGAAATTACAATGGCTGCATTATCAGAGAAACATTTGGAATGTAGCGTCTAAACGACTTACCATATAAGACACAATAGAATCATTAGGACATTATATCCAAACCACCGAACATACATGACATGCTTTCACTTTCATCTTCCGTTCTTTATCTTTGCCCAAACCATCTAGCATCTATAAGACATCATAAAAGACTCTCTCTCTCTCTCTCTCTCTCTCTCTCTCTCTCTCTCTCTCTCTCTCTCTCTCTCTCTCTCTCTCTCTCGAAACAATTAATAAAAGATACAGGTGTCGATAAAAACAACATAGCAGCGTGGGAGGTAATACTAGAAATAGAATACGACGAACGTATACCAT
Organism: Diabrotica virgifera virgifera; assembly: GCF_917563875.1. Taxonomy (NCBI): domain Eukaryota; kingdom Metazoa; phylum Arthropoda; class Insecta; order Coleoptera; family Chrysomelidae; genus Diabrotica; species Diabrotica virgifera. The sequence continues at coordinate 75,747,478 of NC_065449.1, read as the reverse complement.
TCTTATGACCAAAGCAACAATCATCCTCAATATAATCTTCTATAATCTTCTATACATGAATCTCCCTCCATTCATACACCTGGTCATTACAAAGAATATAATAACATTCTTAAGATCAAACCAACAAACATCCACCGTCTTCTATTATTGAATACTACTATACATGAATCTCCCTCCATTCATACACCTGGTCATTACAAAGAACATATAACATTCTTAAGATCAGACCGACAAACATACACAATATAATATTCTCTGATTGGATCTACATGAATCTTCCTCCAATCATACACTTGCTATTTACAAAGATTGTAAGTTGCATACTTTATTTCATATACGGCAAGTAGGGTAATATTATGTAGGTTGGTATTATACTTCTCACATAAAAATGGGATTATCTGTTTTATTAGAAAAATCGTTTAACAATATAGCATAGCACAAACAATTGTTTATAGATATGAGTTATACGTCGACATAGAAAAGGTATTTAATATAGTGAAAATAAGTTGTATTATTGAAATAGAAAAATATATGTACTGTATTTTACCTACGACCATAAACAAATTTAGACTACATAGACTGAAAAAATGTTAGCAAGGACAGTCAAGCAGTAAGTAATGGTTAATATGTAAACGTTAATAAAATAATGTTAGTATCTAAGCGATGAAATGTGTGTAAAGCGATTTATAAAAATAATGTAAGCATGCAATGAATGAAAGGTAGCCAATTCGGTCGAACATAAATTTGTTGAAAAAACAAAAATATATTCTTAACAGCGATCACCAACGTGAAGGTACGACTACATCGACCGCCAGGTTAGTAGGGGTAATGGTTAGTAGGAATGATTTTTACATTATATGATAATATATTTAATAATAGTGATATATCTTTTTATTGATCTGTTGGACATCTTTTATGTATTCTTATTAATGTTAAAACACCGATACTTTGGTATCAATTCATTCGTTACTAAGTTCTATAGTATTCAAAAATGAATTATTAGGGGAAAATAACTGTAGGTTATCTAATCTTAAAACTAGGGATTTTTTCGACTCCTGTATTTTGATAGGATATCGAAGACTTAAAACTAAATCGGGGAAAGAAGACCATTAAGTTATCGATTGTTTTAACTTGGAGGCTACACGAGCAACGGCTCTGGAATTAACCAGAACGGCTCATTAATTTGCCAGTGGTCCATATCAGATATCTTTTTTTTTGGTCATAACTAAACATCTTTTTAGGGGCATACTTAATTATACTAAATTTAGAGATAATATATACAAAAGTATGAGTTACTAGAATCATCATATGATATAAAAAAAAATGAGTGTGGGAAAGGTTGAGGAATGTAGTAAAAAGGGCCTGTTCCAGATATCATTATGTTAGTTGTAATAAATAAAGTTATAAAAAATTACAATATTCAATCATATAAATAATCTTAGTGACGTAAAAACGATTAGTGATAGGGGGATAAGAGGAATATAATAAAAAAAATTGTACATTTGTAATAAATAAAGTTTTAAGACCAACTTCAATCAGCATCCATCTTAAAGTCAATAAAATCATCAATGATAAATGTTAAAATAAGTTTATTCAAATCTTTGTGTTAAATCTAATCAACATCCATCTCAAGAGTATCAATTAAATAGTGCCCAAAGGGAAGCGTATCATAAGAACCCTGAATGTGATGTCTTTTATCATCATTGGGGCTTAGCGCAATCTTACTTTGAGTTATAGAATAAACTTTGTGTTTATCAGAGCGTATAAGATTTTGTGAGGTGACCTTTGCTGTAAAGGTATCTGAACATTCTACGTAGTCCTCAAAAGTAATTTTAGTATTTACTACAGATTTCTTTACCCCCTTCGCCTTCTTTGTCACACCATAATTTCGTATAATATTATCAACTTCATCATCGTCATACTCTTGTTCTTTCAACTTCCCCCTCAGCTTTTTAATGTCAACATCTGTGGTAGCTGCTTTTGTCGTGTATAATTTCGATCGGAGTCCTATGTAGTCGGTCATAATGCAGCCATTATTCTCATCTTTCATTATGCCCAATACCTTCTTATTAACCAGAGGGATGCCGTAAATGTTATCTTTAGGATAGTCTGAGGTATCAAAATATTTATAGCAATCATGTATCATTGCTTCATACGGGTCTTTTTCCCGTATCTCCACGATCACACTATCAGTATCGGTATAGCAGCTCGAAAAGTTTTCTCCGAACCTGCTAGCTAAGTAACCATATTGGAAATCATATATGGTCGTTTTCGCCAAGTCTAAAATACTCATTCCAACATAAATCGGTTTAACTAACCATATTTCCGCTCTATGCATCTCAACAGCAATCAAATTTTCATTAAAGATAGTAGCGTTTTTAAACAGGGGGCTACTTATTCTAGCTTCAGCTCCATAACGACCCTCCCACTCTGTCAGCAATTTAATATCAACGCGCCTGCGCACACCCTCTAAAGTCTTACCAAACACTGCATTGTTCATAAGCTTAAACAGATTCTTTTCAAACTCATTTTTTGCTGCCTTCCGGAGATTTGTATTCAAGTCGATGTATGACTTTAACCAAGGAGACTGCTTAAATTCCAAGACTCGATGAATCTTTTTTAGTATTAATCCATGAGCTAGCGCTTGCTTCAAGGCTCTGTAATGAATTACATATCTTTCTTTATCATGAAGGGTAGCCATTAATTTGGTCAGCTCTCGCGGACGTTTAGGAGGTTTCATAGTTTTCGGGTTCAAGGATTGGGGACAGAATGGGATGTCTTTATGACGATCATGGAGATGTTGAGGGTACTCCAGATCGACCTCGAGAATGCACCCTTCAGAAGAATCGTCCGGAATACTAAGAACGTTGATGTTAGTATCAGACCACTCGAAACCTCCATATGGAAGATATTGTGACATTGCCCACCCATATTGATTATTGACATCGAAATACATCAGATAGGAGTCGGGCTTCGATGGGTCGTAAGATGCCATGTACTTGTTATTAGCATGAACACGACGTTTCGAGCAAACTTGACTCAAACCACCACGAATGCCACGCTCCACAAACAAATGCATATCTGGTTTGAAGTATGTAGATAATTTAATAACAACATGTTTTTCAAATATCCTTCAAATAATCTTACATTGCAAACTAGGGGTAAAAATATATTCTTGATAAGCTATTTTCAACATACAAAGTTGTCTTTTAATCAATAAAGGAAATAAAAGTAATTTTTCGACCAAGTAAATAAAGTTGTATTTAGATTATTGCTACATTTAACCTTTAACAAATTGTATACACATATCTGTTCCAGTTCTAAGATTATATTTTTTCAAAGTAAGTTCAAATATTGATAATCCACTTACAATGTGTTATGTTTCAAATAACTTAGATTTTTTGTGACTAATTTAAATAATACAGGATTAGTGACAATTATACTTAGAGCTTCTTTTTTTACCCCATGATTAACATTAAATTGGTTTTTACTTTTTACTCTGTTGTTCTGTTTTTATGTCTATTGGATTGGGGGCTTATGTTTAATTACGGGTTGGAGACATATGTAGAAAAATTCTACCTACAGGATAATCTGTTGAGACTTTAACTAGTTTTAATCTATACATTTATTTTTTATTCTTATATTTCATCAATGTTTACTACTGGTATCATATTTAACCATCCACTTCTTTTTACTTTACTATTTTTACTGCATCTTTTTGTTTAGTTACTCTTATTTTCACAATATTTGTGACATGTGTTAATGTTAGTGAACGTTGTGAGTATTATGTTAGCTCATGCTGCTTCATCCTCTTTATACATAAATAATGTATATTATGTATTACAATACACAACACTCTTGATTATTTATAAAAATTTAGTGATAAATGACTCAATATTACACCTCGTTCCACATCAAATGTTCTATAAATATTACCCAATTTCTTAACATCAACTTTCTGTTTGTTCTGTGACATAATATATTGATGTCTCAGCAGACCAATCGGTGTAAGTCAATAAGTGTTTAAATGAGATACTAAAATGTTTCTAACAATAGTTGCAGAAATATAAGTAGTTATTAAAAACAAATAAAATGTCTTTATTTTTCATAATATGTGTAAATATTCATAAATACAGACAAGGAAATAATAATACTATTATATAATAATAAGTGTTATATCTCATAGGTTATTTTTAAGGAGAATGTGACTTGCACTGTTTAACTTCTGAGACATCCATATCTTTTTTTCGATATATTCTAAACTTAAATGGAAATTTGTAGGTCACGTTATTAAGCAGATCAAAGATGGTCTACTGTTTTTAATTATGTGAGGAAAAACTCATATGATAGATGGTCTTAACAGCATGTTGAATCCAGATGGATAATTGCAGCATTAGATAGAAACCAACCTTGGACAATGGAGCAGTGTGATGGATATTTGGGTCATCCTTTGAGAACAAATTCAATATAAATTATGTGGGTCAATTCGAAAAGTGTTTTTGTGGTTCAAAATAAAACTACCAAGATATTTTGTATTATTTATTTATTAAAAAATTAAAACGGCTCTAATAATTTTTAATTTTGTTTTTCTTTGAAATTCCATCGTTTTATTTAAACCTAACTTCATTAGTTCAGTAATTTTTTTCTTTTCTGAAACAATTTTTCTTTGTATGTCTTTTTTCATTTTTTTCACACTTGTAGGTTGATTTAATGCATAGTTCATTCTCTGATGTATATTTTTATTTGTATATTAGAAATTTCTTTGTGTATACCTATACAGAACACTCTTCTCAAATGTATCCACTCTGATTTGAATACTTTTCTCTCATAATGGGAATAAGGTTTACCTAAAAGTCTATCTCCTATTCGTCTATGTAAGTGGTTTTTACCATCAGTACATGCAATGTATCTCATACCACCACCACACTGGTCTGAATATATAATTTTTCACAACGACCTTTTTTAGATGTACTCTTTTCCCTTCACCCTGTATATGTATATTTTAACATATTTCACTGGTTGTCGGTTTTTTTTACTTGTTTGTCTGATTATGTCTGTCGAATATATAATCAGTTATTTGTCAATGTTTCTTCATTGGTTTTACTCGTTTTTCACTCTTTGCTTTAAAAATTTTTTGGTTTTACAACTCGAAATCAGTTATTTGTCAGCGTTTTTTTTGACGGATTTTTACGTATTAGAGTACATTTTCACAGTTTTTATTGTATTTTAACATATTCTAGGCCTTTTGTCTCATTTATCCTTTAATTACATCTTTTGGATATGTTATCAGTTATTTATCAACGTTTTTCTCGTTTTGAGTGAATTTTACATAGTTTTATTGTATTTCGTCAATTTTCGGTCTTTTGTCTTATTTATCCTTTGATGGTTGTAACTATAATTAGTTATTTGTCAATGTTTTTTTGGTTGGTTTTGAGTGATTTTACAGTTTTTATTGTATTTCATCAATTTTCTCGTTTTTCTTTGATTACATCCGTTGGATATATAATCAGTTATTTTTCACTGTTTTTGGTTGGTTTTGAGTGATTTTACAGTTTTATTGTATTTTACCATATTTTTGGTCTCTTTTTTCTCGTTTTTTTTGGATTACATCCGTTGGATATATAATCAGTTATTTGTCAATGTTTTTTGGTTGGTTTTGAGTGATTTTACAGTTTTATTGTATTTTACCATATTTTTGGTCTCTTTTTTCTCATTTATCCTTTAATTACATCTTTTGGATATGTTATCAGTTATTTATCAACGTTTTTCTCGTTTTGAGTGAATTTTACATAGTTTTATTGTATTTCATCAATTTTCGGTCTTTTGTCTCATTTATCCTTTGATAACGTCTGTCGGATATATAATCAGTTATTTGTCAATGTTTTTTGGTTGGTTTTGAGTGATTTTACAGTTTTATTGTTTTTACCATATTTTTTTGGTCTTTTTCTCGTTTTTCTTTGATTACATCCATTGGATATGTAATCAGTTATTTGTCAATGTTTTTTTTGGTTCGTTTTGAGTGATTTTACAGTTTTTATTGTATTTCATCAATTTTCTCGTTTTTCTTTGATTACATCCATTGGATATGTAATCAGTTATTTGTCAATGTTTTTTGGTTGGTTTTGAGTGATTTTACAGTTTTTATTGTATTTCATCAATTTTCTCGTTTTTTTCTTTGATTACATCCATTGGATATGTAATCAGTTATATTTTAACATCACTCGCCGAATTTCGGTCTTTTGTCTCGTTTGTCCTTTGATAACGTCTGTCGGATACATAATCAGTTATTTGTCAAAGTTTTTTTGTTGGTTTTACTCGTTTTGAGTGAATTTTACAAAGTTTTATTATATTTTAACATCATTCACCGATTTTTCAGTCTTTTGTCTCGTTTGTCCTTTGATAACGTCTGTCGGATATATAATCAGTTATTTGTCAATGTTTTTTGGTTGGTTTTACTCGTTTTTCACTCTTTGCTTTAAAGAAATTTTTGGTTTTGTTACTCAAATCAGTTATTTGTCAATGTTTTTTGATTGGTTTTACGCGTTTTTGAGTGAATTTTACATAGTTTTGTTATATTTTAACATAGTTCGCCGATTTTCGCTCTTTAGTCTCGTTTGACCTTTAATTACATCCTTCGCATATATAATCAGTTATTTTCCAATTATTTTGGTTGGTTTTCCTCGTTTTTTTTAGCGAATTTTACATAGTTTTATTATATTTTATCATATATCACTGGTTGTTGGTCATTTTGACTCGTTTGTCTGATTATGTCTGTCGAATAATATATAATCAGTTATTTGTCAATGTTTTTTTTGGTTCGTTTTTTTCACTTTTTTGAGTATATTTTTACAGTTTTTTTGTATTTTAGCATATTTTCGGTCTCTTTGTCTCGATTACTTTGATTACGTCCATAGGATAAATAATCCGTTATTTACCAATGTTTTTGGTCGGTTTTCCTACTTTTGAGTAAATTTTACATAGTTTTTTTGTATTTTAGCATATTTTTGGCCTCTTTGTCTCGTTTTTCTTTGATTACGTCCATCGGATATATAATCCTTTATTTTCCAATGTTTTTTGTTGGTTTTCCTATTTTTGAGTGAATTTTACATAGTTTTATTATATTTTAACATCGTTTGCCAATTTTCGGTCTTTGGTTCGTTTGTCCTTTGATTACGTGTCGGATACGTAATCAGTTATTTATCAATGTTTTTTTTTTGGTTGGTTTTACTCGTTTTTCACTTTTTGCTTTAAAGAAATTATTTGGTTTTGCAACTCAAATCAGTTATTTGTCAATGTTTTTGATTGAGTTTACTCGTTTATGAGTGAATTTTACATAGTTTTATTATATTATAACATAGTTCACCAATTTTTGGTCTTTCTGTCTCATTTCTGTTTTGATTACGTCTGTCGTATATATAATCAGTAATTTGTCAATGTTTTTTCATTGGTTTTACTTGTTTTTAAGTGAATTTTAAATAATTTTATTATGTGTTAACATAGTTCACCGATTTTTGGTCGTTTTGTTTCGTTTGTCCTTTTATTTCGTCTGTCGTAAACACAAGTCCAACAGCTCAATAAAATTAAAAATGAGCCAAAATGAGCCAAAATGAACCATATTTTCAAAAATATTAGCAACATGTAATAGATATTGATAAGCATATGACCCTAACTATAACTCGAGAACTTCATTAGTAGAATATGAGATAATGTAAAATATCTTTTAAAGATGAAAAAAATTATCTAGAAACAACAGAATTTAAGACTGCTCCCGGATTACTTAATTTAATATTTTCTAAACAGTCATCTAACTTCACTCAAGAAGATTTATAAATTTATAGCAAATTCTAGAAATAACAGGTCTTTACCTCATTTAACAGGGATATTACACCACCGAACCACCCTCCCATAAAAATTTGAAAATATCACTAAATCTCTATTTACCAAAAAATAAACGATTTTGTTCTCATATACAGAACGCCGATACTGCAAGTGCTAACATTTGTTATACATAAAAACTTTAATTATGAAACCGATCCAAACATTCTAGTAACTATATAATTAGTAATTTGAAAATATTGAACAGATTATATACTTAGATAAAATGAGTAGTGTGTATTTGTATACCCCCTCTTCTACACTATCAACACACCACCAGATGATCATCCGTATTTTGCTAGTCGAGACTGCCAGAAACTAATTAATATTCACCCTAGACAACGGATGTTCACCTAATTAATATTCCACATCTTTGGTCATACAAATACACACTACTCATTTTATCTAAGTATATAATCTGTTCAATATTTTCAAATTACTAATTATATAGTTACTAGAATGTTTGGATCGGTTTCATAATTAAAGTTTTTATGTATAACAAATGTTAGCACTTGCAGTATCGGCGTTCTGTATATGAGAACAAAATCGTTTATTTTTTGGTAAATAGAGATTTAGTGATATTTTCAAATTTTTATGGGAGGGTGGTTCGGTGGTGTAATATCCCTGTTAAATGAGGTAAAGACCTGTTATTTCTAGAATTTGCTATAAATTTATAAATCTTCTTGAGTGAAGTTAGATGACTGTTTAGAAAATATTAAATTAAGTAATCCGGGAGCAGTCTTAAATTCTGTTGTTTCTAGATAATTTTTTTCATCTTTAAAAGATATTTTACATTATCTCATATTCTACTAATGAAGTTCTCGAGTTATAGTTAGGGTCATATGCTTATCAATATCTATTACATGTTGCTAATATTTTTGAAAATATGGTTCATTTTGGCTCATTTTGGCTCATTTTTAATTTTATTGAGCTGTTGGACTTGTGTTTACGACAGACGAAATAAAAGGACAAACGAAACAAAACGACCAAAAATCGGTGAACTATGTTAACACATAATAAAATTATTTAAAATTCACTTAAAAACAAGTAAAACCAATGAAAAAACATTGACAAATTACTGATTATATATACGACAGACGTAATCAAAACAGAAATGAGACAGAAAGACCAAAAATTGGTGAACTATGTTATAATATAATAAAACTATGTAAAATTCACTCATAAACGAGTAAACTCAATCAAAAACATTGACAAATAACTGATTTGAGTTGCAAAACCAAATAATTTCTTTAAAGCAAAAAGTGAAAAACGAGTAAAACCAACCAAAAAAAAAACATTGATAAATAACTGATTACGTATCCGACACGTAATCAAAGGACAAACGAACCAAAGACCGAAAATTGGCAAACGATGTTAAAATATAATAAAACTATGTAAAATTCACTCAAAAATAGGAAAACCAACAAAAAACATTGGAAAATAAAGGATTATATATCCGATGGACGTAATCAAAGAAAAACGAGACAAAGAGGCCAAAAATATGCTAAAATACAAAAAAACTATGTAAAATTTACTCAAAAGTAGGAAAACCGACCAAAAACATTGGTAAATAACGGATTATTTATCCGATGGACGTAATCAAAGTAATCGAGACAAAGAGACCGAAAATATGCTAAAATACAAAAAAACTGTAAAAATATACTCAAAAAAGTGAAAAAAACGAACCAAAAAAAACATTGACAAATAACTGATTATATATTATTCGACAGACATAATCAGACAAACGAGTCAAAATGACCAACAACCAGTGATATATGATAAAATATAATAAAACTATGTAAAATTCGCTAAAAAAAAACGAGGAAAACCAACCAAAATAATTGGAAAATAACTGATTATATATGCGAAGGATGTAATTAAAGGTCAAACGAGACTAAAGAGCGAAAATCGGCGAACTATGTTAAAATATAACAAAACTATGTAAAATTCACTCAAAAACGCGTAAAACCAATCAAAAAACATTGACAAATAACTGATTTGAGTAACAAAACCAAAAATTTCTTTAAAGCAAAGAGTGAAAAACGAGTAAAACCAACCAAAAAACATTGACAAATAACTGATTATATATCCGACAGACGTTATCAAAGGACAAACGAGACAAAAGACTGAAAAATCGGTGAATGATGTTAAAATATAATAAAACTTTGTAAAATTCACTCAAAACGAGTAAAACCAACAAAAAAACTTTGACAAATAACTGATTATGTATCCGACAGACGTTATCAAAGGACAAACGAGACAAAAGACCGAAATTCGGCGAGTGATGTTAAAATATAACTGATTACATATCCAATGGATGTAATCAAAGAAAAAAACGAGAAAATTGATGAAATACAATAAAAACTGTAAAATCACTCAAAACCAACCAAAAAACATTGACAAATAACTGATTACATATCCAATGGATGTAATCAAAGAAAAACGAGAAAATTGATGAAATACAATAAAAACTGTAAAATCACTCAAAACGAACCAAAAAAAACATTGACAAATAACTGATTACATATCCAATGGATGTAATCAAAGAAAAACGAGAAAAAGACCAAAAAAATATGGTAAAAACAATAAAACTGTAAAATCACTCAAAACCAACCAAAAAACATTGACAAATAACTGATTATATATCCGACAGACGTTATCAAAGGATAAATGAGACAAAAGACCGAAAATTGATGAAATACAATAAAACTATGTAAAATTCACTCAAAACGAGAAAAACGTTGATAAATAACTGATAACATATCCAAAAGATGTAATTAAAGGATAAATGAGAAAAAAGAGACCAAAAATATGGTAAAATACAATAAAACTGTAAAATCACTCAAAACCAACCAAAAAACATTGACAAATAACTGATTATATATCCAACGGATGTAATCCAAAAAAAACGAGAAAAAAGAGACCAAAAATATGGTAAAATACAATAAAACTGTAAAATCACTCAAAACCAACCAAAAACAGTGAAAAATAACTGATTATATATCCAACGGATGTAATCAAAGAAAAACGAGAAAATTGATGAAATACAATAAAAACTGTAAAATCACTCAAAACCAACCAAAAAAACATTGACAAATAACTAATTATAGTTACAACCATCAAAGGATAAATAAGACAAAAGACCGAAAATTGACGAAATACAATAAAACTATGTAAAATTCACTCAAAACGAGAAAAACGTTGATAAATAACTGATAACATATCCAAAAGATGTAATTAAAGGATAAATGAGACAAAAGGCCTAGAATATGTTAAAATACAATAAAAACTGTGAAAATGTACTCTAATACGTAAAAATCCGTCAAAAAAAACGCTGACAAATAACTGATTTCGAGTTGTAAAACCAAAAAATTTTTAAAGCAAAGAGTGAAAAACGAGTAAAACCAATGAAGAAACATTGACAAATAACTGATTATATATTCGACAGACATAATCAGACAAACAAGTAAAAAAAACCGACAACCAGTGAAATATGTTAAAATATACATATACAGGGTGAAGGGAAAAGAGTACATCTAAAAAAGGTCGTTGTGAAAAATTATATATTCAGACCAGTGTGGTGGTGGTATGAGATACATTGCATGTACTGATGGTAAAAACCACTTACATAGACGAATAGGAGATAGACTTTTAGGTAAACCTTATTCCCATTATGAGAGAAAAGTATTCAAATCAGAGTGGATACATTTGAGAAGAGTGTTCTGTATAGGTATACACAAAGAAATTTCTAATATACAAATAAAAATATACATCAGAGAATGAACTATGCATTAAATCAACCTACAAGTGTGAAAAAAATGAAAAAAGACATACAAAGAAAAATTGTTTCAGAAAAGAAAAAAATTACTGAACTAATGAAGTTAGGTTTAAATAAAACGATGGAATTTCAAAGAAAAACAAAATTAAAAATTATTAGAGCCGTTTTAATTTTTTAATAAATAAATAATACAAAATATCTTGGTAGTTTTATTTTGAACCACAAAAACACTTTTCGAATTGACCCACATAATTTATATTGAATTTGTTCTCAAAGGATGACCCAAATATCCATCACACTGCTCCATTGTCCAAGGTTGGTTTCTATCTAATGCTGCAATTATCCATCTGGATTCAACATGCTGTTAAGACCATCTATCATATGAGTTTTTCCTCACATAATTAAAAACAGTAGACCATCTTTGATCTGCTTAATAACGTGACCTACAAATTTCCATTTAAGTTTAGAATATATCGAAAAAAAGATATGGATGTCTCAGAAGTTAAACAGTGCAAGTCACATTCTCCTTAAAAATAACCTATGAGATATAACACTTATTATTATATAATAGTATTATTATTTCCTTGTCTGTATTTATGAATATTTACACATATTATGAAAAATAAAGACATTTTATTTGTTTTTAATAACTACTTATATTTCTGCAACTATTGTTAGAAACATTTTAGTATCTCATTTAAACACTTATTGACTTACACCGATTGGTCTGCTGAGACATCAATATATTATGTCACAGAACAAACAGAAAGTTGATGTTAAGAAATTGGGTAATATTTATAGAACATTTGATGTGGAACGAGGTGTAATATTGAGTCATTTATCACTAAATTTTTATAAATAATCAAGAGTGTTGTGTATTGTAATACATAATATACATTATTTATGTATAAAGAGGATGAAGCAGCATGAGCTAACATAATACTCACAACGTTCACTAACATTAACACATGTCACAAATATTGTGAAAATAAGAGTAACTAAACAAAAAGATGCAGTAAAAATAGTAAAGTAAAAAGAAGTGGATGGTTAAATATGATACCAGTAGTAAACATTGATGAAATATAAGAATAAAAAATAAATGTATAGATTAAAACTAGTTAAAGTCTCAACAGATTATCCTGTAGGTAGAATTTTTCTACATATGTCTCCAACCCGTAATTAAACATAAGCCCCCAATCCAATAGACATAAAAACAGAACAACAGAGTAAAAAGTAAAAACCAATTTAATGTTAATCATGGGGTAAAAAAAGAAGCTCTAAGTATAATTGTCACTAATCCTGTATTATTTAAATTAGTCACAAAAAATCTAAGTTATTTGAAACATAACACATTGTAAGTGGATTATCAATATTTGAACTTACTTTGAAAAAATATAATCTTAGAACTGGAACAGATATGTGTATACAATTTGTTAAAGGTTAAATGTAGCAATAATCTAAATACAACTTTATTTACTTGGTCGAAAAATTACTTTTATTTCCTTTATTGATTAAAAGACAACTTTGTATGTTGAAAATAGCTTATCAAGAATATATTTTTACCCCTAGTTTGCAATGTAAGATTATTTGAAGGATATTTGAAAAACATGTTGTTATTAAATTATCTACATACTTCAAACCAGATATGCATTTGTTTGTGGAGCGTGGCATTCGTGGTGGTTTGAGTCAAGTTTGCTCGAAACGTCGTGTTCATGCTAATAACAAGTACATGGCATCTTACGACCCATCGAAGCCCGACTCCTATCTGATGTATTTCGATGTCAATAATCAATATGGGTGGGCAATGTCACAATATCTTCCATATGGAGGTTTCGAGTGGTCTGATACTAACATCAACGTTCTTAGTATTCCGGACGATTCTTCTGAAGGGTGCATTCTCGAGGTCGATCTGGAGTACCCTCAACATCTCCATGATCGTCATAAAGACATCCCATTCTGTCCCCAATCCTTGAACCCGAAAACTATGAAACCTCCTAAACGTCCGCGAGAGCTGACCAAATTAATGGCTACCCTTCATGATAAAGAAAGATATGTAATTCATTACAGAGCCTTGAAGCAAGCGCTAGCTCATGGATTAATACTAAAAAAGATTCATCGAGTCTTGGAATTTAAGCAGTCTCCTTGGTTAAAGTCATACATCGACTTGAATACAAATCTCCGGAAGGCAGCAAAAAATGAGTTTGAAAAGAATCTGTTTAAGCTTATGAACAATGCAGTGTTTGGTAAGACTTTAGAGGGTGTGCGCAGGCGCGTTGATATTAAATTGCTGACAGAGTGGGAGGGTCGTTATGGAGCTGAAGCTAGAATAAGTAGCCCCCTGTTTAAAAACGCTACTATCTTTAATGAAAATTTGATTGCTGTTGAGATGCATAGAGCGGAAATATGGTTAGTTAAACCGATTTATGTTGGAATGAGTATTTTAGACTTGGCGAAAACGACCATATATGATTTCCAATATGGTTACTTAGCTAGCAGGTTCGGAGAAAACTTTTCGAGCTGCTATACCGATACTGATAGTGTGATCGTGGAGATACGGGAAAAAGACCCGTATGAAGCAATGATACATGATTGCTATAAATATTTTGATACCTCAGACTATCCTAAAGATAACATTTACGGCATCCCTCTGGTTAATAAGAAGGTATTGGGCATAATGAAAGATGAGAATAATGGCTGCATTATGACCGACTACATAGGACTCCGATCGAAATTATACACGACAAAAGCAGCTACCACAGATGTTGACATTAAAAAGCTGAGGGGGAAGTTGAAAGAACAAGAGTATGACGATGATGAAGTTGATAATATTATACGAAATTATGGTGTGACAAAGAAGGCGAAGGGGGTAAAGAAATCTGTAGTAAATACTAAAATTACTTTTGAGGACTACGTAGAATGTTCAGATACCTTTACAGCAAAGGTCACCTCACAAAATCTTATACGCTCTGATAAACACAAAGTTTATTCTATAACTCAAAGTAAGATTGCGCTAAGCCCCAATGATGATAAAAGACATCACATTCAGGGTTCTTATGATGCTTAAATAAAGCTTAAATAAAGCTTAAAGCTTATATAAAGCTTAAATAGTGCCCTTTGGGCACTATTTAATTGATACTCTTGAGATGGATGTTGATTAGATTTAACACAAAGATTTGAATAAACTTATTTTAACATTTATCATTGATGATTTTATTGACTTTAAGATGGATGCTGATTGAAGTTGGTCTTAAAACTTTATTTATTACAAATGTACAATTTTTTTTATTATATTCCTCTTATCCCCCTATCACTAATCGTTTTTACGTCACTAAGATTATTTATATGATTGAATATTGTAATTTTTTATAACTTTATTTATTACAACTAACATAATGATATCTGGAACAGGCCCTTTTTACTACATTCCTCAACCTTTCCCACACTCATTTTTTTTATATCATATGATGATTCTAGTAACTCATACTTTTGTATATATTATCTCTAAATTTAGTATAATTAAGTATGCCCCTAAAAAGATGTTTAGTTATGACCAAAAAAAAAGATATCTGATATGGACCACTGGCAAATTAATGAGCCGTTCTGGTTAATTCCAGAGCCGTTGCTCGTGTAGCCTCCAAGTTAAAACAATCGATAACTTAATGGTCTTCTTTCCCCGATTTAGTTTTAAGTCTTCGATATCCTATCAAAATACAGGAGTCGAAAAAATCCCTAGTTTTAAGATTAGATAACCTACAGTTATTTTCCCCTAATAATTCATTTTTGAATACTATAGAACTTAGTAACGAATGAATTGATACCAAAGTATCGGTGTTTTAACATTAATAAGAATACATAAAAGATGTCCAACAGATCAATAAAAAGATGTCTACTAAACCAAGTAAAGAGCTGATCTTAGTAAGTTAAGTATATCACTATTATTAAATATATTATCATATAATGTAAAAATCATTCCTACTAACCATTACCCCTACTAACCTGGCGGTCGATGTAGTCGTACCTTCACGTTGGTGATCGCTGTTAAGAATATATTTTTGTTTTTTCAACAAATTTATGTTCGACCGAATTGGCTACCTTTCATTCATTGCATGCTTACATTATTTTTATAAATCGCTTTACACACATTTCATCGCTTAGATACTAACATTATTTTATTAACGTTTACATATTAACCATTACTTACTGCTTGACTGTCCTTGCTAACATTTTTTCAGTCTATGTAGTCTAAATTTGTTTATGGTCGTAGGTAAAATACAGTACATATATTTTTCTATTTCAATAATACAACTTATTTTCACTATATTAAATACCTTTTCTATGTCGACGTATAACTCATATCTATAAACAATTGTTTGTGCTATGCTATATTGTTAAACGATTTTTCTAATAAAACAGATAATCCCATTTTTATGTGAGAAGTATAATACCAACCTACATAATATTACCCTACTTGCCGTATATGAAATAAAGTATGCAACTTACAATCTTTGTAAATAGCAAGTGTATGATTGGAGGAAGATTCATGTAGATCCAATCAGAGAATATTATATTGTGTATGTTTGTCGGTCTGATCTTAAGAATGTTATATGTTCTTTGTAATGACCAGGTGTATGAATGGAGGGAGATTCATGTATAGTAGTATTCAATAATAGAAGACGGTGGATGTTTGTTGGTTTGATCTTAAGAATGTTATTATATTCTTTGTAATGACCAGGTGTATGAATGGAGGGAGATTCATGTATAGAAGATTATAGAAGATTATATTGAGGATGATTGTTGCTTTGGTCATAAGAATGGTATACGTTCGTCGTATTCTATTTCTAGTATTACCTCCCACGCTGCTATGTTGTTTTTATCGACACCTGTATCTTTTATTAATTGTTTCGAGAGAGAGAGAGAGAGAGAGAGAGAGAGAGAGAGAGAGAGAGAGAGAGAGAGAGAGAGAGAGAGAGAGTCTTTTATGATGTCTTATAGATGCTAGATGGTTTGGGCAAAGATAAAGAACGGAAGATGAAAGTGAAAGCATGTCATGTATGTTCGGTGGTTTGGATATAATGTCCTAATGATTCTATTGTGTCTTATATGGTAAGTCGTTTAGACGCTACATTCCAAATGTTTCTCTGATAATGCAGCCATTGTAATTTCCATGATTCAATACTCCTTTTGTCAATGTCGCGATGATTGTTTTCTCAACATATTCGCTATTCCTTCCTTTACCTACGATACCTCACACATCACGATCTGATCAATAACAGCGGAGATATGCTGTAGTGCCGTTTTGGCCGTCCTCTTTGTTTTTGTATTAGCTTATTCCTTACCCCCTCCACTTTCCTACGATACCTCATACATCACGAGCTGATCAATAACAACGGAGATATGCTGTAGTGCCGTTTTGGTCGTCTTCTTTGTTTTTTGTATTAGCTTATTACTTAGCCCCTCCACTTTCCTACGATACCTCACACGTCATGATCGGACCGATAACAACGGAGATATGCTATAGTACCGTTTTGGCTCTGCCGTTCTCTTTGTTTTTTGTGTTAACTTATTCCTTACCCTCTCCACTTTCCTTCGATACCTCACGTCAAGATCGGACGAGTCTTGGCGCCTCCACCACTATACGCGTCAAAAATGACCAGAATGGACCTTAGCGATTTCTTATGGGATTTAACACGGGAAAATACGCCGAACTGTTGCAGTACAATTACTAAAATGGACAAGTCTTCATTAAAATGGAAAATTTTAATGAATTTTTTTTTAGTTTTAGGACCTACTCTTCACAACCCAATAGGTCCCCAAAGCGTTCGAGTGACTGCACATTTAGCATACATTGCTTCCCTACCATTATCCATGACTACACCAATTAGTAGCTTTTGATATTAACTTACGTTAAATTTGGATGACTTTGCAAGTTATTTTTTCCATACTTCCACACGAAATATTTTAAAACGTTCATCCGATAGGTGCAGTATTGACGTAAATGTAAAGTCTACATTTCTGGATCCCACGTCTACATTTTTTTCCAGCGAAACCCAAGACTGTGAAATTCTCTTCTCATACTTTCTCTACCAAATTTCTGATGAATTGTTTTATTTGTTTAAACTGGTTCATCGCTAAGATGAAAATCATATACCTATATCTGTCTCATAAAGAGTTTCTGAGATATCTTAGTGTTACACTGGTACATATTCCTACAGTGAAATGTATTTGTTACTATCGACTATCGACGGAAACATATCGAAAGTCTGCTCAAATTGTTACATTGCTGGAAAATGGAGCAAGTCATTATAATCATCATTAAACCAATTCACGTCCACTGCTGGACATAGGTCTCCCCCAATTGTTTCCTCACTTCACGGTTTTGTGCTGATTGTTGCCAGTTTTTACTAATTCGCCTGATATCATCTGTCCATCATGTAGGCGGCCTTCCTCTACTGCGTTTATCGTCTCTTGGTATCCATTACCATCAGCTTTCGTGTCCATCTTGAATCTTTCTGGCGACGTGTCCTGCCCAGTTCCATTTGAGCCTGGTGATACGTTCTATAACATATGCGATAACCGGTTTTTTGTCTGAGATCTTCATTTCTTATTTTATCCCGTAGGGTTACACCCAGCATGGATCTTTCCATACGCCTTTGAGCAACCCGCATTTTCGACGCTGTTGCCTTGGTTAAAGTCAGTGTCTCTGCTCCATATGTCATTACCGGCAGCACACATTGATCAAACACTTGTCTTTTCAAACCGATCGGTATACTGCTCCTAAATATGTCTCTCAGAGCTCCGTAGGCTGCTTAATGTGCCCAAGCAAGAGTTAATCTTCTTTTTATTTCGCACGTTTGGTTATCTCTGCCAATTCTAATTTCATGACCCAAGTAAATGTACTTTTCCACTAGTTCTACTTCTTGTTCACGTATAATCAGCTGTCCGCTAGGAATCAGATTAGTCATAAATTTAGTTTTATAAAAGTTTATTTTCAGGCCTATTTTCCAGCAGATAGCGTCTAACTCATTCGGCATTTCCTTTACTTCTCGTAGATCTCCTAGTTATAAGGACCATGTCATTTGCAAAACGAAGATGATTTAACTTTTCTCCATCTATTGTGATCCCTTTATTGTCCCAGTTGAGCATCTTAAAGGCATATTCCACAACAGTTATGAAGTTTTGGCGAGAGTGGGTCGCTTTGTCTTACGCCGCGTTCTATGCTTATTTGTTTGGTTTTATCATGTAACTTAACACTCATTGTTGCCTCTTTATAAATATTATAGATGAGTGTACTGTAACGATAGTAAATTCGGCATTCATTTAGAGCTTCTAAAATGCTATCCAACTCTATCGTGTCAAAGGCTTTATGAAAATCCACGAATGCTAGGACAAGGGGCTTATTATATTCTATTGACTTTTCAATTAGTAACTTTACTGCCTGCAGATTTGTCGTTTGTTCCAAAGTTTGACCGAAATCCAGCTTGTTTTTTTTTTGTGGTAAAAATCTAGCTTCTTTTCTACTCTTGATGTCACTACTTCTGTAAAGAGTTTGTATAAGTGGTTTAGCAGACTAATGGGTCTGTAATGTTCTAAGTCTGTCTTATCTCCCTTCTTATGCAAAAGTAATGTTACTGCGTTTTTTCATTTTTCAGGTATCGACTTTTGATAAAGGCATAAGTTAAAGAGATTTTTTATTTTACCTATAAGAATGTGGCCTCCGTTTTTAATGACCTCTATTACGACTCCATCTTCATCTGTTGCTTTTCCATTTTTCATTTTTCTCAGTGCTTGATGGATTTCGCTAGTGGTTATCTCGTGGAGCAAGTCATGGATGTGACAAAACAATTATTGCATGTTAGTCGTTCAACTGTGCATATAACTTACATTCAGGGCCGGCGATAACGGGTCTGCAAGGGATGCACTGCAGGCGGGCGCCCCTGTTTGGGGGGCGCCAAAATGACCTTTTTTCTGCCGGTGCTATACAAAATACTAATTTAAAAGACACCGAAGGGCGCCTATGCTTCTTTTGCAGGCGGGCGCCTTATACCCTAGCGCCGGTACTGCTTACATTGTAGATTTCTTAACTGTTCAGATTTCTTGAGACCCGATCTCACCAACAGCGACCCGGCTCATGTGCAAAAACGAAGCCAACCGTCAGAGAAGATCGTGTTCTCACCATTGCTGCATTGAGAAACCGGACGCAAACTGTTAAGTCTGTTTTAGACTATACCTTTTTTTGTTAACAGAAAATGTGAAAACCTGGAATAACACAACTTCTGGTAAACCGATTCTTCCGGTTCAAGACCCCGATCTTATACATAAAAAAAGAACCTATATACCTTTGGTTGAAATCTGACGTCTCCTTCAAAAGTTATCGTGCTATTAGTCACATATGTATAGTCGCCATTTTGAATGCTCGCCATTTTTGTAAAAGGCTAAATTTGAGATGGCCTCATATCTAAATTTGAACCTTAATATGTGTAGTATATGTGGTCCAAATTATAATACTTCTATCATTAAATTCATAATTGTTTCACATATCGGCTGCACTATAAAACTAGTAAAGAACAAAAACAAATCTGAAGTGTCATCACCGCAATTGTCTAATAAATGTTAGTTTTGTTCGATCGCAGTTAGAGTGTAATCCGAGCAAGTGTACCTTATAAAAACGCTTTATATTCCACTTAATTACACTACTCAATTCTACATCCAAACTATTGACAAAAATTCTATCCCAAAAAATATATAAGAAAGCCGGTGTATCGGAAGAACAGGGTTTTCGCCCAAACAGATCTACAATAGACGCTATTTTCATAATGCGACAGTTGAGAAATCAATAGAATTCGACAAGCCCATGTCCACATGCTTTGTCGATCTGAAACAAGCATTCGACAGAGTACGATTAAAGGACGTGCTCACTATCTTTGAAAAGAAAAACATAGGTCAGAGGTATAGAAACATAATCAAAGAGCTCAATAGATCCAACAAAACACGAATTAAAACCACACACGGGCTCACGGAAGAAATCAAAATCAATGCAGGCATTAGACAAGGGGACAGCCGCAGTCCATGCCTATTTAATTTAATAATGGATGAAGTTATAGGTAATGTTAACATAATGAATCAGGGATACAAAATGGTTAACCGAACCATGAGAATACTTTGCTACGCAGATGATGCAATCTTAATAGCCGAAAACGAATATGACTTACAACGCCTCTACTACAAAAATTCAAAATAACCGCCGAAAAGTATAACCTGACACTATCCAAAGAGAAAACCCAATCTATGGTAATATCCAGGAACCCAATTAGATGTAAATTAGTAGTGGACGACCATATAATCGAACAGGTAATGGATTGTAGATACTTAGGTGTGGAAATATCTAGCGACAGGCATCTGTGGCAAGAATCAAAAGAGCAGGCAACGAAAGCAGCGAGAATATCTGGTTTCCTGAGGGATATAATCTGGCGGAATAAATATATGAGCACCGAAAGCAAAGTCCGCATTTATAAGACATGTGTTAGACCCGTACTGACATATGCAGCTGAGACAAGGGCCGAGACAACAAAGACCAAACAAATAATGAGAACAACAGAGATGAAAACCCTAAGATCCATGAGAGGTATCACACTCAGAGATAGAATACGAAACGAAGACACATTGAGAGAGCTGGGCGTTCAAGACGTAGTGAGATGGACAAGAGCGCGACGACGCATGTGGAGATCACATACATCGGATGGACCCTGAACGTATGGCGCATTGGGCGAAAACACAGAAGCCCAACACCAAGCGACCCATAGGAAGACTCAAAAAACGATGGTACGAGAGTTGGAGCTCCGGATCGCAGCAAAGACTGTAACAGAAGAAACAGGACATAGTCCTATTACAAGAAGAAGAAGAAGAAGAAGAAGAAGAAGAAGAAGTTAGGGTATATGTTTACTTAAATTTACATTAATAGAAATCTTCCAACATTATTTCTATGCGTATATAATAAAATATATAAAGGAAATGAAAGAAAAATCGTATATTAAAGTGTGTAAAGGTATTTTATTTTCCTTAGCTAAGCGCTTTCGACAAAATTGTTATCTTCGTAGCTAATGGTCAATGTATAAAAAAGGAGTACCACTACTTAGAGTTGTGTGTGTGTGCATCGTGTTGAACATTTAATGTTGGATGTTAAAAGTGCGTTAGAATGTTAAAAATGCGTTAAAAAAATGTTAAATGTTAAAAATGCCTACAATATGTAGGCTTTTGTCTATGTTGCAAATGTCTACTGTGCAACTCCGGAGGATGAAAAAATAATAAATTGTACATGTAAAACAGCCACTTAAACATTACAAACACATAAAATTTTTGTTCATGGTATGGGTATTTTTTCACCCAACCGTTACAGTTGAAGAGGAGTAGTTGACTGACACCACTTAAATATTTCGTGTTGGTATCATGTGACGTTACTTGCTATGACGCGGATGACGTGCAATGGTATCCAAGCGCGGCTCCTCCTTAGGGTCAATTGGTCAATGACCCCCCTAAAATAATCTCATAAAAATACCAATTTTATTAAAAATATCTTTTATCTAAAACTTCACTCTGAAATATAAAATTCTCTCTCAGCAGTCTGCATTGGCAAAACAAATATAATAGATATAATAACGTCGCGCCTCGCGCTATACACAAGCCCGTGGCTGGGCCGTATTTTAAATTGTCTATATACAGTTCTTATGGCTTATGGACAAATGCATGTAAAATAGAAAAGAGACGGCAGATAGCAATTTCGTGGGCGAGAGTGGGAGTGACCTTTCCGTCGTATACCTCTAGTAGAGTCGACGGCCTCACGTTTAGTTAGTTACCGTCTGCTGACCGCACTTCACGGCAGGTCTATATCGATCGCGGCGTATTTGCGTAATTTATTTTGTTTTGTTGGATTTTTTTGTGATTGTAACAAAAACAAGATGAGTGTTGTTGACGAAATAATTGCCTTAAAATCTGCTGGAACACTAAATTATGAACGGCGGCTTGAGAAAAAAGAAAGTGGTCGACCAAAACCAAACATGAATTTAAAACAAACAACAAAGGATAGGGGTAAGGACATTCAAAGATATTTTAAAGAATCAATGTACAATTTGTGTGATTGGATTTGTGGCTGCAGTGTGAGAAATGCATTTTTTTGCTATCCGTGTTTACTGTTTTCGAATGACGCTGTATGGGCGAAAAATGGAGTAACTGACATTAAGCATTTAAAAGTGAAAATTACAAAACATGCCTCTTCAACTACTCATATAAATTCATCAATGAGTTACGCAAGTTTAGGACGTGTTAACATAAGACAGCAACTTGATAGTGTATATCGTAAATCTGTGCATGACTTTAATGAATTGGTATCTAAAAATAGGTATATTTTAAACAAACTAATCGACTGTGTAAAATTTTGTGGAGTTTTCGAAATTGCATTGCGCGGTCATGACGAAAGTGACAGCTCCAATAATCGTGGAATTTTTCTGGGCCTTATCGATTTTGTTTCTGAACTGGATTTAATGTTTAAAGAACACATTGAAAAAAGTACAGTATTTAAAGGAACATCGAAAACAATTCAGAACGATATTTTAGAATCAATGTTAGCCATTGTGCATACTCATATCATGAAGGAGATTGGCCAGACAAATTTTGTGGCCATTCAAGTAGATGAGACCACAGACAGCTCCAATAAAACGCAGATGATTATCATATTGCGATATGTATTAACTGGTATTGTACATGAAAGATTTTGGAAATTTGTTAACCCCCTAGGTACTACAGCACAACATTTAACTAATGTAATATTGGAAGAACTTCAATTATTAAAAATTAATGAAGCACCTGAAAAATTGATTGCCCAAAGTTACGATGGTGCATCAGTCATGAGCGGTAAACTGGGAGGAGTACAAACAAAAATTAAAGAAATATACCCAAATGCACACTTCATTCACTGCTATGCCCATCAATTTAATCTTATCCTCCAAAAAGCGGCGAGTCAACACAAACCGATAAAAATATTTTTTGCAAATTTACACGGATTTTCGTCCTTTTTCGGCCGATCTCCAAAACGTACGATGGTTCTGGATAGAGTGGTTAAAGTAAGGCTACCTAAAGCTGCGCCTACTCGATGGGCTTTCAATACAAAATGTGTTGAAATTGTATACACTTATAAAGATGATTTAAAATCTTGCTTAGAGGAAATTATTGATGAGGAGCAAGATGGTAACAATATAAATCAAGCAACTGGTTTAAAAAGACATTTGGAAGATGAGCATTTTTTATTTTGGTTAAATTTTTTCCATAAAATAATGCCCCATGTTGATATATTGTTTAAACAATTGCAAATGCGAGACATTGATGTTATATCTGTCAAAAATTGTATCCTGTCTTTTAACAACAATATCCAAATAATTAGAAATACTATTTTGGAATCAGAAGTACCAAGCACATCAACAGCAAAAAAAAGAAAAACTACTGCAGAGGATCCAAAGCGACGAACTGCACTTGAAATTTGTGATATTATTATATCTGAAATAAATCACAGGTTTAGTTTCAATGATCATCTCATGATTTCACAGTTATTCTACATAGAGAAATTTGAAGCATACACTACCAACTTTCCGCAAAATATTTTAAAAATGGTGACGGCTAATTATCCCACAGTGAATATTTCCAAACTAAAATCGGAACTTGAAGTCTTATATTGTCGTGAGGATTTTCGCAATAGTGCTGGTGCAGTAGCCATACTTCAGCTTTTTATTAACATGAATTTGTCTGAAACATTTTCTGAAGCAGTGAAGTTATTAAATATTTTGTGCACACTCCCTATGACAACCGTGGAAAGTGAGAGATGTTTTTCTACTTTAAAAAGAGTAAAAACATTCCTGCGTAATACGATGGGACAACCTAGACTTAGTGCCTTGTCTATGCTGAGCATCGAGAAAACGCTTGTCAAGAGCATTCCAAATTTCAATGAGAAGGTCATAGACTATTTTGCAGAACTAAAGGATAGAAGAATTGACTTAAAATATAAAAATATTTAAAGTAAGTTTCGTTTTAATAAATTTACAATTTATTATACTATAAATATTCCTATCTATATATCAGTCAATAACCTGTTCATACCATTTTTCCTATATTTTTTAAAAGATTTACTCTAAAAAAAGACAAATTTAATTTTCGGAAAACTAGGGTAAATAGTATTGAGTTTTATCTAAGTCTGTATTTTTTATCTAAAATATAAATGCTAAAAGATCTTTTAAATACTTTAAAAAATCAACAGTTTGAAGTTTTCAAACCAAAATGACCCCCCTGAAGATTGACCCACGAGCCGCCGCTGATGGTATCTATATTGTACGGACTGTAGGTTATTATTTTTTGGAATATATTAAAATAGTTGTTTGTATAGCAATGTTTTCTTATTATTCTAGATGGATCTATCAAAACTAAATTCAGCTTCTTCGGTTGCAGAGTGTAAACCAATAAAAAAATTAAAATACTTACCAATTGGAACACTTTTTCCAATTCACTCAGCAAAGGCGGTGAAAAGTAAATTTGGGGAAGCAGTTCTACTGGATTTGGGTTCTGAAGTTGTGTTTCTGTCAGATCGAGTGATAGAGGTTTACAATCCATACTTTGCAGAACAAGAATACTCCCTAGTTTTCAAAGGAGCAGTAACTGTTGGAACCAACCGAGAACCAACCAAATAGTAAAGAGGGTAAGCGATTTTTTTCTTCTTTTTCTAAATGGTCTTGTATAAACAAGTAATATCGTCCAAGAAATGAAGCTTAAAATAAGACAAAACCTCGCAATGTGCATGTACATCAAGATAGTGATTGTTCGAAACAAGAAGAAAGCATGAAAGCATCCACTGTTGACGTGAAACTTGATATTGAAACGAATAATGGTTTTCCCGAAAACACCAAGGCCTATTGCATTATAATTTACGACTGCGTAATGGAGTACTTTCCTCTCACCGAAATTGAAAAAATCTAAATTGGATGCATAAAGTGATCAGTAATCATGAGAGTTGCATTCGTAGATATTCAGAGATTCGTTGTACACGGGTGGTTTGTTCCTAAAAAACTCATCATTGAAATATGTTTTCATCATCAGCCTCTCTCAATCCACTGCTGGGCATAGGTCTCCCCTGTTTGTCTCCAAAGTGTTCTAATTTGTGCTTTCTGTATCCAGTTTTTTGTTGTCCTTCGTAAGTCGTCTTGCCATCGTGTTATTGGTCTTCCTCTGCTTCGTTTATCGGCTCTTTATCTAACTAATATTTGAACGCTTCGTGTAACTTTGCGTCGATCGATATACGATTTTACTAATTTTGAGTCATTTTGACTAAACTTTGGATCATCATTGTTTAAACAGAAATGACTTCTAAACAGGAACTAAAGATTAAAACTTAACTTCAACTCAATACGCTTCAATTGATGTGTTACATGTACTATTTCTGCGACTATAACGGTACTTCTGGTTAGAACTTTTTAAGCGGAAATGACATAAAAACCAAAACCAAAATTTTTTCTCATCTTGCTAAGGCACGTCGAATGATATATCGCTTATACTATTTCGGTGACTTAAGAACAGTTCATACGGTTGCAGCTCTAAAACCGAAAGTCCGATATCAAATTTCTCATCTTTAATACCACCCTTGGGTTATAAGGTTTCATTCGACACCTCATTTGATATTCTATCTGTATTAATAATGGAGAAGTTGTATTCGCGGACGGAAAGACAGATGAACAGACAGTCATGAAACCGGAAGTATATATTTGTTCTCTTCTTGCGAAGTAGCGTCGAATAATATATCACGTGTACTATTTCGGTGACTTTAAAACAGTACTTCTGGTCGCATTTCTAAAACCGGAAGTCCTAGGTCAAATTTCGCACATTTAGTACCATTCTTGGATTATAAGCTTTCATTCGACACCTCAATTGTTATTCTACCTGGTATAGTGACGGGGGAATTATATTCGCAGTCGGACGGACAGACGGACAGACAGCCTAGGTCAAATATCTCACCTTTAGTACCATCCTTGGATTATATGCTTTCATTTGACACCTCATTTGTCATTATATCTGGTATAATGACGAAGGAGTTATATTCGCGGTCGGACGGACCGACGTACAGACAGCCTAGTTCAAATATATCACCTTTAGTACCATCCTTGGATTATAACTTTTCATTGGACACCTCATTTGTCATTCTACCTGATACTCATACTGGTATAATGACGGAAGAGTTATATTCGCGGTCGGACGGACCGATGGACAGACAGCCTAGATCTTTATCTCACCTTTATTACCATCCTTGGATTATAAACTTTTATTTGACACCTCATTTGTCATTCTACCTGGTAGAATGACAGAGGAGTTATATTCGCGGTCGGACAGACCGACAGGCAGACAGCCTAGGTAAAATATCTCACCTTTAGTACCATCCTTGGATTATAAGCTTTCATTTGACACCTCATTTGTCATTCTAGCTGGTATATTGACGGAGGAGTTGTGATTACAGACAGACGGACAAACGGACGTGGATAATTCAAAATTTTCACATTTTTTCAAAATTGGGTGAAAACAATAATCTGCTATGCAGACGATGTAATACTAATCTCTCAAAGTGAAGATGATTTACAACGTATGCTGCACCAATTTAACATAACCGCCAGAAAATTTAACTTGTTAATTTCCCCAAGAAAGACAAAATGCATGGTTAAAACAGCAGATCCAATAAGATGTAAATTGGAGCTGGAAGGTCAGATAATAGAACAAAAGTGATGGAGTGTAAATATCTAGGCAGCACACCATCTAGCGACTGAAGGCTCGAAACAGAAGTGGAAGATTAAGTGAATAGAGCAAACAGAGCCGCAGGTTGCCTGAATGACACAATATGGAGAAATAAAAATATCGGAAAAGAAATGAAAGGCAGAATTTACAAAACAGTCATCAGACCAATAATGACATACGCGGCAGAAACACGACCCGACACAGACAGGACAAAAATATTGCTCGAAACAGCGGAGATGAAAACCCTCCGAAAAATCGATGGTAAGACTATGGGACAGAGCTAGAAGTACAGATATACGACGGAGATGTAAGGTGGACAACATTAATAATTGGGTAAGAAACAGAAGAATAGAATGGAATGACCACATAAGCCGAATGACAAGAAATATAGTAGTAAGGACAGCGAGAGACGGTTCCCCAATAGAAAGACGATCAGTGGGAAGACCACGAAAACAATGGAACGACAACTTACTAGAGGCTCATTGAAAAAACAGACAGAGTTATGTCTATACAAAAAAAGAAGAAGAAGAAGACGTAAATAAGCAATCATATTTATTGTTGTTCATATTGTTTTATTTGCAGCGTTCGGGAAATTAAAGGTAAGGCTTCATAACTTATGTAAATTCACATTGAAAGTTAAAAAAAAAACACCTTTCCAAAATAATCTTCTTGTTCTTATACTTGTTGTAGATCTATCCATCTGTTAATTCTGACGTTGAAGTATTTCTTGAGAGGTAGACTGCCAGCTATCTCTCCATCTTTTTGATGGTCTCTCCGGTGGGTCCAAAATAATCTAATACCTATGTAAATATGTCTCGACTTGCAATGGGGTATTGGAGGTCACTGACGTATAACCCCGCGAGTAACTGCCATTACACCATGATTTTCAAATATTTTGTCTTGTATTTTTTAAAAGTTTTATATAGCTATTTTAATATTGTTCTTTATATTTTAGATACCACGCCGTCATACTCGCTCAACTAGTAAGGCGCAATGGACACCAGAGCAGCTATCAACAGCTATCAATGAAGTGCAAAATAGGAAGTCTATTAGGACGGCTTCTAAGGATCATGCTATTCCTTTCAGTACCCCTCAAGAGAAAATTAAAAAGTCTATAACGTGTGGTAAAAGTCTAGGAATTGTCACCTAGTCTACTGAAGACACCTAGCCTTCACCTCTGACCAAGAAGCCATCATAGTGAAACACTTGAAGACTGTGGCGAATATGTAAGTACTACGGGTTGACACCTCTACAGTTCAGAAAAGTTGCGTTACAATTTGTAGAAAACTGAATACTCGCCACAGATTTAACACAAGGAGGTAGCGGGTAAAGATTATCTAGAAGGATTTTTAAAAATAAATCCATCCATTTCAGTGTGGAAACCTGAAGCAACTAATTTTAACAGAATACAAGGCTTCAACAAGACCGACGTGAAAACATTTTTCAAAAACCTTGAAAACGTTATGGAAAAATTTAAATTTATATCCAACAACATCTATAATATGGACGAAACAGGTATTACAATCGTTCAAGAACCGTCAAAATTTTAGCAGCGAAAGGACAAAAGAGAATAGGAGCTGTAACGTCTGGTGAAAGGGGACCAACCACTAGTTATTTGTGCATTCAACGCTACAGGGATCTATGTTCCCCCTGCTTTCATTTATACAAGACAACGAATGACACTACTTCTGGAAGGGAATGAACCACCTGAGTCTCTTAACAAATGTTCCAAAAACGACTGGACTAATGAGGAACTTTTTATTCTTTATAAGGAGAACAATAAGCAGCATTTTTAAGCAAGAAATGTCATATTTTTGGAGTTTTCCCATTATTATTGATGTTTGATGACGCCTTTTATTGAAGGTGCCCCTATTATTGAAGTTTGATGGTACGCCTTTTACTCAGTCCCGGATGCATATTTACAGATGGTAGCGTGTGTTGACACCAGGCTGTTGAAATCAGTTAGGGTTTGGAAAAACAGTACATTTACAAATACTAACAGATTAGGACACCAGAGTGTTGAAACCAGCTAGCTTTTGTAGTGGCTATACATGCACAGATGCTAACGGCTATTGACGCTGCTTTTAAATGCTACTGGCATGGCGGCTGTCGCGTTGCTGGTTTGCGAAAAAATATTGGGAGAATATAATATACCTACAGTTTACATAAATGAGTATAAAGAATTAGTTAATAAACAAAATTAATTACATTAATCAATAAGCGAGATAAAATATTTAGAGTTTTATCATTATTACTTAATTTTGTTATTATTATTAGTATATTATTCAACGAGCATGTAATGATGGCTACTACTCACGACTCACGATAATGAAGTTTGCAATACGAACCGAAGGCGAGTGTCGTAATTCATCAGAGTGAGTAATAGCCATTACATGAGAGTAGAATACTATACTTTTTCTTCGACCTTTTTTTATTTTAATTAGTAAAAAATAATATCTACTACTCGAGATTAAAATTATAATATACAAAAATAAATGTTGCCTTATAAAATTAAAATAAACAGCAAATGCTCTCTTATGTATTGTAAAAATACAACAAGAAATAGTCAATTCAAGTTCTATTCGTTTCCGAAAATTTTAACCACAAGTTTGTACCTATTGTCAATGTAATAAGTAGTAAATGGCTATTATTGGTGGACGTATTTTATAAAGTTACATATAATGTACGTTTTTAAATTTAATTATACAGGGTATCCAGAAACTCTACCGACAAACGAATACAGGAGATTCCTCAGGTAATTTTAAGACGATTTAACCAAATTCACCTAGTCCGAAAATGCTTCCTAAGGGAGCTAGAGCTCTTTTAAAACGGCGTCTTGTAATTAGTTTTTCTTAAATACCTCCAGAACGCTTGTAGTTAGAAAAACGAAAATTGGTACGCATATTTATCTTCAAGAGATAAATCGATTCCAACCATTGCGAATTTATAGTACCGGTCGTAGGCGTCCGTTTTTGGGTAGGGTAACGGTTATTTTATCGCATAGCTTTTTTATCTGTAAATTTTAAGCATTTTTCACTTTGGATTATTACATTGTGAGGAATGCTAGTAGTAAAAGGTACTCTTGATTTAAGTCGGTAGGACACAGGTAGGTTTTCTAGAAAAATCGATTTGAAAATTTTTCGTCTCTTGAATTTGAAAAAAAAAATGAAAAAAATTTTCAAAAAAAAACGGTGTATTTTACCAAATTAAAGCAAGAATAACTTTGACAACTAGAATACCTCATAATTTAATAATCTAGTGTCAAAAATGCTTAAAAATTAAAGACAAAAAAGTTATGCGATAAAATAACCGTTGACCCACCCAAAACCGACGCATCTGACCGATACTAGAAATTCGCAATTAATGAAATCGATTCATCTCTGGATGATTGAACGTAAAAGTTTTCGTTTTTCTAAATAGTTTTTTTTTGAAATTTTGTTTGAAACTTAAAAATGAAAAATTTTCAAATCGATTTTTCTAGAAAACGGTGTATTCTATCGACTTAAAACAGAGTACCTTTTAATATAAGAATACCTCACAATTTGTAATCCAGAGTCAAAAATGCTTAAAAGTTAAAGACAAAAAAGTTATGCGATAAAGTAACCGTTGCCCTACCCAAAACGGACGCCTATGACCGGTACTAGAAATTTGCAATGGATGGAATCGATTTATCTCTGGAAGATAAATACGCATACCAATTTTTGTTTTTCTAAATAGCATCGTTTCGGAGGTATTTAAGAAATAGTTATTTATGTACCGTCAGTAAAGTGACTCTTTATCGAACGAGTCTGATATTATGAGAAGAGCGAGCGAGGCAAGTAACAGACGAGTTCGATAAGGGGTCTTTACTGACGTGGTACATACAAAATTTTATCGCCAACATATATTTTTTAAATTTAATGTCGTCCGAACCACTGGGGTTATAAACGACAACAATGGAAAATACATATTAAAAATAAAAAGAGATTGTAATATTAAGTAAATACATATGTACTAACAAAAAGTATACGTGTAAAACTTGTGATACAATTAAATGTCTTTTATTCCTATTTCCGTTAAAAACTGTTGATATTTGTATTGTCTCTAAGAAGCTCAGATATGTCCCTGGGAAGGTTGAGTTTACTTCTCGTTTGCTGGTATATTTGACAATCGGTTAAGATATGTTTTATTGATATAAAATAATATTTGCACACATAATTTGATATTGGTTTTAACACTTACTTGCAATTTACAATTTAAGAACATTTTAAATTTCAGACGTCATAATAATTTCATGACAGTGATGCCAGATAACTTGCAAGATGGCTGCTTTCGATTTTTAATCAATAGTTATCAATATTGAATAATTACTAAATCAGTAAAGTTTTAATTTATTTTATATGAATATAATTACAAAATACTACAGAATTTCACTTTTTGACATAAATTTAATTGATAATATCGCAAATTGCGTACAATATTTTTAATAATTAAAGTAAATAAATTCTAAGTCCACTCAAATACTCGCCATTCGATTACCGCCATCGACCACTTATATTCAATCTCGGTTAATTTGATTAATCGCGGCAGGTAAAGTAAAATTCTTTTTTCAGTATAATAAAGTGTTACTTTACTGCCGCAAATTAGGGCAAATGAGTACAATAATGAATTACTTTAGTGACGGTTGGCGATAAAACTAATTACCAGACACCACCTTCAAATAGTTCTAGCTCCCTTGGGAAGCGTTTTCGGACTAAGTGAATTGGGTTAAATTGTCTTAAAATTATCTGAGGAATCTCCTGTATTCGTTTGTCGGTAGAGTTTCTGGACACCCTGTATAATATAATTATCTACTATCGACTTTATGTCCAATCAGCTAGAACAACATTATGTAAGGCGTATACGAAAATATGCCCTCAGTCGTGTCACAAAACCCAAATTGTTACATAATAAATTTTGTTTAAAAGCAAAGAAATTAATAAAGTTAACTGATAATATTTACAACGTCACTTCCTCCAATAAATTTTATCTATAATATGTAGTTCATACTGATATTGCAATGTGCGACTGTCCACGAGGACAAGGGGGTACATTTTGTAAGCACCTGTGTGCAGTTGAAATAAAAAAACACATATATTTAAATAATTGCCCTAGACTAACTTTTGATGATAGGGTTTCACTGGCGAAACTGGCAGATGGAGCAGACATTGACGAGTTTTATTTTAAACCATGACCGACTTAACTAACATAGATAACAACAAGGAGTGTATTTGGCTTCCTTATTTTCTTTAACAATTGTATTCAACACGTGTTTTCTCATTACTTCTTCCCAGATCTTTGAAGATAAGTAAGAAGGCTTTCCAGTACCGTTATTGCCATACTTAGCCAAATGAGAGCTTAAAGAGGATCGTACTCTGTAAGTAGCTCTAAAATGCCTACCTAGTTCCCATTATTTTGTGAACGAAGGATCACTTCTAAATGCTAATCCGCGAGAAGATAGAAACTTAACCACAGATACTACTCTTTTCAGAAATAGAATTAAGTAATCTCGTTCTTGATCAAATTAAATTTCCAAAGAGCTGTCAATTCGACCATGGGCGCTGCCTGTCGATGAGTGTTCGCCAAATGTTAGCCATGTTCGCCAAAAAGAATACATGGAAAGCAGTAAACATTTCCATTTGAGGGAGAGTACGTTAGGCAATCTCTTTTAATTTTTGTTGCACTGATATATTTTCGAAAAACCATAGATTGTGTAAAAGATCTTGTAATGCCCTCAAAATTTCTTTTTGGTGCTGAAAAACTTCCATCAAGATTTTTACATTCTGAAGAACTTTTCCCAATCCAAAAATTCCATACTTCTTCTTCTTCTTGTAGTGCCTATCCGTTTCGGACGTTGGCGACCATCATGGCAATCTGCACTTTGCACACTGCTGCTCTGAAAAGATTTGTAGTGGTTGTGTTGAACCACGTTCGTAGATTTCTCAGCCAGGAAATCCTTCGCCTTCCTGGTCCTCGCTTTCCCTCTACTTTTCCCTGCAAGACCAGTTGCAACAGTCCATATCTCTCACTGTTCCTCATGATGTGACCGAGGTATTCGATTTTACTTTCATCGATTCGTATTCGATACATACTTCTTCAGTTATGGTATTCCATAATCCTATTTTGTTTCCGAATTCTGGGCCCAATTTACCTGTAACTTCAATTTCTAACTTAGTTCCGTTTTTTGGTTCTTTTCTTGAACTGGAATATAACTGTCATTGTATGTTTTTCATCTTCTTCAGTTACGGAAGCTATATTTCCCTCAGCTTTTTCTATTTCATCACGTGCATTTTCATTGGTTGCAGCTTCAGTAGCTGTGGATTTCCGAATGTGAAACCGAGTTTATAGTATTGCGCGATATTTGAATTTTTCAAAATATGTGATTTATAGTTTTTATTTAATTCTAATTATTATTTTTTCGTTTTGGGGCCTATAAGGCCCCCTTTGGAGCCGAGTCCCCTAGGTAACCGCCTACTTTGCGTAATGGTTGATCCGGCACTGCGTTTTACGACATAAAAACGTTGGTCCTGTTACCTGTACCTGTCATGCCAATGGACTATTTCCATGTACCAAAAGATATGTGGATCGTCTACGTCACTGGTTTTCTCATACAATAATGCCGTTGTAATTTTTTTATGTATAAATAAATATTTTAGAGAGATTTTTGCTTTTTTATTTAAACACCTTATTTATTGATCAATTCTTATATTACATGAAGATTCAAATTTTCTCTTTACAATTTCAAAAATCTTCCTTTAATAGGATTATGCCCCGCTTCTTACGTTACAGTCTCTGCTGCGATCCGGAGCTCCACCTCTCATACCATTGTTTTTTGGGTCTTCCTATGGGTCGCCTGGTGTTGGGCTTCTGTGTCTCCATTTCGCCATATGTTCAGGGTCCATGCAGTGGTCTCTCCACATGCGTTGTCGTGCTCTTGTCCATCTCACTACGTCTTGAACGCCTAGCTCTCTCATTGTGCCTTCGTTTCGTATTCTATCTCTGAGTGTGATACCTCTTAAGGTAAGAACATAACAAGTGGGTCGCGGTGAAGGTGTAGGTGTCGGTCGCGGTCGATGTCGCGACCGCGACATTTTACATCCATGTAAAACAAACACATTGTAATGAATGTAAGCGAACAGAGCAGGTTAGTCGCGGTGGAGGTTTAGCGCGATGCCATCCAGGAGGTTTACATCGCTGCTTTTGAAAATAAAACGAGTTTGTTTTACATGGATGTCTACTGCGCGACTTACAAGGATGCTTTCTTCTGATTGATCCGTTCGAAGCCAAGTTGTCATTACTTGCGCTATCTTAGTTGATACTTTTTATATAATCCCTTTTTTGTATTCTGTTTATTTTTGAATTTCTAAAGTAATTCAATTCAGTAAATTTTTAAAATATGAAGGAGGATCTGATTATTTACAGCTGACATTTCATCACTATCATCACTTGACTGACACGATATCGCAAAAGCACAGTCTTTTTGTCATTCAAATTTCATTAAATTACGTCACTTGATAGTGGTTCTAGCTCGACTGACAGCGCAGGTGACCTCCTTGCTATGTGCTGTCGACATCAACCGATCGACCGCGACTTAACTAGTGGCATCTACCGCGACGTACACCTCCACCTTGACCCACTTGTTCTGTTCTTACCCTTATGGATCTTGAGATTTTCATCTCTGTTGTCTTCATTCAATTTCAAAAATGATTTAAGATAAATACAGATGCTAATATTACACAAGACATTGTCTATTTCACTTTTCATATACACCCTGGTGTTGTTGCTGGTAACCATGGTGTAGGCTGAATATATCTTGATGGATGTTACTTATGGTGTATTTCTAAAGGCGTAAAGACCTTGCTGCTGCTGTATATTCAACTCTTCAGGCTTCCACATTTTGTCATCAATATGCAGGCTATGTAATTGTCCTTTAATTTGTTGTAAATTCTCATATTTAATATCTTTACTTAAGTAATTAAGTTTAATTTAAAATTCCATAACCCTATGTATGTACCTACTTGGTTAATGGTGATGGGTTAATCTGTGGTTACAGTCATATTGCTACCATGATACTATAAATAAAGAGATAGTATTTTCCCGTAGCGCAAATACGTCTGAGTTCGCACATTGATGACGTAACTGGAGACCGGAAGTTGAATTTGAATTCTTGTTAAAATTAAATGGGATTTGTATGCATTATGTGATGAAATTATTCAATTAGCAAAATAACATTAAACTTCAATGTATTCGAAAAAAATTTAGTGTCAAGATTCCAGTCAAAATAACTGTCAAAGATAAAATATAGAATACACTAGAAACTAATCGGACATTACGAATGATTCCGAACCATTACGAACTTGCGGGTCTCCACTTACGTCACGACTTCCGGATGTGCAATATATTATCTTGTTATTTATAGTATCATGATTGCTACTGAACATGTTCTGTGCCAAATGTCGCATAAATGTCATGTTCGGTTAGTTCAGTTAGGTGAAGTCAAACGGGGGTAAACAGAACACTTTTTAAAGCTAATAATGAGTTTGTCAATTTATCAGTTGTTGATAATACAGAACTTTAGTTTCCAAGATATGGTTACTTAAATTACGACTCTGTCAAAAATCAACAATACGAAATTGTTGAAAACGATTTATATTCTGAAAATAATAGGAAACTTGCACATTTTGTTTTATTACAATGTTCAGTTTTGTTTAAAAATGAGATTTCCAAAATTTCACGCTTCAAAAACTCATAATAACTTAGCAAGTACAAATTTAAAATCTTCTGTGTATTTAAAATGGTTCAAACTACCCGTGACGTCACATAGTTATACTTTATTTATGTTTATGGTTATATTTATGTTCTTCTTCTTATTCTTTAGTTTATTGGCCTCCACCTACTTGGGTATTTGGCTAGCTCATCGTCGCGAAATAAGGGAAAATGTTTATATTTTAATGACATTTGTCGTATGTCATTGTAATAATCGATACCAGTTTGTTGATATTGCAGTTTAATACAGTTTTTTAAGAATTGTCTTAACAAAAACACTCAAATATTAGTTAGAAATAGCAACTATCAAAATATTTATTAAACTTAGTGTCAGTGTCAAAGCGAATGCCAAACCTAATAGGGAACTTGCACATTTTTTTATTACATAATAATGTTCAGTTTCGTTTAAAAATAAGATTTCCAAAATTTCACGCCTTAACCTCATAATAACTTTACAAAGAAGTACAAATTTAAAATCTGCTATTAATTAAAAATAGTTCAAACGATCAACAACACTTGTGACGTCACATAACTGTATTTTCTACTGACGTTTATAATGTCGAATTTAAAATTATATACAATTTTGTTTACTTTGTTGGTACAGAATGTAAAAATATATCCATATTATGACGTCACGACACGTTTTGGGCTATCTGCTATAGTTTGAATTTAGAATCGTCTTTAGGAGCCAAA
This sequence comes from Diabrotica virgifera virgifera, assembly GCF_917563875.1. NCBI lineage: Eukaryota > Metazoa > Arthropoda > Insecta > Coleoptera > Chrysomelidae > Diabrotica > Diabrotica virgifera. The sequence goes on along the minus strand of NC_065449.1, from coordinate 75,710,538 downwards.
TGTAACACAAAAACAACTTTTTGAAGTTATACTTTTTTACGCGCGATATGAGGGTGAATTTTTATATGTTAAAACCTACGATCCCGGCGCATGCGCATTATAACTTTGTTCTGATTGGATGTTCAAATGACATGTCAAAAATTATCCAATATGGCAGCTGTAGCGCAGCTGTGGTTTGGACGGTTGACTGTTTGGTTATGTATGGTTGTTGCGTTGTAAAATTTGTGGGAAGAGAAACAACAAAGGTTAGTTAATAGTTATACTGCCTTTTTAAATAGTTTTCATATTATATTTTTGAAGTTATACTTCAAAATGTTTTAATTTATGTATGTATCAGTCCAGAAAAGGTGTGGAAAGAATATATTAGTGTTTTTAAATATATTTTTCTACAAACGTGTTAAAAATGCAATTTTTAGGACTCCATAGGAGCGTTAAAAATGCTACTTTAAGGCACTAGTGCTTTAAAATTGTTAAGGCACTGCAGTTAAAAGTGAATTGTCAAATTGTGAAACGTCAAAATATTTATATTTCATTTATTAACATTAATATTAATAATACAACTTGCGCAATTTGAAAAAGGTGGTTTAAAAGGTTTTTTATTATAATTTTGTGTCTTTGAATTTGTCTTCCTTGGGCGTAAAATAATAAAACATCTATTTTTATATTTCACTTGTCACCGTGATGTATAATTATGTATATTTGAAAGGTAACTAGCATGCGGCTTGATGGCCTTGTTGGTAGAGCATTGGACCAGAGATCAAAAAATCGCGATATTGCGGGTTCAAATCCCGGACGATTCATATTTTTTTCTTTTTTTTTTTAATATTTGGCATTGTTAAGTTTTGGTTCATTTTTGGTAATTATTGTTAATTTTTTGTATTGTAACTGTTAAGTAGGTATATTTATTTCGTTGAAATTATATTATAATAGAAGTATAACTTCTTACGTGCGTACAAAGTACACACACATCCTTTTTTTTTATCTTTGATACATGTTTTAAATTCTGTTCTGTTGTGATTTATAACATTTTTTTCGAATTTAAAATTTTATGCAAGTCCCCTATTGAACTAAGGTCAAATCACAAGATCAAAAACGGCTAAATCGACTTTTATACTTATTCATATAAATTGTATATGGTTCCACTATACCTATAGGTATAGATGCCCATCATCATTTAATCTTCGCTTGTCCACTGTTGGTCATATATAACTCTCTCATAATTTTCCACCTGTTTCGATCTTGTGCATCTTGCATCCAATTCCTATGACAACGTTTTAGACCATCAGTCCAACGTGTTGGTGGACGACCTCTGTTTCGGTATACATCATCTTTTGGTCTCCATTCCAGTATCCGCTGTGTCCATCTGTTGTCTGTCATTCGAGCCACGTGACCTGCCTAGTTCCATTTCAGTGTTGCTTGCTATTCCCTCTACTGCATCAGCCAATCTTGATCTTTGTCGTACCTCCCGGTTTGGGATCTTGTCTCGTAGTGAAACGCCCAAAATAGCACGCTCCATCGCCCTTTGAGACACAAGGATCTTTTGCACTGTTCTCCTTGTCATGGTGAACGTTTCCGCTCCGTAAATCAACACTGGTAAAACACACTGATTAAAGGTTTTTCTTTTAAGACATATTGGTATGTCAGACGATTTGAAAATATGGGTCAGCTTGCCGAAGGCTGCTTTAATTTTTGCAGTTACTCGAGCGCATCAGATTATCATATGGGGAGAAACCTGGTGCCCTGCAGATGTACCTCTACCATATTGGCTCTTAACACAGGGAAGTTCGTTAAGGGGGGCCCGAAAAAAAATCTATCCTTAAAAATACTCAAAATTGTCAGTTTAAGATAAGGTAAGTTAAGTATATGCAAAAGAGTGTATATTTCAAAAATCTGACGATTTGAGCGGTGCGTAAGGAAATGGGTGAGTCAAAAAGTTTCACAAAAAAAGCGAATATTTCGCGAAATGAACGTCAGATCGAAAAACTGCAAAATACACTTTCAAAATGGTTTTGAAAAATCTATCGAATGGTACCAAACACGGCCCCCCACGGAGGTGGGGTGGGGGGTTACTTTAAAGTCTTAAATGGGACCCCCAAATTTTTATTGCAGATTGGATTCTTTACGTAAAAATAAGCAACTTTTATTTGAGACATTTTTTCGAATTATGGATAGATGGCTCTATAATCGGAAAAAACGATTGTTGGAAATGGAAAATTAAATTTAAAAATGGAAAGTCCCCACTAAAATGGAAAATTTTACTAAACTTTTTTTGGTTTTAGGACTTAATAATAACAACCCAATAGGTCCCCATATAGTCCAGAAAGCCACTGCGCATTCGCTGGGAAAAATATTCTGATTCGGATTTTTTGCACAATCTTACTCAAAAAGGACCCCTTTTAACAAATTTGCATATTGCCAGGTCCAAGTGGGTCAAACATTTTTTAACCGTTATTTTTGGTTTTTCCTAAAATTATTTTTTTTGCATCGAAATTTTTGTAGGTATTTTGGATCATTCTAAACAGAAAAGGTCTTTTGGTGACTTTTCTCTAAGTGATTCTCTAATGCCCGGTTGCACCAACAGATCTTAAGCTTAAGTCGAGAATATCATAAGAATTAATATAATATAATTATAATATATTACAGTAAGAATGCCATAATATAATAATAGATATAATTGATAATAAGGTAAGAATCTAAAATTATGGTGCAACATAAGTGATACTCAAGGAGGCCCTAACTATAAGTAGAGCTTAGCTAAGCTGGAGCTTAAGATCTGTTGGTGCAACCAGGCATAAGTCTCGTAAGTGAGTTTTGACATATAAGGGATTAAAATTTAAAAATTGCGAAAGCGGCCATTTTGAACCCTCATAAACTATGTGAATAACTGAAAATTTCAATGTTTCCAAGGCAGGTAGACATTCTTTAAACATCGATTGATGAAATCCCGAAGAGTTTTTTGCAATTCAATATCGACAACCTTTTGTTTTTTAATTGCTAATCAAGCGGAAGCGACAATATTTTCAACCGTGCGTTGCATGTATAATTAGTGTGACCAACCCCAATTCAGTCGAATCCGGGACAAGGCTGAAAAAAATACCTAAAATCCGGGACTTTTCAATGAAAATCGGGCCATTGTTTTTATCAGAAGACGATAATTATAATACTTCTTCTTCTCGTTGTTCTTATGCCCAATAAGAGCGTCAGTCAGACTTTGCTATCACCTATATATCTTTTACCCATTTCTTCCACGCCTTCCGGTCTCCTGCCATTTCCTTCATTTGTTGCACTGTTTTCCCTCTCTTGGTCCCGACTTCCTGGATTTGTTCCATCCACCCCTCTCTAGGTCTGCCCCTTCATCTTTTCTTCGTCTTTTCGCATCTGTCACCTTCCTTAATAATCTGTTCTCGTTCATTCTAGTTAAATGTCCAAATCAATTCAGTTTTCTCTTTTCAATTTTTTTCTCTATTGCTTCCTGTCTTAGCACGTTTTTGATGTTTTCGTTCCTTTCCCTGTCCAGCTTCATCTTTCTCGCTATTTTTCTCAGCTGCTTCATTTCTGCTGCATTTATGGCACTTTCATGTCTTTTATTATTTGTAACCCATGTCTCGCTAGCATGTAGAAGAGTTGGTACTGTGATTGTATTATATACATGTATTTTTGTTTCCTGGCTTTTTCCAGTATCGTATTATTAATCGCATAATATATTCTCGTAGCTTTTTTTTGTCCTATTTGCAATTTCTATAAGTCTAGCTTTCCGTCGTTCGATAAAAATTAAAATTAAATTAAAATACAGAAACGAAAAAAAAGTCCACCGTTTTAGTTTTCGTTAAACTTCTATAATAGCACGATTTAAAATGCATGCGTTTTGGATGTGGTGTTAGTATTACACTCTAGAAATTGTCGACTTTTTTTCGTCCCACCAATTCAATTTGCTGTGAATTATTTGAAGATTCGTTTCACGAAGAAACGTAAACGTATGAAATTGAAGAAACGTATTCAAAATTTCAAAATAGAATTTTACCAAAACGTTGAAAATTCGGATGGCCCGGAAGACTTGTCCGGGACACCGGGACACGACTTTTTATTTCGGGCCATGTCCCGGATTTTTCGGACTAGTTGGTCACACTATGTATAATATGTAATATGCGTAAATGTAGGTATGTGCGACAAAATATTTTGATTCAATTTTTTTTCACCATCTTGCTTGAAAAGGTGCCCTTTTAACAAATTTGCATGTTGCCAGGATCAAAAACCAGTCAAAAATTTTTTTAAACGTTTTTTTTTGTTTTTTCCTAAAACTAATTTTTTTGCATTGGACAATTTTTTTTAGGTTTTTTGGATAATTCAAAAATAGAAAAGATCTTTTTTTATTAACTTCATTGAGTACAACAATCTGCCCATTGGGCATTAAGCATTTGTTATGGTAAAAAATACAGATATGTATAGAGTTACTCCAGTGAGTAACCTCTTTACAATTCTAAAATTAAAATTTTATTAGTTTGAATACACTTATTATGTTCAGTTGGACAAGTCGGACGGTAATTGCCGTTTTAGTCTACGCACTTCAAATACGTCCCGCACATTTAGTTGTCGAGCAAACGCATTTAGGATGTCAAAACGCATTTCACGGATTCTAGGGAGATGTCGTGTTGAATCACCTTGTTGGGTACATAGTACGGCGCATTGACTATGGCACGCATCACCTTGTTTTGGAATAGATGTTTGTATTGGAGACGCTAGCAGTGCCCCATAGCTGAATCCCATAAGTTCATATGGGCTTGAGGATGAACTTATAGAGTAAAATTTTGTTATCCAAAGATAGTTTTGAATTGGGTCCAATGAGCCAATACATATTTCTCAATTCAAGTCCAAGCTGTTTTCGTTTGTTAAAAATATGTTTTTTCCAAGTTAGACGGCGATACAAGTGCATACCAAGATATTTAGCGTCCTCGGATTGAGAAATTAGACAATTATCAATATATACAGGGGGGCATGTTTCTCTACGTAGCGTGAATGTAACATGTATTGACTTAGTTCCATTAAATTTGATGCGCCATACTTTCATCCATTGCTGAATTCTATTTAGGTTTGATTGAAGATTTCTTGATGCTGTTGATGGATCTGTGTGGGATGCCAAGATAGCAGTGTCATCTGCATACGTTGCAACAGTATTTGTACTAGATGATGGAATGTCCGCTGTGTATAAAATATATAGAGTTGGGCCGAGAACGCTGCCTTGTGGGATGCCTGAGTGAATAGGATATATCTTAGTGTGCTCGGTACCGTGCTTCACCAGGAAGTGTCTATTTTCTATGTAGGATTTTAAGAGCTGGAAGTGAGGATAGGGTAGGAGCTTCTTTAATTTTATTTGTAGTCCTATGTGTCATACCTTGTCAAAAGCCTGAGATATGTCAAGGAAAGAAGCAGAACAGTATCTTTTGGCGTTAATATCCTTGTTTATTTGGTTGACTAGCCTATGCACTTGTTCTATGGTTCCGTGTTTGTCTCGGAAACCGAATTGATGTTCTGGAATTATTGTATGTTTGTCTATTATCGTTTTTAACATTTTTACGTACATTTTTTATACGTACAAAAAAAAAGAATAGATCTTATATAAGTGACTTTTCTGTTACCAAGTTACGTTATCAAGGTACGTTATATTCTATGAACATCAATTTACGAAATTCCGAAGAGCTTTTTGCAATATAGTATCGAAAACCCCTTTGTTTTTTAGTTGATAATAAGCGGGCGCGACACTATTTTCAACAGTTGCATGTATAAATAAATATGTAATCGTAACATTTTAAGTTTAAAAAATTGCTTAAAAAATTTTTTTACCCATTTTTGACCCTGGCAACATGCAAATTTGTTAATAGAGAAGTTTTTCAAGCAAGATGGTGAAAAAAATTGAATCGTTAGGTACGTACAATGTTGTATACATGCAACGGTTGAAAATAGTGTAGCGGCCGCTTGATTAGCAATTAAAACACAAAGGGGTTTTCGATATTGTATTACAAAAAACTCTTCGCGATTTGATCAATAGATGTTTAAAGAATATCTACCTACATTGGCAACATTGAAATTTTGAGATTTTAAAAATGGTCGATTTCGCAATTTTTAAATTTTTAATTGCTTTTATGTCAAAAACTATCAACTTTAGAGAAAAGTCACTAAATACCTTTTCTGTTTGGAATGATCCAAAAAACCTAAAACAACTTTGCTTGATGCAAAAAAAATTATTTTAGGAAATAAACAAAAAAAACGTTTTAAAAATTTTTGACCCACTTTTGAACCTGACAACATGCAAATTTGTTAAAAATAAGACTTTTTGAGTAAGACTGTGCAAAAAATCCGACTCAGAATATTTTTCCTAGCGGATGCACAGTGGCTTTCTGGACTATCAGTCAAATACATATCTACCATCAGCAGAAATAGGAAGCGATCATAAATTGGTATTGTGCAAAATCAGAATGACAAGAACTATTTTTTTCTATTACTCAACCAAACAAACTGTAAATACATTTTACTATAGCGATAAATAAAATGTACATGGAGGATAAATAAAATTTTTTGAAAAATAGGTAAAGTTTCATTTTTTTCATAATTTTTAGGCCCGTTGCGGGATCGGAAGATAAAGTCCGATTTGAATAATTATTTTTTTGTTTTTCTTGTAATTACCAATCGCAACTTTTCTGCACGATAGCGACACGGAATTATCAACTTGACTTTTTTCGCACCACCCTAATAGACATAGGCAGTGGAATAAGACAGGGAGACTCATTGAGTCCTATGCTCTTCAATTTAATCATGGATGAAATCATCAAAAACGTCAACAAATGAAGAGGATACAGAATGGGAAAAAAGCGGTAAAAATACTCTTACGCAGACGGCCCAATATCGATAGACCAAGATGAAGATAGTCTGCAAAGATTAGTCCACAGATTTAACATGAGAGCAAAAGAATTCAATATGACAATTTCATCTCAGAAAAGTAAAACAATAGTAATCAGCAAAATACCAATCAGATGTAAAATAGAAATTGATGGGTCAGTATTTATCAAGTAATGTTAATAAAATACTTTGGAATTACATTGTCAAGCTAGGGAGACCTGGACAAAGAAGTGAGAAATCAAGTACAAAAAGCAAATAGATTGGCACGATGTCACAATAACACTATATGGCGAAACCGACATATTAACACTGAGGTGTAAGATCAATAATGACATATGCATCAGGAACAAGACCCGATACAGCCACACCACAAATATTATTAGAATAGGCAGATATGAGCAAGCAGATATGACCAATGAACAAGCAGAATTGCTTATAAAGAGGAGAAGAAAGAAGAAATACATACCGTTTACAACCACATTTCTTTACTACACGTGATGAGAATAGCTGTGGATGGTCCTACGAGAAACGTGACTGCTTTAAGTACCGTCTCCCAATCGGAGGTTGGATATCATCATCACCATCTTTACTCTATCTACCGCTACTCTGAATAGTTCTATAGCACTGCATTTAAACTCGTCCCTTAAAATCTTCAACCATGACACTCTCCTTCTTCCCATTATACTCCTTCCTCCTATCTTTCCCTGTATGATCAGTCTTAGCAGTTCATATCGCTGTCCCCTCATTACGTGTGTCCCAGATATTGTACTCGTAATTTTCTTATTTTTATTGTTTATAATTTCGTATTTTTTGTTCATTTTTCGTAATACTTCCATGTTTGTTTTTTTTTTCTGTGTCCATGCTATTCTAGGCATCCTCATGTAACACCACATTTCAAAGGACTGTAGCTTATTTATGTGTTCTTGCTTCATGCCTCCAGCTTTCAAGACCATATTGCAGTATTGAAAACACGTAGCATCTGAAAGCTCTTACTCTTAGTTCTAATCTAAGGTCTTTGTTGCAGAGAATTGTTTTCATTTTTACAAATGCATTTCTTGCTATTTCTGTCCTAGCCCTTATTTCTGTTGTTTAAAGAAACATGACTAAAGCTAATAAAAAGCTGCTGCAGAAAGAGAGAGCATAGACATTGTATTAGAAAAGTAACACAGTGTTAAAGTTATAAATAGTAAACCATGAAATGTCATCATTATTATTGTTTTACAACCCGCTAATACATACAAATAAAAGTATATCAACATTATCATCATTATAACCCTAGATTAACAATCCTATGTGCGTATTCCCACACTTGATGCAGACTCACTCAATGTACAATACAGTTTTGTTTGTTTTCGTCGATGATATCAAGGAATTGTTCTACGTTATCTGTTGGAGAACTGTATTCTCCACCCAAAATAAACTCTATTTCACCAACAACAAATTTCCGCGCCGCCTCTGTAACAACCATAAAATAATTCCATTACGCAGTGCCTGGAGAAATCTTCCAAGAATGTTAATCTCCGCCTTCTTTTACCCAAAGCACCCAACGGAAAAATTTGTTAACGGGATGCAAGGTGCAAGGGCAAACAGCACTAACAGTCAGTCAACTATCGACACTTCTTAAGAACGCACTTTTTCATTACGCTTTTTCGAAGAGTATTCTTCACGCGGCAATTAGCAAAAAGCCGGTACATGAAGTGTACGAATTATGTGTGGTGGCGTCTTTCACGGATAGTTGTAACTCAAATTGTTCACATGTAAAATTCTATTTCTTGCCCTTTTTCAACTTCATTACAGTCATAGGCATCTTACGGTTCATTAAAAGTTCTCCACTTAGCTATCGAAGGCTTAGCGACACATTGAACTTACTGCAAGTGCAAAACGCTGGAAAGAGCAATTCTACGTAGATGATGGTTTATGTGGGTCAAATAATATTGAAGAATTGCTCGAAATACTTCAGCAATTAAATTCTGTTCTAAACCGCCATGGGTTTACTTTACATAAATTCCATTCAAATTCATCCATATTCCTACAACAAATCAACCCAGAACATTCAAAAAATACTACTCAGGAATATGACCTAAATTTCGATTCAACTTCCAGTAAGGTTCTAGGCCTAAAATGGGACCCTGCGGAAGACCAAATAACAATTTCCGTCCCCGAAAATAATTTCTGCCCACCAATAACAAAAAGAAAAATCCTATCTGCGTTAGCGCAATGTTTCGACCCTCTGGGACTCATCAATCCGTTTATTGTTAAAGGCAAAATGCTTATGCAGAAACTCTATCTGCAAAAAATTCACTGGGACACAGAAATTTCGGACAAAACTATTCTAAACGATTGGAACAACTTTCTACAGGACTTGTCACAATTAAAACAATTAAAAATTCCTCGTTTCTATTTTTCTGAAAAAATAATTCTGAAGGTTGAGCTTCATGGATTTGCAGACAGCAGCATGGCAGCTTATGGCGCATGCGTATACCTAAGAACTTTCTATTCAGATGAGACCATCTCTTGTGCATTAGTTTCTTCCAAATCAAGGATAACTCCGTTAAAGACGGTAACACTCCCTATAGGCTTAAGCTGTGCGCAATGGTTCTTCTTTCAAAACTTGTTGCAAAAATAATTTCTATCTTTGAAAATCAATCTATAAAATTTCATTCAGTCAGCCTCTGGTCAGACTCCCAAGTAGCTCTGTCGTGGTGTAAAAGTCATCCAAGTCGGTGGTCGGTTTTCGTGGCTCACCGGGTAGCTCTTGTCCAAGAGTTGACTCAAAACTTTACATGGCTTCACATAAAGTCTGCGCAAAATGCCGCAGACCTTCTTTCTCGAGGAATGTCTGGTTCTGAAATTCTCAATAGCGACTTCTGGTGGCAAGGTCCCAAATGCTTGCGAGATAAAAATTTCAATGTTTCCAATCTAGTAAATGACAGAGTTCTCGAAAACCTGCCCGAGGAAAGAAAAATAATCCTCGTGGTAAATTCTAATGTGGAAAATTTCTGGATAAAAATTTTCTCACGTTTCCCAAATATTTCACGCTTAAAACGTACAGTAGCGTACGTATTTCGTTTTATTTCTAATGGTAAAAAACAAAAAATTTCTGAACCTCTTTCTGTTGCGGAGTTAAATTATGCAATGGATTTCATCATCAAGAAAATACAGGGTGATGCATTTTCAAAAGAAATTTCGGCGCTTAAAAATAACAAATTTATTTCGAATAAAAACTGTTACTAAAACCATTTTTAGATTCTTCTAATTTTCTCAGAGTTGGAGGCAGACTTACGAACTGTCCCGACATAGACTATTTGCAAAAACATCCGATACTGCTTCCATCCAATAATCCTATCGTCAATCTTATCATCAAAAATGAACATCTCAGATTGGGACATGCTGGTGCGCAAACAGTTCTCTCAAATCTTCGTTTGAAATTCTGGGCTCTCAATGGTCTAAAGGAAGCAAAACGAATCATTCGCAACTGTACCACATGTTCCAGATTTTCGTGTGCTCCTGCACAACAGCTTATGGGTAATTTACCTGAAGATAGGTTGTCCATTACAACAAGACCCTTTCAAAAAGTGGGTGTAGATTATGGTGGACCCTTTCTGTTAAAATCTTCTTCACTTCGAAAAGCGCCAAAAATCAAGGCATACATAGCCATTTTCGTGTGCATGGTGACCAAAGCTGTGCACATTGAGGTTGTTTCTGATCTAACAACTTCTTCTTTTCTATTAACACTTAAGAGGTTCATTTCCCGACGTGGTAACCCAACCGTCATTTACAGTGACAATGCCACATGTTTTTCTGGTGCAAGAAACCAACTCTATGACTTACACAAATTTTTTCAAAATAAGTCTAATTCTCAAACCATTATGGAATACCTTTCTGAAAATCAAACCTCATGGAAGTTTATCCCCCCTAGATCTCCTCATTGGGCTGGGCTCTGGGAAGCTTCAGTAAAAAGCGCAAAATATCATATGCGTAGGCTAATAGGCTGTTCTTCTTCCACTTTCGAACAGTTTTACACTGTCATGGTTCAAATTGTAGCTGTGATGAATTCAAGGCCTATCTGTTCCATGTCCAGCGACCCTTCAAATTACACCTTTCTCAGTCCTGGGCATTTTATAATTGGCTCCAGCCTGTCAGCGCATCCTGAGCAAAACTTACAAAAAATTCCGGAAAATAAACTATCCATGTTTCAGCAAATTGCAAAAATACAACAAAGGGAAAAGTGGATTCTGGAAAAAGTGGTCGGTTGATTACTTGAACCGGTTACAAAATTCTCCCAAATGGTCCCGACCAAGGGAAAACGTAAAAGTCAATGACTTAGTTCTTCTGAGAGAGGATAATGTACCTCCTCTAAAATGGCCTTTAGCACGGGTAGTTGATACAATGCCCGGGCAAGATGGCAAAGTCAGAGCGGTCAAGTTGAAGACCATCGATGGTCAATTCACAAGGGCAATCTCTAAAATTTCGGTTCTCCCTAATCAAGGTATAGAAGAGTAGGTTAGACCACAAGGCTCTAACGCCGGGGGGAATGTTGGAGAACTGTATTCTCCACCCAAAATAAACTCTATTTCACCAACAACAAATTTCCGCGCCGCCTCTGTAACAACCATAAAATAATTCCATTACGCAGTGCCTGGAGAAATCTTCCAAGAATGTTAATCTCCGCCTTCTTTTACCCAAAGCACCCAACGGAAAAATTTGTTAACGGGATGCAAGGTGCAAGGGCAAACAGCACTAACAGTCAGTCAACTATCGACACTTCTTAAGAACGCACTTTTTCATTACGCTTTTTCGAAGAGTATTCTTCACGCGGCAATTAGCAAAAAGCCGGTACATGAAGTGTACGAATTATGTGTGGTGGCGTCTTTCACGGATAGTTGTAACTCAAATTGTTCACATGTAAAATTCTATTTCTTGCCCTTTTTCAACTTCATTACAGTCATAGCAAAATAGAAAGTGTTTTATTTACATTAACAATTCAACAGGCCAGAATTACAGCATCTTACGGTTCATTAAAAGTTCTCCACTTAGCTATCGAAGGCTTAGCGACACATTGAACTTACTGCAAGTGCAAAACGCTGGAAAAAGACATTGGAACTACTCCAAACTCTCCATGGAGGAATGTTGAACACCGGCGTCCCTCCATTATCCATTATCATCTCATCCTCTGCTCAATGAGTATAAAGGAGCGTTATTTTTAATGGATCATTTAGCTCCATCAGAGTTACATATCGTACCCGAATCAGACAAGTTAATTTGATGTGTTTGAAGACATCTGGTTCATGGCACATTCTGTAAAATTTAAAGTTATGTTGTCTTCGAAGTTGTAATATATATAATAATTGGACTTTAAAGGGACAAAATAGTACCTGGCCCTTCTTTTAGACTAACGTGCTTAACCTGGGAAGCAACACATGTGCTTTGTGGGAGGTCATAGGATGCCAAAGGCATATTCTTACAGATTTTTATCCATTAATTGGATTTTTCAATAATAATGTCACTGTAACACGTTTTATTAACATTTGAAGGGTTTTTACCCATGTGTTTTTAGTGGCTCAGCATGTGATTTGCCTGTAGAAGTACTGATGATCATCTAATTAGATCGAAAACGTTCTGTGATAGTTGTGGCAATTTGAGGGTTTTAAATAAATATACTTTTTTTAAATAAATATACTATAAATATACCTTTTATAAAGGATTTATTTATTATATTTTTTTTTGTGATTAATGGTATACAGCCAGCTGCAGAAAATTTTTCCTTGTGGATTTTTTTAATATTAAAAGAGTTATCATAATGAGAATGATGTTGAGTATGTGTAATTTGAAAACAATTTTCAATTTTTTTAATTAGAAGGATGTACATAATTGCATATATTAGAACATAGTCTTTAATTCCAAACAACTTTTCATAACAATTTTCAATATTGCGAAAAATAAAGGTTACTTTACTTTTGAGCAAAATTCATATTTTTTGCATAGAGGTATATATTAACATAGAGGGAGCCTACCTTCCGCGCTTCCTGACGACAAGATCTCATGGACTGGTTTGCTGCATCTCTTTCTAACACATTGTATTGAAAATCTATGATGACATTCAGTGTGAAGATAGGCACGGAAGAGGAGGACAACTGTAGCAGCTTTACTATGCGTAAGAGTGAAACAGCACTAATCCAAATAAAAAAGATGGTGTCGTCACTTCGCTCTGAATGACACTCTCTCTATGCTAATATATAACTCTATGATTTTTTGACATACCTCTTATCCGCTGTGAGCTAGGTAGAGGGGATATTTTTTTAAAAGTTCGTGAGCTCCAGTAGTGACAAGTCAGTGAACGTTTGGTGAAAATTTGACATAAATGTCAAAGTGATTAATTTAAAACATTGAAAATTAAAAACAATAATAGGAAAAAATATTTTTCTATGGATACTATAAAATGTGCAACTTCTCTCACTACTTACATACATTCAAAACGAACAATTTCTCAGGCAGTGAGAAAAGTCGGCCATTGCAGTGAGAAATATTTATTCTCACGGGTTCACCGCTGGTTTACATACATATGATCGCCATTTCCATGGTAACATGCACAATACAAATACAATTATTATTTTTGTCAAACAAAATGTCAAACAACTTGTCAAAACTTATCAAAAATTACCTTTTAAGACTGTTTAACTGTGGATTATAATTTTAAATAAATAAAGTATATAAATATTAAGAATATTAAATACCTATGTGTATACATATATGTACCTATTTTATTTCAATTTAGGCATATCTGTAATATACCTAAAAGCACCTAAATTATTTAATTTTGAAGTTTTAACTCTTGACAAAAACGCATCCATAGAAAAAGTACAGTGTACAACACGAGAGAAAATTACATATTTCTCTCTCTCTCGATTTGTTGGCACTCGCCTCGTGCCTCGGCTCGTGCCAACAAACTTCTGCGCTTGTGAGAAATATGTCTTTTTTCTCTCTTGTTGTACAATATACTATAGTTGGCCAAAGCTGTGGCATATTTTTTACCTTAAATATACTTATGTTTTAAATAGGTATTAAAATTTGTATTTTTTGTTTTTTTTTTTTGCATTTAAATATAATCATTAATCTATTATAATCTAAGCGTCGTCTACACGATAATAATTGTCAAAGTATCAGAAGTAGGAAAGAAGGAAACCGTAGAGGTATATATTAATATAGAGTGAGCCTACCCTCCGCGCTTCTTGACGACAAGGTCTCTTGGACTGGTTTGGTGCTATCTCTTTCTAGCACATTGTATCGAGAAACTAAGATGATTAAGTGTGAGGATAGGCACGGAAGGGGAGGACCACTGTCGCAGCTTTTCAACCAATATCTCCACCATTTTCAACTTTTCGACAAAAATGGTAAGGACTGAAATTTTTGCAAATGCGATTTCCTACAATTTCTTATAATTATTTTTGTACAGTAAATATTTTCCGAATTAAGGGGTAAAATAGTGGAAGGGGAGGAGAAGCATAATTATTGAATTATATCGTATATTATTAACTTTATGGCATAAATGTATAAAAAAATGGAGAGAATTATACTCTATATAATTTTGATCTCTTTCATTATTTTACTAAAATCATTATTTAAGGTCGTACGTATGCGATAAAGGCGCGAGCGTAAGGATCTTGCGGAAATTGTTTATAGGAATCGTTTTTGTTCAATATCTCGGCCATTTTAAACCCTTTGACAAAATGATAACTAAGAAAAAAATACTAAGTTGTTGAAATTGCGATTTCCTACAATTTCTTCCTTGAAAATTTTTTCGTGCGGTCGATATCTTTCGAGTTAAGGGGAAAATAGTGACTAAGTATAATTATTGAATTATCTTATTTATTATTAATATTAACTTTACGACACAAATGGATAATTATTATACAAAAATAGAGAAAATTAAATTTTACACAATTTTCATTGCTTTCTGACTTCTTCTTTTCGTAAATTTCATTTAACATTTTTTTCGTATTTACAAGATTTTTCGTATGTATTACGTGTATTACAAAGTATACTGCGAGACATAAATTAGGGATATAGAAAATTATGCTAATTTTCATAGTTGATTTTTTCGTGAACAGATTAACGGATTCCGCTAATTTTTTTAAATATTTTCGATTTTTCTTTAGTATTTACACAGTTGGGCAAAAATTTACTTAATCTTCTTTTTGTACTTATACCGGGTGAAAGAAAAGAAATATTTTTCTTATGTTAAGTTTGAGACACCCTGTAGGGAGGACGAGGTATATACAAATGCGCGTATACATCGGCATCGTATTGTATTCTTATGTTTTGTGAACATTTTGTTTATTGAATGTCCCTGGTATCTTTAGAAACAAAGAAAGTAGACGGTTTTGTAGTTTAACATGTGTTTTAACCTACACAAAAGTTTCAGTAGGGAGGAAAAGGTACAAACGTGGGTAAACATCGATATTATGTTGTAGTATCATATTTTGTGAACATTTTATTTTTTAAATTCTCTGATATCTTTAAAACAAAGAAACGAGACGGTTTTACTCTTTAATATGTGTTTTAACAACTAACGACATGCGATATGTGAGGAGACATTGCTCTTATCATACAATTAAGATGAAATTATTTCCTATACATAGTGCGAAAGGAACAAAGTGTTCAAAAAAAATCTGTGTATTGTACCTCTCGCTATTTAAAAAGCCTCCACGTAGATACCAGATTTATACTTACTCTCAAGGAAATTCCACCCCAAAACATCACACAGCCTCCATTAAACAATCTCATATCTTTTATGTTGCTCTGTGCATACCGCTTACCTGGTTGACAAATAACTCGTATAGGTGTAAATAAGAACTGTTTACGTTATGTGCATTGCTGTTTTAAAGTTTTGTTAACTGTTATTTTTTATTGTTAATTTAGTTTTGCTTCAGTTAAAACACATGTTAAAGAGTAAAACCACCTATTTTCTTTGTTTCTGTAGATATTAGGACATTCAAAAACAAAATGTTCACAAAATATAAGACTACAATACGATGCCGATGTATTCTCACATTTGTACCTTGTCCTCCTTACAGGCTGTCTCAAACTTAACATAAGAAAAAAATTTCTTTTCTTTCACCCGGTATAAGTACAAAAAAGAAGTTTGAGTAAACCTTTGCACAACTGTGTACAGTGGCGGATCCAAGGGGGACGATGGGGCTATCGCCCCTCCCTCTCTCATTCCAAGTGATTAATTTTTTTTAATTACATATATATAAATATTATAAAAACATTCATTTATTTTTATAGAAATTTAGCCAACTCCCCTCCCACTTAACGACGCTGGATCTGCCACTGACTATGTAAATACTAAAGAAAAATCTAAAATAATAAAAAAAATTAGCTGAATTCGTCAATCTGTTCACGAAAAAATCAACTAATATGAAAATGAGTATAATTTTCTATATCCCTAACTTATGCCTCGCAGTTTATATTAAAATCACCCTCTACACATTTTGGGTTTATCTGTATTTAATATATCCAGGAGTAAGTGAACCATATTATTAATGGTCGGAAAGCTGTCTTCATAAAACGCAATATATGAAAAATCACCTCACAGCGTACAAGACAAATAAGCAATTTATTTTTTGTCTCGAATTTCATTTATCATGACCAGCAAAGCACTGCTTTATAATAAAATATTAATAAAGTCATATATTCCACGCCTTTCAGGCTTGTCTCACTGTAGGATTTTGACCCCGCTGTAAAATTTGAAAATTCATAATATTCATACATATTTTGTAATACTTTTCGCACCGAAAAATAATGAGAAAAGTAGCAGGATTATAGGCCTGGATCCAGCTTACCAAAAAAAGTTTATTAATAGCAAGCTGAAAATTTGTTAATAGCTTAACGGTGTCTAGTCGGACAAACTTTGATGTATGGGAACACTGGAACAGGGGAAGTTTTAATTGTGGAACGTAATTTTAATTGTGGAACGTGTTATCCTGACAAATTTATGCTTGGAAAAAGCAGCAGGTTGTTTTTAAGTTTATTCAATAGCAAACTTTATATATATATATATATATATATATATATATATATATATATATATATAAAATGATTGTCTGACAAATATGTTGGGCATTTTAATGAGTCCGACACAAAGAACATGTCGTCGAATGACAGGAACTATGTTGGATGTAAATAGCAGTCTAATTTTTGCACAAGAGTTTAACGAAAGGATAACAAATCAATTGGAAGTTCTGTCCAACAAAATATATATGGGACGTTTTCGTAGTCTGACGTTCGAAACCAGTAATCTGTTCCACAATTAAAACTTCCCTGTTCCTGTACATCAAAGTTTGTCCGACTAGACACCGTTAAGCTATTAACAAATTTTCAGCTTGCTATTAATAATTTTTTTTGGTACTTTGCAATGATACGCCGCGAGCACGCACCGACAGCTAGAACCGTGGGAGTTCAACCAGCCGCTCAGCACGACACCCCACTCATTTCCATTTCTCCGAAACAGTCCAGGCAGAGAGATACTTAAGGAGGCCATCGAACGGACATCGGACATTCTCCAGTCTTGAAGCGACAGCTCTGGGCTCCAACACCAGCCCAGCGAAGTGAGCGAGGTAGGCCGACCTGAGTAGCGAAGTGCACGGTAATGACGTGATTCGCAAACTAAGGCAGGCCGACTTGAGCAACGAGGTGCACCGTTTTGAAGTGATTCGCAGGCTCATAATTAAACGGTAGCCGTGAAGTGAACGAGCTCCCGATAAATTATTAATATTTTGATCGCGTGACTGTTTTGTATCTTACACTGGAGTGAGGTGTAAGGATATTTCGTTTTGCTATTAATTTTGTTTTTCTTTTGCAGACATCTATCCAGGGGGACTTCTCTGCAACAGGGCAATATACAGAATTATATTTTATTTTTACTTTAATCTGTACATAATTACCTTAAATATATTTATTTTGTTTTTAACCTGTTTTACTGAGTCTGTCGTCTTGAAAGAGGTACCCGTCACAACTTGGGATCCAGGCCCATTAATAAAATAAAAAAAGGACGACACATTCATTTTATATTAACTGTTATTGAGTAATAAGTGCCAAACCAGATGATTATATTTTAACCTGCTTTCAATACAATGCAAAATAAATAATAAAAACGAATATTATGAATAATAACACTTGATAAAACAGTTGATTTTCCATTTGTATGTGGGATCTGTTGTAACTGATATCGATTTGTTTCATTTATCGCGCCTTATTAAAACCAGAAAAGGACTAAACTAGGAATGAATAGAAAAAAATGTCGATTTTCGGCGATGTCGGCACCTCATTCCACATCAAGGAGGATTCAGACCCGGCAAATCTTGCACCGGTCAGGTCCTCGTACTAACAGAACACACTGAGGGGGGCTTCGAAGAAAAACTTCTAACAGGGACTGCTTTCGTAGATTTGACAGCCGCCTTTGACATAGTAAGGCACAAGACATTGCTCCACAAACTGTACGACACTCAATGACCATCATCTACGTAAGGTCGTATTATATTCCTTACTGCAAAACTGACGTTTTTTCGTTATGCTGGACGTCAAAATAAGTAGGGGGAGAGTTCAAAAAACGGCTTCCCACAGGGACTACCTAATGCTTTTAAATATACAGTGCGCTGGAATAAGTGTTACCCCACTCATATTAACTTATTTATTTTTAGCACATAAGCAATACGCTCGGACAGGTCGATTTTTAAAATAATCATAATATATTATAGCATTAATGTTTCGAACTTTACGCAACCCCTCTTCAGATGACAGTCATAACTTTGATTTTTTTTGAATGGGAAAGTACATTATACTTACGCAAAATTCCGGCGAAATGCTTTTTAAATGCATTCATTTCTAATTGATGGATTCGACCGTTACTTGATGAAAGTTCATTTTATCTCACAATAAACACTGAAAACTTTTGTTTTCTATACTTCCACAAAATTTATTATTTACAGCTATGTGACTACAGCTGTTTCGGCAGAGTGCCTTTCTCAAGTGATATAATTTACAATGTGTTTGCCTTTTTAAGTCTCTAACTGAAGATGTTGAGGAGTGGGGAGCTGTTTGTCTCGAGTTGGTCATTCAGAATTATATCTGTATTTTTCAGTTTATTAATTTCCATAGATTCTAAAAAAGATAGCTTAAGGCCTTTATTTTGGATATGCAGAATTTGAAACTCTTCATTGAAAGAATGATTATGATCTAGAAGGTGAAGTGCGTATGTAGAAGTGTCTGTTTTTCTATTGTTGAAAGCCCTTTTGTGTTCTGCTATCCGTTTGTTAAAAGTTCTGCCAGTTTGACCGATGTACGTTTTCGAACAGTCACCACAAGTTAGTTTGTACACACCACTCTGTAGTTGCTTTCTCTTTCGGCTTTTATTGTTCTTAATATATTTGCTTAAGTTGTTGTTAGTTCTGAAAGCTGGTATTATTCCTTTCTTTTTTATGTATCTGGCTATTTTTGTTGTTATCTTGCCAGTATATGTGAGAGAGCAGAAGGTACTGGGTTCTTTCTGTGGTGGTGGATACACTAATTTCAGGGCTTTCTTATGGAGTTTTTGATTTAAAATTTTGTTAACTGTTTGTTCGTTATAGCCGTTGTTTACTGCTATTTGTTTAATGATGTTTAATTCTATCTCGAAGTTATTTTTTGTCATGGGAATTTCTGTCAGTCTATGTATCATGCTATGGTAGGCTGCTAATTTGTGTTGTGTAGGATGTTGTGAGTTCTCCGTATATGATAAACCTACCCATACTGACACAACTATACACAATTCATCATCCCATCCTACACAACACAAATTAGCAGCCTACCATAGCATGATAGCAGAAATTCCCATGACAAAAAATAACTTCGAGATAGAATTAAACATCATTAAACAAATAGCAGTAAACAACGGCTATAACGAACAAACAGTTAACAAAATTTTAAATCAAAAACTCCATAAGAAAGCCCTGAAATTAATGTATCCACCGCCACAGAAAGAACCCAGTACCTTCTGCTCTCTGACATATACTGGCAAGATAACAACAAAAATAGCCAGATACATAAAAATAAAGGAATAATACCAGCTTTCAGAACTAACAACAACTTAAGCAAATATATTAAGAACAATAAAAGCCGAAAGAGAAAGCAACTACAGAGTGGTGTGTACAAACTAACTTGTGGTGACTGTCCGAAAACGTACATCGGTCAAACTGGCAGAACTTTTGACAAACGGATAGCAGAACACAAAAGGGCTTTCAACAATAGAAAAACAGACACTTCTACATACGCACTTCACCTTCTAGATCATAATCGTTCTTTCAATGAAGAGTTTCAAATTCTGCATATCCAAAATAAAGGCCTTAAGCTATCTTTTTTAGAATCTATGGAAATTAATAAACTGAAAAATACAGATATAATTCTGAATGACCAACTCGAGACAAACAGCTCCGCACTCCTCAACATCTTCAGTTAGAGACTTAAAAAGGCAAACACATTGTAAATTATATCACTTGAGAAAGGCACTCTGCCGAAACAGCTGTAGTCACATAGCTGTAAATAATAAATTTTGTGGAAGTATAGAAAACAAAAGTTTTCAGTGTTTATTGTGAGATAAAATGAACTTTCATCAAGTAACGGTCGAATCCATCAATTAGAAATGAATGCATTTAAAAAGCATTTGTGGAAAAATCCCCTTTGGTAATTGTCGGTAAACCAATAACTGATCACTGAGTGTGTTTCAAAGATTTACATCTGAGAAAATTAATAAGAACTTTTGAAAAATTTAAACGCAGAATGAAAGGTTACATTATTACTAAGGGGCCGAAATTCCCTAAAATCTTCTATAATGTTTATTTTAATAAGTTACAGGGGTAGAAACGAAGAGAAAATTTAGTATGATTTTTAATATCATTCAAAAGAAACTTTTTATTTATAGGGTTTTTAGAGGACTTTTGGCCCTCAGTAATAATGTAATCTTTCATTTTGCGTTTAAATTTTTCAAAAATACTCATTAATTTTCTCAGGATTCGAAAAAAATTAATGCATTTAAAAATCTTTTGACCCAAATTTTGCCCAAGTATTATACATTTTTGTAATTAGTATTTCAAAAGCTTTTAAATGAGGTGTCACATGATGTATGATCGAAGCGAAGATCGGAGGGATATGTGCATTTTATCAATGAAATTCGATATTTTTAAGACATTCCAGAAGCCGCTACAAATACAATGTTTTAACAAGTCATTAATCATTCAGAATTAGTCGACGGATATTATTACAGTTAAATTAATTACGACGATAACTGGACGATAATCATTCAATGAGTAAAATCTGGATTTTGTTATTTTGAGTGGAAATTTTACCAGCGATCTCCGAGGGTACAATACTTTCCAATTTAAAAAAAATCAAAGTTATGACTGTCACCTGAAGAGGCATCGCATAAAGTTCGAAACATTGATGCCATAATATACCTACTATGATTATTTTAAAAATCGACCTGTCCGAGCGTTTTGCTGGTGTGCTAAAAATAAATGAGTTAAGGTGGGGGTGGGGGAGGGAGGGTAGCATTTATTACAGCGCACTGTACATACAAACCCACGCCGACTAAAACTAAGCACTTCCTCTATACTGGCGATCTCGCAATATGTGCTCAGGGAAAAAGTTTTGAATAGGTGGAGGAGAAACTCGAAACTGCCATAAAAACAATAACGGGGTACTACCTTCCAAATCCTTTCAAAATGCAAGCCTGCGTTTTCCACCTTCGCGCAAAGGAAGAAAAACGAAAACTCCAAATGGACCGTGATAGTGTGACGTCAAAACGTCAAAAAAGTTTCCAAATATTGATATAAAAATACCAAACAAAGCAACTGTCAATTGATTATACAGGTGATTTGTGTAATCATTTTTAATTTTATTTTGTTTTAACAATCATCTGCACATTTTTCCTAAATACACAATGTTTGTTAGTCATATCAATCATATTGCTTTTAATTTTATAAATTAATGTCCTTACACAAAATCAAGGATTTACACACCACATAGTACTTACTGTGTTTCTTCAGGTTTTTAACCAGTCCTATTTGAAAATGTGGTGAGAAATATACTATGAGCATTGATTACAATCACGGGTACCCAACACATTACCATTTTGTAAAAATTAAGCATCCTACAAGCAATATATTCCAATTATAAAAATCAAAACAAACACCATGTGTGAATTTCTGCTTTGTTTGGAAACAATTCATAGTAGCCTACATTGATTTGACGTCACGACTATCATGGTCCATTGCGTGGAATGGTAACTCATTAAAACTCACAGATTAACCTATATATCTTGGAGTAACTCTGTACCGGTCCCTCACCTACAACAGACAACATTGCATAACAACTAGAGGGAAAGTAACAACTAGGAAAGCTAACGGAAAGTAAATGGGGTGCATCTCCTACACCTGGTGTCTTCAAAACAACGGCACATGCACTGTGTTTTTCAAGAGCTGAATATGCGTGCCCCGTTTGGGGCAGATCTGCCCACGTCAAACAAGTTCATACTGCGCTAAATCAGACATGCAGGATAGTAACTAGATGCATGAAACCGACGCCACTCTCACATCTATATAAAGCAGCGGTCTTTGCAGATCCTTCAACACGCAGTTATGTTGCAGAGCACATTACAAAAAATTAAACAGATCGCGAACGAGCGACATGCCCCATACAAAGCTCGAACTTCACGAAAGCCACTAAAATCAAGGAAAAGCTTCCTGGGAACAGTGCAGGGTGAACCGTAGTATTTTCTTCTTTCTAAGGTTCAATGGACCAGCCAGTCTCAAGGCTTTAAAACGTGGAAAACTATGAATAGGGTAAGAACGGGGGTCACTCCAGTAAAATCAAACATTGTAAAATAGGGGAAAATAGACCAAAATGATGTGAACTGTGACTGTGGAGAAACACAGAATATGATATGGAACATCTTCTTACATGCAGAAACTCTCCTCATCGGTATACCCTCGAAGATTTGTGGCTCTCCTCCAACAAAGATAGAACCGACGCGACGTGGCCCATACTGGGCTGAAATTCTATAAATGTATGTCCGGACACGATAAAGTAAAGTAAGTGGATGACAATCCGAACCACTGCCGCAAGTTTTTGAGCCACAAGTGTCTCCTCATTCATGGGTCCCTTCTGCTGCCTATTTTCCTGTGGAAAATTAGCTGAAGTATTCTATATTTACTGTGCCTCATAACGTGATCCAAGTATTATAACTTTGTTTCCTTTATAGTTATTCCTACCCAGGGGCGTCATTTAAAATTTTGATTGGGGGGGGGGCAAGTATTACCTATATATACAATACATGATATGATGTAATGATGAAAACTGATGTATTTTTTGTAAATTTCAGTCATTTTCAGGGTCAGGGGGGGCAATATCAAATGACGCCCCTGTTCCTACCTCTCTCTCCTTAGCTGTCCAGCGTACTACCTTCTCGTTGGTCACGTGCTCGGTCTAGAATATACCTACGTAAGATATGTTGGTAAGCCCACATTTCGGAGGCCTGTATACTTTTTTCATTATTTCATTAATGTTGCGGTCATTGTCTACCCCTTAATTCCATAAAACAAAACTGGAAATACATAGCATTTGAGAAGATGGATTTTGAGAGGTAGGGTGAGTGTGGCTTAGCCACACCATGATAATATGGGAAAGAGTAATTGATAGACGCATACGTGAAGAGACCGAAATATCCGAGAATCAATTTGGCTTTATGCAGGGCAGATCAACAACAGATGCAATTTTCATTATAAGGCAGTTGATGGAAAAATACAGGAGTAAAGAAACAAACGCTCATATGGTATTCATTGATCTTGAGAAAGCATATGATACAGTTCCTCGATAGATTCTGTGGTGGGCACTCAATAAGAAAGGAGTCCCTGGTGAATATGTAAAGATTGTGAGGGATATGTATGAGGGAGTAACGACTAGTGTTAGGACAGGTGTGGGAGAGACTGATAAATTTCATGTGAAAGTAGGATTGCACCAAGGCTCTGTGCTTAGTCCGTATTTATTCTCATTAGTTTTGGACCAGATAACAGCGAAACTACAGGGTAACATTCCATGGTGCTTAATGAATGCTGATGATGTCGTGTTAGTAGGAAATAGTGAAAGAGACTTAGAACAAAAACTGGAACAGTGGAGGCAAGCTCTGGAGGAAAAAGGTTTAAAACTTAGTAGGACAAAAACAGAGTATTTGGAATGTTCATTTAAAGATGGAGTTACTACAAATAAAATGGTATCTTTGGATGGTGAACTGATTGTAAAAAGCAATAGTTTTAAGTACCTGGGATCGGTATTACAGAGTAATGGAAATGCATGCAGTAGAATTAGGGCTGGATGGATGAAGTGGAAAGAAGCGAGTGGTTTGTTGAGTGACAGAAAAATTTCAATGAAGCTGAAGGGAAAATTCTATAAAACAGCCATAAGACCGACTATGATGTACGGAACTGAATGTTGGGCAGTGAAGAAGAAAGAGGAACAACAAATGCATGTGGCGGAAATGAGAATGCTTAGATGGATGAGTGGAGTGACAAAGAAGGATAAAATTAGAAATGAGTATATTACGGGAAGTCTAGGTGTGGCACCAATTGATGCCAAAATGAGAGAGCATAGGTTAAGATGGTTTGGTCATGTTCAACGTCGAGACGTTAATCACCTAATTCGAAGAATAGCTGAAGTGCAGATTTCTGGAAGGAGTAGGAGAGGAAGACCAAAGAAGACCTGGGGGCAGACGATAAGGCAGGACATGTTGGTAAAGGGGATTGACATTGATATGACCCAAGATAGAATTGTGTGGAGAAATGCAATTAGGGAAGCCGACCCCGCATAGAGATAAGGCAAAGAGAGAATGATGGTGAGGCTGTTAGAGGTGAAAATTTGCTTCATGCTAATGAACGACGCTCTTGCCTTTTTTATTCTTATACGTATCTCCTTCGCTTGATCCCAACTTGAATTAACTGTTGTTCCTAAGTAGATGTATGAATCCACGTGTTCAATTCTTTGATTGCTTAATATCAGTTGTCTTGCTCGTTGTTGGCTTTTTGCTTATTGGCATCTATTTCGTTTTTGTGATATTTAGTTTGAGCCCGTATTGTGCACTTGTTCTTTGTATCTTACTCATCAGGCAACTCAGCTCCTCAATGCTACTCTCGATAATCACAGTGTCATCAGCATACCTTATGTTATTAATTATTTCTCCATTTATCTCTATGCCCTCTGTGCTTTCCTCCAGCGCTGTCTTAAATACTACTTCTTCCGAGCTTTCCTGCTCCCCTGCTGTACCCCTATCTTGATTTCAATTTTATGGATCCTACTTTCACTTTGGCTGTTTGACCCCAATAGAGACATGCTATTGTTCGAATGTCTCTGTAGTCGATTCAGAACTTATGGAGTACGTCATTTATCTTTTCATGCTTTACATTATGGAATGCTGTTCCGTAGTCTACAAAGCATAAATACTTACTTCTTTGTTCATATCTCCACAGCGCTGGATCAGTACCTGTAGACTAAAAATTGCTTCTCTTGTGCCAAGTGCATTACGAAACCCAAACTGCGGATATCCAATGTTTTGTACTGTTTTGTACTGTATACCAATGTATGTAATGTACATATGTCTACATATTTTTATACTGTTTCTAAACCTTTTACCAACTAGTATGTTGGCAATTGTTATATTATAGCTTATAATCACTTGTTTTTAATTTTTTTACCGCTTCTTTTTAATGAAAGTAGACGACATAAAGTTTTGGATTTTCTCTGTCATAGAATTTCCAATGTATTATACCTACACTATACAGATAATTGGTGGTATTCTTGCAGTAGTTTAGTTTATGTATTGTTATAGTCCAATCAACAGCCATTTTCTTGTGGAATTTTGAGAACCAAGGTCGATTTCCTTGAAAATTTGGATTTAGGTAGTAATTATAACCTGTGTCAAAATCTAACATATGCCGAACTGCGCTTTTTCCCTGGGGTGAAACCAACCCCATCTAGGGGACGAAATTTTTTTAATCAAAATAACTATGGAAATCGTTAGAGTGACCAATTCTAAGTAAATTTTGTTGTATAACTTTTTTTGCAAAATAGTCACTTTCCAAGTTATTTGCTATTGAAATTATGCATTTTTCATTGAAAAAACTCACGTTTTATAAACATTTGCACAAATAACTTCAAAAAATTTAATATTATAGAAAAAATCATTAAGAACAAAATTGTAGCTAATAAAAAAACAAAGAGATTCGCGTCTATAAGACCTACGTAAACCCAATAAAGACTGAGTTATTGCTCTTTAAAGGATGGCTATTTTCGAAGAACATCGAAATGGAGAACCTTTAATCTCAAATAACTCGAATGTGGTGCAATTTCTTGGGAAAACTTGGGAGATATCTTTTAAAGCTCATTAAAAAACCTTTCAAATAAGCTCGGACAAAAGTTTTTTGCTTAAGTAGTGCCTGACTTATGACGAAAATAAACTCGCTCTCTGCTTTTTTATTTTTGAAATGTAAAAATTAAACCCTCGTCGTTGCAATCCTAATAGAAATGAATAGCTTTCCACTTGAAATTAACTTTATTTGGGTATAATTGATACGATCCATGTGATTTGACCGGTTTGTAATGCTTAGTTTAGAAAAAAGAGTTGATTAAATCAAAAATGACATTTTTAAAATTAAAAAAAGTGCATTTTTCTTACATAAATCTAAAAGTATTCATAATATGAAAAAATGTTTCAAATATTATTTGTAGAATTTCGTTTATTGAAAATTTTGATTACTTTTTTTAAATTATAATAATGTCATTTTCGATTTAATCAACTATTTTTCTAAACTAAGCATTCCAAATCGGTCGAATCACATGGATCGAATCAATTATACCTAAAAAAAGTTAATTTCAAGTGGGAAGCTATTCATTTCTACTAGGATTGTAACGGCGAGGGTTTAATTTTTACATTTCATAAAGAAAAAAGCAGAGAGCGACATTATTTTCGTAATAAGTCAGTCAGTTCTTATGCAAAGAACTTTTGTCAGAGCTTGTTTGAAATATTTTTTAATGAACTTTAAAAGATGTCTCTTAAGTTTTCCCAAAAAATTGCACCACATTCGAGTTACTTGAGATTGAAGGTTCTCCATTTCGAGGTTCTTCGAAAATAACCATACTTTAAAGAGCAGTAACTCAGTCGTTATTGGGTTTACCTAGGTCTTTCCGACGCGAATCTTTATTTTTTATTAGACACAATTTTGTTCTTAATGATTTTTTCTATAAAATTAAATTTTTTTTAGTTATTCATGAAAAACGGTTATAAAACGTGAGTTTTTCAATGAAAAATGCATAGCTTCAATCGCAAATAACTTGGAAAGTGTCAATTTTACAAAAAAATTTTATAGAACAAAATTTACTTGGTCATTGGAATTGGTCACCATATACCACTGGTCCATAGCTTTTTTAATTAAAAAAATTTCATCCCCTAGACGGGGTTGTTTTCACCCCCAGGGCAGAAGCGCAGTTTGGCATAGGGTAGATTTTGAAGAAGAATATCAACAGAGCTTAAACCCAAATTTTCATTAAAATCGGTGTTGATTCTCAAAATTCCACGGTTTTACTGTTTTTTGCCGCTGATGAGTGGTCTATTATAGTAATATCATGGATTGACAATACAATGTTGGTTGATTAACTGGTTTAATAATAATATACTGCACAATACGAATAATAATTTTACGACCATTTCATTTGATAACTCGACAGTATATTTGAACACATCTTGAATTCCTTGCATGTGCCTCGTGCTGAACCTTTTTGGGGGACAAATGAAAATAAAATTAACGAAATGGGAATCGGCCAGTGGCGAAACTGCCGAATTAGTCTTATTTGATTAAATTACAACTTGAATCACGTAGAATTCGAAAAATCAAGGAATGAATTACGATCGAATCACATTTGTTGGGAAATGGATAAAAATATAAACGGTCCTAAGAATAAGCAAAGAGGATTGCTTGTTAGCTTAGTTAATGGTGGCTCTAGCAGTTATAGTACGGATGTTATTTCGATTAAATTATACCGTTATATTTTTAAGTATGTAGATATCAGAGAGGGGTATAATTAAAACGTTTTTATCCAGGGTATAACAAAAATACAGGTCATAAATTTAATCACATATTCTGGGACCAAAAATAGTTCGATTGAACCTAACTTACCTTAGTACAAAAATGTGCACATGAAAAAAGTTACAGCCCTTTGAACTTACAAAATTAAAATCGATTTTTTTCAATATATCGAAAACTTTTAGAGATTTTTTATTGAAAATGGACATGTGGTATCTTTATGGCAGTAGTATCTTAAGAAAAAATGATAGTGAAATTTGGATACCCCATAAACATTTTATGGGGTTTTGTTCCTTTAAACCCACCCAAACTTTTGTGTACGTTCCAATTTAATTATTATTGTAATACCATTAGTTAAAAACAATGTTTTAAAAACTTTTTTGCCTCTCAGTACTTTTTCGAAAAATCAGTTTATATCGAGATATTTTGAATACTTGTCAAATCCACCACATATTTGTATATGGTTAAGTACGATTATGGAGACTTGGTAATAATATGAGCATTTATTTATGATTTACATTTTTAGGTATATTTTGAACCACATTAAAAAAGAAGCCACATCTCGATAAAAGATGCCTTATCGAAAAAATACAAAGAGGCAAAAAAGTTTTAAAAACACTGTGTTTAACTAATGGTATCGCAGTAATAGTGTAATTGGAACGTACACGAACATTTGGGGGGTTTAAAAGAACAAAACCCCACAAGAATTTTATGTAAACATATTAAAAAAGAAGCTGCAACTTGATAAAAACTGGCTTATCTAAAAAATACTACGAGGCAAAAAAGTTTTAAAAATATTTAATTCAACTAATGGTACCACAAAAATAATTTAATTGGAACGCACACAAAAGTTTGGGGGGGTTTAAGGGAAGAAAACACCCATAAAATTTTTATGGGGTGCACAAATTTCACTATAATTTTTCTTTACTAGGGTATCTAGGTACCTGAAATTTTCAGAATTGCTTAGAACTAGCTAACAATGCAATATTTAACTGCTATTATACAGGGTGATTGATTAGTGGGGTAAAGCTCCATAGATCCGTTATAGTAATGGATAGCGATAAAAGTTAATAACAAAAATTGTAGCCAACTTTGAGCTTCACATTACAAAATTAATTAGAATGTTACAGAGTGTTCGATAACATACTGGCAGATCAAAGTTATGTTTTTTTAAATAGAACACCCTGTATTTTATTTTATATTCGAAATCTTCTTAACTTCTCCATTACAAAAATATAAAGGTTTAGTATGTTATACAGGGTATTTACAAAGTTATAACCAATTTTATATGAAAATCGTAACACCCTGTATAAATAAAAATAAGCATAACGGCAATAGTTTGTTGATGCCATATTTTTTATTTATTGTCAAAATTTTCATAAATCATCGATATTGCTATTTTTCTTTATATTGAATACAGGGTGAATCAAAACGCAAGTACATTATTTTCTCAGTAATTTTAAATGAAACACACTGTGTTTTATATCACTATCGAAAAACACCATTACCGTACTTTAATTTTTATATAACATTCCCTATGTCTAAATTTATTAGTTTTCGAGATATTTTAATTTTTTAGAGCAAATTATTAATTACGGGTTTAAATCTATCCAAATTTTAGGTAAGCCATGACTGAATTGTCTAAAACTGACAATTTACGATTACTGATTATCAATCTGTAATCAAAGTTGTCTACAATTTTTGTTAATAACTTTTATTGCTGTCTATTACTATAACGGATCTACGGAGCTTTACCCCACTAATCAATCACCCTGTATGGATAAATCGATTTTTTTTATATCAACCTATTTTAAAAATGTGACTAATGCAATGATATTTTAAAGTACGTTAATAACTCGATATCTACAAATTGATCGTAGGTCAGTGGCATTAGAGTGCAGATCGAGAGTTCCCTAGTTCGAACCCGGCTGTTACGTATCTTTTTTAAATTTTTTTAGTAAATAATTAAAAGTTGATATACTTAAAATTCATATTTTATAAGTTAATTATTATATTATATAAATATTATATATACCATTTTAAACAACCGTGGTATTATAAAAAGTACTTTTTTATTATAATGTAATTTTTGGAATTTTAAGCATTTTATATCGTCAAATTATTTTATATTCTCTCCTATAAATAATAAAAACGTTTTATTATACAAAAGTTCTTTTTTATAAAAGTGTAATTATCTTTCTTATATAGATTAATTACAATTACAGTCGGAAAAATGAAAGAATACCCATGAACGATCAAATCAATCACTTATTTTGTATTTGCTGTTTTTTTTTCTATAAGTAACAAACGTTTGTTATAGAAAAAGACAGCAAATACAAAATAAGTGATTAATGTGATCGTTCATGGCGGCTATTCTTTCATCTTTCCGACTGTATATTGCAACAAATACACTAATGTTCAAAAAATACGGACATTTGAATTTTGTATGTATACACCGTTCTTTGAATTCATTTGAATTTTGTATGTTTTTTAATTTTGTCAGTGTATCGTGATTTTAATGGGGAGGAAGTAAATATTAATACCTAATAAAAAACGTTCATGACAATAAATTGTGATCATGATCATTATGATGTTGTCAACAAAATTATTGTTTTTAATACCTTTTGACAACGCCTTTCGGAGTGGAATTTGAAACGTTAAGTACCTATTTTCAGGTGAAATATGTAACTGTCATTATAACCTAGTAACTGTGGCTAATCCCACATAAACATAACATTTGATTATTATACCAACCAATCTTAAATCTCGAAGAAACGACAGTCCAAAAATATTTAAAGGGTGATTCCATTTCAAATCACTTTGGATCAAAAAAACTTTTGGATCTCCGATTTGTTTGAAAATTGGTATATAGCATCTGCGGTATGTAATTCTGTTGCTGCGTTAATTATGTTACTTTCGAGTTTTTCCCAGCTTTTCTCGATGTTATCCTTTTCTAATATTCCATTCTCAGCAATCTTTTCTGATATTTTTTTTTCTGTATAAGTATTCCGTGGATTCCGTATTTAGTTCTTCGATTCTGATTTTTGTTTGTTTTGGTGCCACTCCCTTAGGTGTGCAGTATTTCATGGTGATTCTAATTTTTCATAATACTATTAGACTCTGGTGACTACCTACATCTGCTGAGTTGAGGTATCTTACGTCGATTATTTTTGATGGATGTAGTTACAGATCTCTGTTAGTTACAACATAATCTTTACAATCATAGATCTTTGTCCACGGCTGTTATTGAAAATATATTTGTGTTAGCCTTTGTGGTCAAAAAAGGTGTTGTTGATTCGAAGTTCGTTATTCGTGCAGAAGCTTATCATCAGTTCTCCATTTTCGTTTTTGACATTCTCATTATAGTCTAGTAAAATAAAATTACACTACATGTAAATCAAAATGTAAATTCGTACAGGTTGAAACAAATTTTATATCAGAGTTTAGGTGGGTATAAAAGATATTTTCAAGAAAGTATCCAAATCATGTAAGGGGATCATTGTTTAAATAATTAAAAAGGGGTCATTTTTGAAAAAAAAAATTCCTTTTTTAACTGCTGAGGTAATTTAATTACTAATGAAGGTATATATGATTGTTTTCTGCAAAGTCGAAGGGTAAATCTTTCACATAAGACTTACTAAATTAAATTTGACTCCTTATTTATTTAAATAATAATACATAAAACTTTAAAAACAAATTTGCAAAAAATTATTTTTAGCGTTTTAAATAAGCACTATTAAATATCTTATTTTACAGGAGAAGTTGCGCTATGTTATCAGTATTAATAAAAAAAAAATTGGTCCAAAAATATTTAATATGTTTTGAGATATTGAATTTGTTTATTAACTGTTACTCTATTTTCAATTGCAAAAACGCGGTTATTGCCAAAGAAATATTCATATTTATTAAATCTTAACATTTTCATTTTTATGTATATTTTCGATAAATGTATTGATAAATTCAAATTTCAATTAAACTTCCCCCTAAAATGGCATTTGAAAATTATTCAAACTTGTTTATAATTTGTTTTTTAATAACGTCTCGGAGATTAATTATTTTGAAATGCCGTTTCGATAATTGGGTTTCTGGGAATTTTTCACTAATTAACAAATTTTTTTGTCTTTTTCTCCTCTTCTTTTTTTTTCTTGGAGTTATATTACTACGGGCCCTTTTAGGGTTAAGTTTCATTAAGAATATCGAATCTCTAAGTTGTAGATTCTAGACCTAAAAATATTAAGATTGGTCTAAATTCACTTATATAAAATGTGGCTACTTACTGAGTTACAGGGTGTTATATTTAAAAATTTAAAAATTATCTTTACCAAGTACTTTCAAACTATTTGACGTATCCGTATCATACTTGGAAACAAGTGTGGGTACTATACAGTCTACTAAATTGTGGTAAATAAAAGTTTCTAGCTACTACCAGAGGCGTACAACAGGGGATGGTTAATGGTTCACCCTTCCCAAATTCTACGCCACTGAGGGAATTACTATTTTAGCGAAATTTTTCGATTCTCCAATACTTTCTATATAAATAATATACTCTTTACTGGTAACGATTAAGTCATTAGTTTTCGAGATATTGGACGTTAAAAATAAAACGGCATAGTTATTTTGATTCATTCATTCATTCATTTTAAACTTCCAATGTCTCTCAAACTTATGACTTTATCGATACCACTAAAGTTATTTACATACAAAGTATTGGAGAATCGAAAAATTTCGCTAAAATAGTAATTCTCTCAGTGGCGTAGAATTTGGGAAGGTTCAATCATTCAATATCTCCTGTCGTACGCCTCTGGTACTAGCTAGAAACGTTTATTAATCACAATTTAGTAGGGTGTATAATAGTCACACTTTCTGACAAGTATGATAAGGATACGTCAAATAGTTTTAAAGTACTTGGTAACAATAATTTTAAAATTTTTAAATAAAACACCCTGTAACTCAGTAAGTAGCCTCATTTTATTTAAGAGATTTTAGTTAAATCTTAATATTTTTAGGTCTAGAATCTACAACTCAGAGATTCGACATTCTTAATAAAATTTAACGCTAAAAGGGCCCTAGTAATATAACTCCAAGAAAAAAAAGAAGAAGACAAAACGACAAAAAATTTTTGTTAATTAGTAAAAAATTCCCAGGAACCCAATTATCGAAACGGCATTTCAAAATCCCCGCGACGGTATTAATAAAACAAGTTATAAACAAATTTGAATAATTTTCAAATGCGATTTTAGGGGGAGTTTAATGGAAATTTGAATTTATCAATACATTTATCGAAAATATACATAAAATTAAAAATAATGAGATGTTAAGCAGGTGAATATTTCTTTGGCAACAACCGCGTTTTTGCAATTGAAATTATAGTAACATTTAATAAACAAATGCAATATCTTAAAAAATATTAAATATTTTTCGACCAATTTTTCTTTTGCTTAATACTGGTATCATAGCGCAACTTACTATGTAAAATAAGATATTTTATAGGGCTTATTTAAAACGCTAAAATAATTTTTTGCAAATTTATTTTTAAAGTTTAATATACAATTATTTAAATAAATAGGGTGTCAAATTTAATTTAGTAAGTCTTATGTGAAAGATTTACCCTTCAACTTTGCAGAAAAAAATCCCATATACCTTTATTAATAAGTGAATTACCTCAGCAGTTAAAAAATAATTTTTTTGCAAAAATGACCCCATTTTAATTATTTATACAATGATTACCTTGTATGATTTGGATACTTTCTTGAAAATATCTTTTGTATCCACCTAAACTTTAATATAAAATTTGTTTTAACCTGTACTAATTTACATTTTGACTTTTTTTTATTTTATTAGGTTATTATGTTTCTGTTTAATTCCGGGTATTACTTGGTTGCCTATTAGAGCATTAAAATCCCCCAGTATTATCAACTTTCCTGTAACTTGATCTACTACTTGTTACAATTGATCATAGAATATTTCCCTTGTTGTTTGGGGTTATTTAAACTGTATTGTGTGTATTTTTTAAACTAAAATTTATAAAAATTAATTAATGTTCGCACTACTCTCT
Organism: Diabrotica virgifera virgifera; assembly: GCF_917563875.1. Classification (NCBI taxonomy): domain Eukaryota; kingdom Metazoa; phylum Arthropoda; class Insecta; order Coleoptera; family Chrysomelidae; genus Diabrotica; species Diabrotica virgifera. Next base: position 75,676,431 of record NC_065449.1, on the reverse strand, counting down.
TTAAGTGCGGTTTTACGTATTTCATCATCGTACAGAGTATCTCTTCCATGTTAAAGTTTCAAATAATTAGTTTTGGGTACAAACTAATGGTAGTAGAGATACGTGTAACATAAGCCTTCGAGCAAGTCTAAGGGGGAAATAAAAAGTTGTAAATGCAGTTTCAGGGAGAGTTTGTGGGTTAAACTTTCGAGAAAGTTTAAGAACTTTCGTATCAACTAATAGTGCATTGCGGTGTTTAACAGGACAAAACTGTTTTTAAGTGTCTTTTTCTACAATATGTTGGCAATCTGATTTTTTAATTTAAAAACTATTTAGAAGCAATCTAAAATTAATCGTATTAACGAAATTATCCTTGCATTCTTTTAATGCAAGAATAAAGTAACGTCGTTTATACTCCAGGATAGAAAATTAATTCCAGAATGTGTGAACGATTTAACAACTTCCGGATTTAGAAAGTGGATCGTCTAAATCTTCTTCTTCTTCTTATATTAGGCCTCTTGAGCTGTTCTTCCCGATTTTGAGCTTGTATTCGTAGCTGTAATGTTGACTGCCAGCTATCTCGCCACCTTTTAAAGGGCCTTCCTATTGGTCTCTTGCCTGTTGGCTTTGAATTTCTGGTTATACAAGCTATTCTCTCACTGTCCATTCTCGTCACATGCTGATTCCACTCTTGTCTTCTTTGTCTTCCCCACCGTACTATTTCTTGTATATTACAGAGGTTTCTTATTCTGTCGTTGGGTATTCTGTCTCTCAGTGTTTTCCCAGTTATTGACCTCAGCGTTCTTATTTCTGATGTTCTCAGTATCCTCTTGCTTTCTGCTGTGTCACATCTTGTTTCTATTGCGTACGTTATGATCGGTCTTACACATGCTTTGTATATCCGTACTTTCACTTCCAGCTTCATATCTTAATTTTTCCAAATGATATCCGTTAGACCAGCGGTTCTCAAACTTTTTGAGTCATGTACCACTTACAGTTCTTTATATTATTTTTGGTACCACATATGTATACAGGGTGTAACAAAAATACAGGTCATAAATTAAGTCACATATTCTGGAACCAAAAATAACTCGATTGGACCTAATTTACCCTAGTACAAATATGCACACAAAAAAAGTTACAGCCCTCTGAAGTTACAAAGTGAAACTCGATTTTTTCCGATATGTATATCGAAAACTATTGGAGATTTTTTAATGAAAATGGACATGTGGCATTACTATGGCAAGAAATTATAGTGAAATTTGTGCACCCATAAAAATTTTATGGGGGTTTTGTTCCCTTAAATCCCCTCAAACTTTTATGTACGTTCCAATTAAATTATTATTGTGGTACCGTTAGTTAAACACAATGTTTTTGAAACTTTTTTGCCTCTTAGTATTTTTTTGATAAACCAGTTTTAATCGAGATGCGGCTTCTTTTTTAATATGTTTACATAACAATTTTATGGAGGTTTTGTGCCTTTAAACCCCCCAAATGTTTGTGTACGTTCCAATTAAACTATTATTGCGGTACCACTAGTTGAATACAGCGTTTTTAAAACTTTTTTGCCTGATAGTATTTTCCGATAAGGCACCTTTTATCGAGATGTGGCTTCTTTTTTAATATGGTTAAAAATATATCTCAATCTGTAATTTATAAATAAATTTTCATATTATTATCGGGTCTCTATATGTATAATAATCGTACTTAACAGTATACAAATATGCGGTGGATTTGACAAATATTCAAAATATCTCGATAAAAACTAGCTTTTTGAAAAATTACTAAGAGGCAAAAAAGTTTTAAAAACATTGTGTTTAACTAATGGTGCCACAATGATAATTTACCTGGAACGTACTAAAAAGTTTGGGGGGGGGGGAAGTTTAAAGGAACAAAACCCCCATAAAATTTTTATTAATTTTTTTTTAACATTCTAATATGTCCGTTTTCAATAAGAAAACTCAAATAGTTTTCGATATATTGGTAAAAATCCATTTTTATTTTGTAACTTCAAAGGGCTGTAACTTTTTTTATGTGCCCATTTGTACTAAGGTAAAATCGAACTATTTTTGATCCCAGAATATGTGATTTAATTTATGACCTGTATTTTTGTTACACCCTGTATTTTTGTTACACCCTGTATTTTTATAGTGTATTATGAACAATTACTAAGTACTACCATTTTAATTTTTTTTTGTGTTTTGTGTACCACCGCAAGTAATGAAATGTACCACCAGTGGTACATGTACCACAGATTGAGAATCGCTGCGTTAGACATCTTGATACGTAATTGGCTTTATGTGCTTGCTTTCGGACGCTCTCTTTAACATCTCCATAACTACATATTTTGACTCCCAGATATTCGAATCTCGAGACTTGTTCAATTAGTTCGTTGTTAATTACTATTTTACATCTTATGGGTTCTCTTGACACTACCAGGGATTTGGTCTTAGCTGTTGATATTTTCATGCTGCAGTTCTTCGTCACTGTATCGAAAGTCTGTGCCATTCGCTGTAGGTTATTCTTGTTATCGGAGATTCAGATTGCGTCGTCAGAATAACAGAGGGTTTTTATTTGTTTTTCTGCTATCTTATATCCTTTTCTTGTACTTTTAACACATTATGTGCCATGATTTAATCGGGATAATAGTCTGAGGGGCCATTGATATCCTCGGCAATAAAGTGTACACATACGTGTATATCAAAAATGAGCGACGTGGCCCCTGGCAAAATATCTGTGTATATCATATCTGAGCGACGCGGCACGCAATGTGTTGATGTTTTCTATGATTTTGTCCTCTACGAAATTAAAAATAAATGGGCTCAAGCTATCCCCTTGTCTGATTCCCGAGTTGATTTCTACTTCCGATTTTAGTTTTTTATCGACTTTCATGCTGGGCTTGTTCTTCGTATTAATATCTTTAATTATCCTTATCATCTTTTTGGGCTGATTATCCAGTACCCTTTTTTTTTAAATTATATTATTTTATATTTCTGTTTTATGTAAATAACATTATGCCTGTTTAGTTACGTTATTGTACATTTTTCTTTGTAGACTTTTAGTTTTATTTATTTATTTTCTTTGTCGACCCGAGATTAGCAATAACTCACAGTTTTAATGTTTTTACTGAATTCTAAGTAGAATAATTAAATAACAATAATACATCTCACAATGACTGAACGCCTGAAATACGCACTTCTTTAATTTAATTTATTTCCCTATACCTACGCCTTCCCTTTTAAGCTAGTTTCCTCATCCGCGGGCCTTTTTTTGATATATTATATGAACCTGAACCCGCATATAACACACATACCCCAAAATAGTAGTGAGAGTCTTTGAGACACGCAGCGGTAATTAGAAAAAATCAAATTAAATCAAATTAAAAAAATATCTTAAAATTAAATAAAATTAAATACTTACAATTAAATAAAATTAAACAAAATTAATCAAAATTAAATGAGGTTAAATGATATTTAATAAAATTAAGTAAAATTAAATAAAATTAAATCAAGATAAATAAAATTAAATGAAATGAAATAAAATAAATCAAATCGGATCTAATCGAACATAATCGAGTTTATAAGAAATATCTTCTGTCGGTACTCAGGAAGTGCCGCGTTCTTTTGTTTTTTAAATTAAATTTTTGTTTCCACTTGTCGGTGGGCCCTGTATGTCGGGAGTCCCATATAATTGATACGGCTGATATGCATATATGCGGTAGCTACGCCTCTGCACCTGAGTGTCATATCCAACATCCCTTTTTTTTAAATTATATTATTTTATATTTCTCTTTTATGTAAAACATTATGCCTGTTTAAATTGCGTTATTGTACATTTTTTCTTTGTAGACTCGATATTAGCAATAACTCATAGTTTTATTGTTTTTATTGAATACTAAGTAGAATAATTAAATAACAATAATACATCTCACAATGAGTGAATGCAGGAAATACGCACTCCTTTAATTTAACTTATTTTCCTATACGCCTTCCCTTTTAAGCAAGTTTTCTCATCTGCGGGCCTTTTATTTGATATATTATATGAACCTGAACCCACATAAACATACACAACCCAAAATAGTAGTAAGAAAGTCTTTGAGACACTCAGCGGAAATTATAAAAAATAAAATTAAATAAAATTAAATAAAACTAAATAAAATTAAATAAAATTAAATAAAATTAAATAAAATTAAATAAAAATTAAATACAATTCAATCAAATTAAACAAAATTATTTAAAATTAAATCAGATTAAATAAAGTTAAATAAAATTAGGTTAAATTTAAATAAAATTATATAAAATAAAATTAAGTAAAATTAAATACACTAAGCAGCAAAATTGCAGCAAAACTACCTTAAAAATGATACATTTTTGATGTCTCGAATTTCTTAAAGCTTTTGTCCGATTTGAGTGATTTTTTTAATAAGTTATAACTTTATTATTTAACAATATCCCTGTGTTCATATTGTTGCTAGACATATATGTTTTCAATGTATACCGGGTGTACCGATCATACTGTGTTTTTTTTCTAAAAGTTCGGAACACCCTGTAGAATATTCTAGTATTTATAAAATGTTGAAATTAAAACTCGTTTTTTGATTCATTCGCTTATATTGGAAAATAAAAAAATTAGGTATTTTAAAAACTAGCCATGTTTTTCGTCGATAAATCCTCATTTTCTGCTTGGTTTAATAACCAAGCCTACAGTAGGCTATGAGAAATTAACAATTAACCCTTTGTTTTTAAATTGAATTTTTGTTTCCACATGTCGGGGGGCCCTGTATGTCGAGAGCCCCGTATAATTGATACGGCTGATATAATATGACGGTAGCTACGCCCCTTCACCTGAGTCTCGTATTCAGTATCCTTTTTTAAATTATAGATATTATTTTATATTTCTGTTTTATGTACAAACATTAAGGGAAAGTGGGGGAATGGTGCGCACTTAAGCAGAAATCAATTCTGTTGAAAATTATTTTAATGTATCATAACATCCAGTACGTTAGAGTAAGCCCTAACTATTCTACTTTGCATATGTAAAATAAGTTTTAGAGAAATACAAAGTGCAAAAGCATAATATTAAAAAAAGAAAAGAAGTGCCTTTGCGCACGATTCCCCGCCCATGAGGGTAATCATGCGCACAGATTGGGAAATGGTGATCACTAAATTAATGTTAGAAAAAAAAAACATTAAGTTAAAATTAATGTAATAAAAACCCTTCTTTCAAAAGTATGAAAATATTATGAAGAAATAAGAATTGTATGGTATATTTAAATGTCATATTTTTAACGTAAACAAAAGTTGCATTTATAATTTTCTGGGGTATTTACAGCTGTACATTCTGCGTGATTCCTCGAGGCACATAACACACATGTATATCATAATCCTTTTTTCCCTCTTTCCCCACAAATAGAGCATGTCTCGTTACGTGCAGCTGGTTTTTCTAATGGTGGTGGAATGAATCTTCATTCAACATCATCTAATTCGTCTTCATCGATAATATCTGACAAATAACCGTCTGTTACATTAGACGACTCAGGTGTTAGCTCTTTCTGCACTGTCTTCTTTTTTGTTTGCCTTTTTTTGTTTTTTTTTCTTTTCTCTGTCTGGCGAGATATCTGGCGATTCTTTATCAAAACATCTTCAGCAGTTGCCTTTCTTGCTGCTTTCTGTTCCTCCTTTCTCTTAAGATTCTCGTCCATTAATCATCTCTTTTCATGGGCTTCCTCCAATTTTGTCTTCATTGGTGTGCTTGTAATTGTTGTCTTAATGTTATATCAGGACTTCTTTTTGTAAACCCATAAAGCGAACTAGCTAACTTCTTCTCTATATTAAAATTATTTAGGATATTATTTTCTTCAACATACCTGAATACCAATCATCTAAGTTCTTTATGTTAAGCCATAATGTTGATATGTAGATTTTCTAGAGTAGGTTCGTGGCATCTGGCAATAAAAATGGTAATTTTTATATTTACCATTTCATTGTTTGTGGGGTAATCGTGCGCACTCTTGCGCACTATTACCCCTTTTGTGCCCTTAATACTAATCATCATCACAAACGGAAAACTACTGAACCATATCAACCAACAGATGCACCAAAAAAACACGTTAAACAACATGATTTAAAACAATAATAAGTCCAAAGCAATTAAATAAAGCCTAAGGACTTACTATCCTATTTTTTGGAGCAGAAAGACTAGAAGAATTCTTGCAATTTTCAATAATCGAATCTGACTTAGTCCACGTGCAATGGTCGACTGAAGATAATGGGGTAAACCGTTCATGAGATCGGTTGAAAGGTGTAGGACTGGTTGAGTTCGTAAAATCTTCCACGGAATTTGAAATACAATGCAGCGCACGATTACCCGCCGCGCATAATTCCCCCACTTTCCTTTATGCTTGTTTAGTTGCGGTATTGTACATTTTTTCTTTGTAGTCTCGATATTAGCAATATCTCAGTTTTAATGTTTTTATTGAATTCTAAGTAGAATAATTAAATAACAATAATACATCTCACAATGACTGAATGCCGGAAATACGCACTCCTTTAATTTAACTTATTTCCCTATACGCCTTCCCTTTCAAGCAAGTTTCCTCATCCGCGGGCCTTTTATTTGATATATTATATGAACCTGAACCCACATATAACACACATACCCCAAAATAGTAGTGAGAGAGTCTTTGAGACACGCAGCGGTAATTAGAAAATCCATTTTATTAGGGACGTACAATGGGGGCTCAAAACAAGAATTAGCAACGTCTTATTAGGTGCAAAATACAGGTTAGACTGTCTTGTGCGTGATTTCCAATTTCCATTCTATTAGCCAACTTGATGGATTCTCGTCGTAATCTACAAAGGATCGGGGATTTGAGAGGGTGAGGTTCATTTTGGGAATGGGGCATTGATATTCGTTAAATTTTTTGTCAAGTTCTCTGTAATTTAATGATTTAATCTCATAAAAGTCATTACTACGCAATATGAAAATCTAGCAATAAGATACTGAAAACTTTTGTTTTCAATACTTCCACAAAATTTATTATACGTTATTGTCACTTCATCTGTTTCAGTAGAGTGACTTTTTCAAGTGATGTATTTTACTATGAGTCTGCAATTTAAAGTTTCTGAATATTGAAAAGAACTGAATAGATTGAAATTGGGGAGCTGGTTATCTCAAGTTGGTCATTCAGAATTAAAAATCTGTTTTTTAATTTAATCATTTTCATAAATTACAATAAACATAGTTTAAGGCCTTTATTTTGAATATAAAGAATTTAGAAGTAGTAATATAAAACATCACGAAATAAATAAAGTATGTGAAATAAACATTCAGGCAACCTCGATATCCGTAGAACTTAGCAAGAGACATATAACGATGCCAGTTGCGTATTGTCCCCCTGGTAAAATAATTAGAATAGAATAGAATAGAAATATGCTGTATTGCCACTGAAAACATAATATAAATAACAAATAACAACTACAATTTACTAAAATTAGATAAATCGTCAATAATGTACAGTATCAAATATAAAAGCCAAGACAAAAACAATTTATTGCAAAATTTATATAAATTGCAAATTGAACATACAACAAATAAAATAAAATAGGTACAACATAAGGAACTGACAAATTTATGCTACTGCGTATGAAACCCAATTTTCTTAGTTATTCATTGAGAAATTCTTCTATTGAATAATATGATCTTTTGGATAGATAGGCTTTTGTCACTTTACGGAACTTAGGGAAAGATGTTGCAGATTTAAGTTGTAACAGAAGATGATTGTACAGTTTCTTTGTGGAATATAATATAGATTTCTTTACTAACTCAGTGGATGGAATCGGTAAATAAATATCAAAGATTGAATTTCTGGTGGAGTAAAGATGATTGGGCCTTGATGGAAAGACATGAAGGTGTTTACGAATTAAACAAACCGTTTCTAGAATATATAAAGATGGAAGTGTTAAAATTTCATGATCTCTGAAGTAACTTCTGCAATGTGTAGATCTTCTGAGGCCAAACAGATATCTTATTTCCCTTTTTTGCAATCTAAAAATGACACCAAATTGATCAGCTGTACTAGAACCCCAAAAAGGAAGACCATATCGAAGATGAGACTCGAACAACGAAAAATATGTTATTTTAGAAGATGCTAAATTAAGTTCCCTTGAGACAGATCTTATTGCATAGCAAGCTGAGGCGAGTTTCTTACTTAACGAATCGATATGAAGGGACCATTTGAGGTTGCTGTCTAAAAAAATACCAAGAAATTTTACAGAATCAACGGTACTGATCTGGCTGTTATTAAGAGGCAAAGGTTGAAGAGCTCCTTTATAGGATAATGCTATTATTTTATTTACGTTAAAAGAGAGTAAATTAGAGTCAGACCCGGTCTTTATCGTCAGTAGATCCGAAGTTATAGTTTCATGAAGAGATGCAATAGTTGAGTTGCTCAAAGTGATACTGGTATCATCAGCAAAAATAAAAATTTTCCCATTGATTTTTAAATTAGTGATGTCATTTATAAAGATAAGAAACAGTAGAGGACCCAATACTGAACCTTGTGGTACTCCACATACAATCTTTTTGAGACTAGAGTCAGTATCATTTGCTCTAACTAGTTGTTTCCTATTATTCAAGTAGGATTGGAACCAATTCAAAGAAATACCTCGAATTCCATAGAAATTTAGTTTTGTAATCAAGATGTCGTGATTTATACAATCAAAAGCTTTGGCATAGTCGCAGAAAACAGTGGCAGTATAAAGATTATTGTTTAGTGCTTGGTAAACCTCATGTAGTACAGAAAACATGGCATCAGTGATACATTTATTTGTTAAAAAGCCGAACTGATTTTGTGATAAAATGTTGTTATCAACGATAAAGGACATAAGTCGAGTTTTAATGAGTCTCTCAATAATTTTGGAGAGCACCGGTAGTAAGGCAATAGGTCTATAGTTTCAGGCACCAGATTTTTCGCCACCCTTATGAAGAGGAATAATAATGGCAATGGCTGTCTTTAGGCACTCTGGAAATTTACCTTTTTCGAAGGAATCATTAATTAGTGAGAGGAGGATTTCCAACACATTTTCTGTGAGATTAGAGAAAATTTTTATAGATAGTCCATCAGTACTACAGGATTATTTGCTTTTGATACTATTGATTGTTTGGATCAGTTCAGAGTTATCGACTGGTCGTAAAAAGAATGAATTCGAGACCATTCTTGAATTAGGAAGATAGGAAATGGGATCTTGTTGCGGCAAAATTGTTGATGTTATATTTTTACTCACATTAACGAAGTAGTCGTTTAGACTTTCAGGATTTGGAAGGAAAAATGATTGAGCTGTGTGAGTTTTATTTCGAAGATCGTTTATTATAGACCAAGTTTCTTTTGGAACACTTTTAGAGCTTCCCAGAAGATTTTGATAATAGGCTTTTTTAGCTGACCTGACAAGTTTTAGATATGTTGTCCTGTACTTCAAGATATATTCAGTGACAGCAACCTTTGTTACAATAGCTTGTAGACAATACCTTTCGTAACCCAAGGTTTCCGATGTTTTGGCTTAATAGGAATTAAAGGAAATGCCTTATTGAAGATGTGGAGAAGCTTATCTAGAAAAACACTGAAATTATAGTCCAGGTCCATAGAAGGAAATTGCCACTCAGAAGTTAAGCATAAATTTTGGAATTTACGAAAATTCTGGGCGGAAAAAATCCTACCTAAACGTCGGGTTTTTGAGGAGGGTTTGCTGAAGATGTTAAACTTCGTATACACTGCTTCATGATCAGACAGTCCCGCATTAATAACTGTAGAGCAGACATCAAGGGGTGAGAAACCTGAGACAATATAATCGATTATGGTAGATGTAGTTTTTGTAATCCTTGTAGGAGAATTAACGTGCATTGAGAGACCATACGATTCAAATATGTTTGCCAGGGACACTTGGGTAGCACAAGCAGCAGCATAATTAATGGTAAAATCACCGCATAGAATGTTTCTGCTTTTTTGAGGCAGGTCATCTAATAAATTTAGCAGGTTCTGAAAAAATAGTTCCACGGTAGGAGTTCCATTAAAGAGGAACATTTCTCTAGTTATTTCAATGGGCTTGGTGATCATTTGATTGTAGCCGGTGATTTTAATGCAAAACATACAAGATGGGGTTCAAAATTGATAACAACACGCGGAAGAGAACTTATTAAAAGCTTAAATGACAATAATTTGACTCCAATTTCTACTGGACAACCAACCTACTGGCCTACGGATAGAAATAAAATTCCTGATCTCATCGACTTGCTATCGTAAAAGGAATTAGTAGTGACTTTTTAAATATTAAACCATCTTTTAACCTTTCCTAGGACCATTCTTCCATTTTTATTGATGTGATGGAACATGTATACAATACAAATAAATACCCCTCCCTTTCAAATCATAAAACAAATTGGGGTCTGTTCATAGTTAATCTTCAAAATTCAAATAATTTAAATCTTTCTCTTAAAACAAATGAAAATATTGAGGAAGCAGTTCATCACCTTACAACAATCATTCAACAGGCAGCATGGAGAGCAACTCCAGATCTAAATCAGAGGAATAACTATGCACCATATCTACATCATATAAAAATCCTAATCAACGAAAAGAGGAAACTAAGAAAACAGTGGCAAACTTCCAGATCTCCTGGGGACAAAACTCAACTGAATAGGGCTACTCGCATGCTTAAAAGGGAACTACACAAATACAAAAATCAAGGCATAAATGAATTTCTTGAAGGTCTCACTGCGACGGATGACACAAATTACTCTATTTGGAAACTCTCAAAAAAACTTAAACATCAGATCAAGCATGATGGTCCCATTAGGAAGGAAGATTGTGATTGGGCCAAGGCAGATGACGATAAAGCCCAAGCTTTCGCTAATCATCTCAGGCAAGTTTTTCAACCTCATCGCAGAACTGTTTCTACGGAAGAAGAAAAATTCATTCACAAGAGCTTAGATGTACCCTACCAGATGTCACCTCCTATTGAAAATATCAAAATAAATGAAATTAAAGATTTAGTTAAAAATCTTAATATTAAAAAAGCTCCAGGGTATGATTTAATATCGGCAAAAAATCTGCAAAAACTTACCTGAAGAAGGACTTCGGTTGGTTATGTACATATTCAACGCTATAATCTGTTTCAGTGGAACATGGCACAAATTATTCTAATACCGAAATCAAATAAAGATCCACACGAACTATCATCTTATCGTCCAATCAGTTTGCTTCCCATTATCTCTCAGATATTTGAAAGGTTACTCCTTCAAAGAATGAATCCTATAATTGAGAGACAAAAGTTGATACCGGAGTACCAGTTTGGATTCAGGCAACAACATGGAACAATTGAGCAGGTACACAGGGTTGCCAAAGTAGCAAGAGATGCAATTGAAAAGAAAGAATATTTCACTGCAGAGCTTTCTGGATGTCTCACAAGTATTTGATAAGGTATGGCATGATGGGCTGTGCTATCTAAAGTAAAAACTCATTTTCCACATCCTCTCTATACACTTCTGAGATCCTATCTTACCAATCGATACTTACATTTAGACATAATGAAGCAGTATCAAACATTTTTTTTTTTCATTTTATTAAGTGCAAATTTACAATCTACTTCAATTACAACACAGAGTATTTAGCAAATAGTAGCAAAGTCTTGAATCCTGGCATGCTTTGGGCACCATCCATCGATGGTTCTCCAATACACCTAATCAGTTAGGTCCTCTGGCCATGTCCTTTTCAGTCTTCTTCCCACAAGTGGCGGCTGGTAGAGTTGTTGAATAGTTTGACTTTCATGGGCGAAATTTCTTTCTTGGGCTTTGGTTGCCTGTAGTCTAATAACATCTTCGATGAATGGTATCCCAAGGTCATTATGGATAGTTATATTGGAGACGTACCATGGTGCATTCGCTATCATGCGCAGCGTCTTTGATTGAAAAGTTTGCAGTATTTTAGTGTTGCTCGGTTTGCTGCAGCCCCATAACTCTATACCATAACTCCATATCGGCTTTAGTATAATTTTGTATAATAATACTTTGTTTTCTAATGATAACTGGGATCTTTTACCTAGCAGCCAATACATTTGTCTGACTTTTAAATTTAGTTGAGCTTTCTTGGTTTTGATATGGTTCTTCCATGTCAGCTTTCGGTCCAAATGGAGTCCCAGGTACTTGACATCTGATTTTAAGGGGATAGGAATGTTGTTAATATGAACCTGTGGACAGTCGATCCTTCTTGTTGTGAACGTAATTTGTGAAGACTTTTCACCGTTTACTTTAATCTTCCATTTTGTTAACCATGTTTGAAGTGAACTTAAATAGTTTTGCAGTTTGTTAGAAGCTCTATCTGGGTTATCGTCTGATGTAAGGATTCCTGTATCGTCGGCAAATGTGGCCATAGTAATGTCATCATCAGCAGGTATATCAGCAGTGTAAAGGAGATAAAGGAAGGGACCGAGGACACTACCTTGAGGTACTCCGGATTGTATAGGATGATATTTGGAAAGTGAGGTATTTACTTTAATTTGGAAGAATCGCTCGTTCAGATATGATTTTAATATCAGGTATATTTCATTAGGCATATTCTTTTTCACTTTATACAACAGGCCTTTATGTCACACCTTATCAAATGCTTTTTCTACATCAAGGAATACTGCCGCACACATTTTCTTTCCCTCTAAAGTTTCTTTTATATAATTTACAATCCTATGGCACTGCTGTATTGTTGAGTAGTTCTGTCGAAAGCCAAATTGATGGTCAGGTATTATGTTATTTATGTTTATCCTTTCGAGGATTCGGACTAACAGAAGTCTTTCGAAAATTTTTGACATTATTGGTAGAAGGCTTATAGGACGATAGGAGGAGGGTTCTGTAGGCGGTTTGCCCGGTTTCGCAATCATAATTATTTGTGCGTATTTCCATTGAATAGGAAAGTGACACAGTCATATCATGCTGTTATATACAATAGTTAGCAGGACTATCGCTTTTCTAGGCAAATGCTTTAGTACATCACCATTAATTAAGTCATAACCTGGAGCCTTATGAGGGTTTATTTTATTTATCGCCTTCCAGATCTCTGTTGGTGTACATGGTTTCAGTGGTAGTGATAATTGACAAGGAGCGTCGAGAAATGTGTATACTTCTTCATCTTCAGCATTGACTTCTGTATGTAGACTAAATACCTGGGCGAGGTGTTGTGCTAATGTGTTTGATTTTTCTTCATCAGTTTTTGCCCAGCTTAGATCCGATTTTCTAATTGGTGGAATAGATGTTATTGGTCTCTTGAATTTTTTGGTCGCTTGCCATAATGAATGGTCATTAGGTGTTAGGTTGGAGATGTAATATTTAAAAGTCTCATTACGGGCCTGGATTAAAGCTGTACGCAGTTGATGTGTTAACCGATTTAATTGTGTTTTATCCCGGGGATTCCTTGACCGCTGCCACTTGGCTCTAGCTCTTCTTTTTTCATTTAAAATTTCTTTAATTTGTAAAGGAATGTTATGATCATGGGTGGTAATTTTTTTATCATCTGGAGTTGACTTCCATGCAGCATCTTGTATTACTTCTGTTAAATGTTGCACTGCTTTTTCTATTTCATGGGGTTCTTTAATTCGATGTTTTAAGTTTATATTTGTGTTAATAATAGCTTGAAATTGTTCCCAGTTGGTTCTTTTATTGCAGAGTTTTGCCACAGGTTCCTTCCAAATTACAGTTGTACTTAGTGTTATGATTATTGCGGTGTGATCTGAACTTAAATCAAGACTGGGTTCTATTTTGTAATGTAGGTCTAGCAGGTCAGGAATCCTGTTTTGATCGGTCGGCCAATACGTTGGCTGACCTGTCGAAAGGAAGTTTAAATTATTTCTCTGCGAGCACGCCAATAAATTTCTACCCTTTGGTGTTATAAGCCTCGATCCCCATACGGTGTGTTTGGCGTTCCAGTCTCCAGCTGCTATAAATCGGGGTCCTAGTTCTTGAAAAAAGGTCTCGTATTCTTCAATTGATATGGAGTGTCTAGGAGGACAGTAAATTGCTGCAATGGCAAGTGGCCATGTAAATGTTTCTATTTTTAGTATGGTTCCTTGTATTTTAGGTGTGGCGTAATTTTGTAGGAAATAGTGTTTAATAGAAGATTTAATAATAATTGCTGTTCCTGCGTGAGCAGTTCCATCAGGATGATGAGTAAGGTACGTTGTGTATAAAGGGATTTTTACTACTGTTCTTTCGGTTGAGTGTGATTCTGAGATGAGAAGAACATCTAATTTATTTACTTTTAAAAATGCTGTGATTTCCTGTACATGGTTTGGTAGCCCGTTGGCGTTCCAGGCGGCTATTCTAATTGATGGAGCCATTAATTCGTTATTTTACTAATGACTGTTGTTAGCATGTTCAGGATCATGCTATTTTGGTTCAGCAGTTGATTAAATAGATTTTTGAATTCACTTAAGAAGCTTGACATCATGTGTGTTAAATCTTCACCATTATTTGGTCTGTTGATGTTTCCTGAGGTTACTTGAGCATAATTCATTCCATTTTGCGCATATTGTTGAGTTATTTGGTGCAGTGCTGGATTGGGATTTATGTATCCTTGTGTGTTTCTAGGTCCAGTTGTGTTGTTATTCCTGTTCTTTGCTTTTAATAAGTCTCGATAAACAGTGCAGCCTTTATAGTTCGCTGGATGGTTGCCCTTGCAAAGAGTACATGTTGCAGGTGTATCTTTCGGCTTTGTGCAACTTTTGGTGTCGTGTGATCCTCCACATTTAACACATTTATAAGGTTTATAACAGTATGACTTAGAGTGTCCGTATGCCTGACATCGAGTGCATTGCACAATGGTGTTCTTGTGTTTCGGAGCTTCTACTCTAATTCTGGTATTGTATATAAATTCCACATTAAAAACTTTATTATTGTTGTTTTTTGGTTCCAAATCGACGAAAAATAATGGTAGGGGCTCTTTTGTTACTCTGTGCCGGATGTTTAAAACATTTCTGACTGTGTGGCCTTGCCTTAATAATTCAGATTTTATTTGCTCTAAGGGTATAGAATGGTGTAAACCTCTTAGGACGACTCTATATGCTCTTTCTTGTTTGAGTTGATAGCTATGGTGTACTATTTTTTCTTCTCTCATGTAATTTATTATTTTTCTATAAGAATCAGGTGTTTTAGCATTTATTTTAACAACATTTTCAGGAAGAGTGGTAGTATAATACGTTTCATCTTCAGTAACTTGCGCTATAGAGTCAGTCATTGCTTTGTAGTCTATTACTCCGTAAACATAAATAGGGGGCGGCTTGGGATCTTTCGTTTGGGTATTTGGGTTGTCATCGTTTCTTTTACTGGTATGGATTTGGTTTGTATCTGCGTTTTCTTCTGAGAGAGTTTGAAACCTATTAGATGTGCTTACTGAAGCACCTTGCTCAGTAGTTTCTGCTATTTTTCTACGTTTTCTTTTTGATCTCGACTCTTTTAGTTGTTGCCACGGACAAGCATTTGCATCACTTTCCATGTTTTCATCGTCACTTGATGAGGACGGTAGGGAATAATCTATTCCTTCTTCGAAAGTTTTTGAGTGTATCTCTGGCTGCGGAGGAACTGAGTTTTGGCTCATTTGAGGTAAGGATAAATTTTAGAAATTAGATGGATGAGTGTACATATTTGGAAGAGGTGGGAATTGATTTTGATAATAGTGCATCATGTCTGCTGATACAGAGTTGTGTTGTTGCATATATTGATGATTTGGTTGCATTGGTATCATTGTATTTGAGGGTTGATTCATTTGTGCATTATATATATTGTTGCCTGGACCGGATCCGTTCCCATTTCCAGCCAAAAACATTTTTATAAATGGATGATTAATATTTCTTGTCTAGTGCAATTGAGTCGCACCCAAGAATAATAAAATAAAAACATTTGAAAACAAATTGCTGATAAAAAGTCTATATAGTCTTTGTGTAATTCTAATTCTAATTAATAGTCTATTTGGACACTTTGAATTTGGCAAACACTTACCCAGCTAGTGGATAGTGTAATGTTCTTGCTGGACCACTTTCACTATTTTTAAACGATGCTAATTCACTATTTTTGAGGTATTAGTACTCAACAAACAATGGCTGATGTTTACCATATAGTGGGTCAACTGCACTCAGTATCAAACATAACTCCAATTCTATCAGGAGTACCCCAGAGCAGTATATTGGGACCAACTTTTTACTTACTCTACACAGCAGATATTCCCACAACAGCAAACAGCACAATTGCTACCTACGCAGACGATACTGTTATAATGGCCTCTAGCTCGGTTCCAGTTACAGCGTGCCAAAATTTACATCATTTAAATGGTTTAGAGAAATGGTTAAAACTGTGGCGAGTTAAAGTAAATGGCAGCAAATCTGCACATATAACATTCACTTTATGCAGGGAAAGTGTACCATCTGTGCATATAAACAATACCATCATACCCACAAGAAATGATGTTAAATACTTAGGAATACATTTTGACAGCCGACTAAATTGGGGAAAGTACATCTGGAAAAAATGACTACAACTCAGATTAATATACAGGAAAATGTATTGGATCATGAACAAAAAATCCAAATTAAGTCTATACAATAAATTATTATTGTATAAATCTATCCTAAAGCCAGTTTGGACTTACAGTATTCAGATATGGGGTACAGCATCTAATTCCCATCTACTGAAACTTCAGCGTTTCCAGTCAAAAGTCTTAAGACATATTACCAATGTACCGTGGTATGTGCCTAATTATGTTATACATCGAGACCTTCAGATCCAAAACATTAAAGACACCGTTGTCTCACTCAGTGGAACCTACAAAAATAGACTACTGAAGCACCCAAATACGCTTCCGCAAGACCTACTTAAGCGACCGAGGAGAGGAAGACTACAACGCCGTGACCCATTAGACCTTTCTGTACCTGTAATTACTGAAACGTAGATTGTGTGTGTGTGTGGAAAGATAATGGCATGGAATCAAGTCCATTTGCCACAGAAAGTTGTAAAAGGAATTTTCTTATAGTATAACTACAGAGATGTGGGTTATGCCGTTTTAAATTTGTATTTTATTTTCTTTAATAAAATTTACTAAAAGTTCCAAGGTGTTTTTATTGGCAGCTAACAAAATGTGTGTGAGATTTAATGGAAGAAAATATTTCATTTCAATAAGTGTACGAATTAAATCATTGGATTTTTTTAAATGTTTTTTGCAACCGAAAAATATATGATTTAGATCTCCGTAAGAGTTCTGATCACAACTACAGGCCGAGGACTGTATAATGCCCAGCTTAGCAAGGTGCGATGGAAATCGCCCATGATTTGTTTTAAGTCGAAAAACACTTGCCGAAAAGAATTTTGAAGTAGGGTAGTTGAAAATATATAGAGGTGGGGATGGTAGGGTAGGATGTATTTTAAAGTAGGTATTTTGTGAGTTTTCTACAGTATTTTCCCACTGTCGCATGTCGTTCCCATTTTAATCTTATTTTATTTTTTATCAAATGAAAGACGTCTGGTAATGTATAAATATTACAAAGAACTCCGTTAAATACTGCTTCCTTAGCCAAACTATCAGCTTTTTCATTACCTAGTATACCTGTATGACCTTTGACCCATACAAATGTTATATTTAAATCTGCTATCAAATTTTTTAAATTGCATAATATAGGACATTTCATTCTTTCAAATTTTATGCTTTTTATTGACTCCAATGCAGACTTAGAATCAGTTAGTATTACTCCATCTCGTAAATTATTTGATGTTAACCAAGTAATGCCCTTCCAAATTGCTATAAGTTCAGCAGTATATATGCTACATATTGATGGTAATTTAAACATAAATGATTGTTTTGTATTTTGGATAAAAACTCCACAACCAACTCCGTGTTTTGTTTTTGATCCATCTGTATATATAAATGGCTTATTGACTAATCCACCTAATATGGATTTTAGAAGGGTGTGATTTATATGATGGTATTCTGTATAATTGGGTATTATGACTCTGTGTGGTTTTATTAGTGATCTATAGGGTATGGTATACATAAACAACGTTTTATTTTTACGAAAAGAAATGTGATCAGCATTGGTCTCAACGAAAGCTTCTGCCAGTGGAGGAGAATTCTTTAATTTCCAAAAGCGGTTTGTTAAATCTTCTTTTGCAATATCACTTAATTTGTTGATCATGTTTGACTCTAAGGATTTTAGTTTTAAAAGATATTTTTGTGATAATAGCTGCCGACGCAAATCCAAAGGCAATTCATTACATTCTGCCAGTATTGTTTTCACCGGTGATGATATCATTCCACCTATGCAAGTTCTAAGACATTTATATTGAACTCTGTTTATTTTGTTTAGATTGGTGTTACAAGCAGATCCGTATAAACAACATCCATAGTCAATGATAGACCGCACATAGGCTCTATAAAACAATAAAGCTATACCAGTAGCTGCGCCCCAACTTCGATTTGTTACACACCTAAGCAAATTATAGCCTTTCTCACATTTGTTTATTAAGTGACGTATGTGACTCGACCATAGTAACTTGGTGTCAACAATGATACCTAAATACTTAAACTCTTTAACTACCGACAAGGTACGCCCACACAGAGTTAATCTCTCTGGTGCACGTAGTCTATGCCTGGTAAAAAACATACAGAGCATTTTTCTGTTGAAAGGGTCATACCAGTTTCTTCTGTCCATGTACTTACCTTATGCATAATATTATCAAGAGCCTCAGTGCATGCTTCATAACTATTTTGGATGGTGTATATACAGATATCATCTGCATATTGTATGCAATTTACGGAATTATGAAATAGTGAATGAATATTGGCAGAATATATATTAAAGAGTAAAGGACTAAGTACGGATCCCTGTGGCAACCCATGATAAACAACCCTTGGACCATGTAACACATTTCTATGGTCTCTAATATAGACATGTCTAGAAAAATATAGTTGCAATATATTTAGAGCAGTCGTTTCGCTAAGACCAATCTTAACCATTTTCTGTTTAAGTATATTTATATTTACAGAGTCGTAAACCCCTTTTATATCTAGGAATAAACAAGCTAGATACTTGTTGCCAGAAAAGGCAATCTGGATGTCATTTACTAAATGAGTTACTGCATCCAAAGTACCATATCCCCTTCTAAAACCGTATTGAGTATTAGGTAAGATATTGTTATACTCGATGTACCACTCCAGTCTTGTTTTTATCATTATTTCGAACGTTTTAGTTATACATGACATTAAAGATATAGGGCGATAAGAGGAAGGCATATTTCTATCTTTAGTAGGTTTTAAAATTAAACAAATGGTAATTTGTTTGAGATGCTCAACATAGTTTGAATTCACCCACCAATCATTGTATATATTTAGTATAAAATTTTTAGCAAGTTGGGGAAGATTTTTAATAATGTCATATGTAACATAATCATTACCCGGAGCAGTACATCTAGAGGTCTTAATTGAAGCTTCAAGTTCTGTTATATCAAAAGGTGCATCCATGTAGTGGCTGCCAATTTTCTCGTTCGGACCTTCAAGCATATTTGGCACAAAACTAGGTGCTACAATATCAAAAATTTGGTTTATTAGTTCTTCAGATAGAGGATGTTTTTTAAAAGTTGAGTTTTTGTTCGATATTTTTTTTATAAAACTCCAAATTTTTGATATTGGGGTATTTTTATTTAATTTGTTAATAAAATTTTTCCAGCATAGTTGTTGCTTTTGTTTAAAAAGTAATTTAGCTTTGGCCTGAATATGCTTAAACTTGAGGTAATTTTCATAATTCGTGGTCATTTTATATTCATGGTATGCGTCTTTTCTATCATTAACAATTAAAGTGCATTCATTATCCCACCAAATAGGATTTGGAGGTTTTTTACTGTTACCTGAACGAGATTTCATTGACTTAGAAGCTGCATCATTTATTACTTTCATAAAAAAATCAAAGGAGTTATTATTACTGTTATTGTTATAGATTTGTGTTTCGATTAGGTTTTGAAAAAGCGTCCAGTCAGCTGAAGACTCAATCCATTTTCTAGAAGGTGTTTTGTTAGTGGGGATATATTCCCGAGATATAGTAATATGGATAGGGAGATGATCTGAGCCAAGTGTATCATTCAGAGGATTCCATTCAGATAAACTTAAAAGGCTAGGTGAGACAAAGGTAAGATCTATGGCAGAAGGTCTTTCGTTAGGTCTGACTATCTTAGTAGGTCGTCCGTCGTTTAAAATAATTAGGTTAGTTTCTTCTATAGCTTCTACAAGTCGATTTCCTTGTGAGTTATCTATTGTAGAGCCCCAAAGACTGTGATGACAGTTAAAATCACCGCATATAATGACATCACCCTGTAGTTGTGAAAAAAGATTATTCCAGTCAGTCTTAGTTGCTTTTATGTTGGGAGCTTTATAAATGGAGGCTAAGGATATCTTAAGGTCATCGGTATATGCTGCACATACTTCTATTTTGGAATTAAAGTTTTTACGAATTGAAATTTCATGATAGCATAGGGAATCTTTAATAAGTATGGCAGTGCCTCCGAATCCATCAGTTCGATCTACATGTAATATATTGTAAGTTGGTAAATGAAATATTTTCTTTTTAGATAACCAAGTTTCGTTAAGCATAATTAAATCAAATTTAACAGCGTGATCGTTTAGAAAATTAATAAGATTAGCTTTGTTTTTAGTAATGGAGTTACAGTTCCATTGCAATATATTTATCATCTACTTAATAATAATTTTCGTCACTATCACTATCATTGTATTGTATCGTATCTAAGAGTGTTCTGAGTTCTGTTTGTGTTTCCTGGATAACTAGTGGATCTGGGTTTACCAAATTAAATTTTTTAAGCATACTTTCAAAAATAGAAGGAAGTTTCTGCAGTATCTGTGATTCTAATTTTTCTTTGTATGAATGGAAAGCTTCTCTATGTGGATTAGGAATGATAGGATTTGAAGCGGTATTTTTAAGTTTAAATGAAGGGGGTTTATTAACTGAAAGGGGCGAACTTACTTTGCGCTTTTTCGGCTGTTGGTAATGTGGACGTGGTACCCAATTTTTATTACTCGTGGAGGGGGAATTGTTCGTGTCAATATTACCATTCAGCTCAGGGAAATTGTTTAAATTATTTAAAATATCGAAATTATTATGTGTTACTATTTTAGCGTAAGACGGATTTCTTGCAATAACTTCAGCTTCTTTAAATGATACATTTTTTTCAGACATGATCTTTTTAATTTTTAATTGTTCCTGGTATTTCGGGCAAATTTTTGATACGGACTGATGGTCATGCTTTTCACAGTATATGCAGTAAGTGTCAGAAGTGCAATCGGTATCATCATTTTCATCGTGGGTTTGACCACATTTTTTACATTTAGTTGTAGTGCTTTTACAGTATTTGGCTGTGTGGCCATATCGAAGGCACCTGAAACACTGAACTACAGGATATATGTAGGGCTCTACAGCAAATCTCACCAAATCAATTTTAACAAATTTTGGCAAACTATTTCCTAAAAACGTCAAGACGATCATTTGTCTAGGGACAAACTGTGTCTCATTATCAGAATCAACTATCCTACGTTTCATTCTTTTTACATCTACAACTTTATGTTCACTTTCGATATTCTCCATTATACACTTTTCGGACAAAAATGTGTCAATTTGTCTGATAATTGCCTTTTTATGGTTGAAAAAAATAGGTATATACGCGATCAAATTGTTATCTTTTATTAATTTATGTCCTATAATGGCATTAGCAATATTATAAGATTTACAAATAATTTTTACTTTATTTCTCCCGACTAATTTTATGTCAATAACATGTGTGTTAAAAGTAGTATTTTTAAATAAGTAGTGCCCAACTTTAACAGCCGATAAATGACTTTTTTGATCAACCGGTTCAACGATAACATAGTACGGTCCGATGTCTGTCGAAATATATTTGTTGTCTAAATTATATATTTTATTATCAATTTCCATTTCGCCTTGTATATCTTTCTCATCTGGTGGGTCTTTTCCAGACGGGGGAGTACCCCCGTCGGAAGAGTTACTCATTATAATATTAAAAAACTTGTACTTACCTTAACTATGGGTTTATGAAATAACAAACCAAAATAAAATATCTACCTGCCTAAATTCGAGCAAAAAGTAATTAAGCGCGTGTAACAAAACCAACCTTACTGTTCGGAAGACACACTAATACTGAAACGTAGATTATATAATTTAATGTGTGTGTATTTTAACTACTGATGTTTTTTTTATATGTTCGTAAAATATGTTTTTGTAAATTGTTATTTATATCTCAGATATTTTTATCAGAAATGCATCGCAAAGGATTTTCATCACTGGATGCATTTCCACTATTTTAATGTCATAAACCTATTGATTATTGTTTTTTTTAATTGTAGAATCAAATTTCAATAAATAAAGGATCTTAAAAAAAAGAATTTAAAACTCTTCAGTAAAATAATGATTATGATCTAGAAGGTAAAGTGCGTACGTAGAATCAGTTTTCTATTATTGAAAGCTTTTTTGTGTTGTGCTATGTGTTTGTCAAAGGTTCTGCCAGTTTGACCGATGTAAGTTTTTGGACAGTCACCACATGTCAGGTTGTATGCACCAAGGGCAGCTTTATCCATTAGGCAATATAGGCAGTTGCCTAGGGCGGCACATTATGAGAGGGCGGCAAAAATACTGTACAAAAAATATTTGTGTATAAAAATTATGGATCTGGGTTCTGCCATAAGCTCTTTCAAATTACTTTACCGCAAGGAAGCCAAAAAATTGTGCCCAAATAAAACATATAAAGAAATAAGAAAGAGATAAAGAAAAATTCAATTTGACGAGGGGGCCGATGATGAACTAAACTTTTCAGGTAGTGATGAGATGAAAATCCACACATTCTTTATTATAATCGACACTGATAAGAGACCTGAATATACGTCTGGAATCTTATCGACTTAAATGAAGAAATTATTAAAGAAGCTAAAAATTTGATACAAAATAAAGACGATCAAGATACATCATTTATACATGAATGCATTCACTTAAAGGGTCATTTGGATACCACAATAAAATCATCAATTGGCATACGTATCTTAATATTTAAAGAAGAGTTAATGCAGTCACTGAAGGTGGATATGAGCTATTAAAATTCTAAGCAAAATTTGTTACATAATTTTTTTTAGATTTTTCATAAATAACTCAAAAACTATAAGATTTCACAAAAAAGTTATTACCAAAATTGAAGCTAATAAAACATGAAATAAACTCTTTTAGTCCTGTCGCCAGGGGGGTACAATGGCCTCCTGTATTCAGATGGACTTACCCAAGATTTTTTTATGTATTTTGACCTGTAGAACACGAATTTTTTGGGTAACAGTTGATCCGGATGTCGATAAGATTGTTATAAACCAAGAAGTTGAGGAATCACATAACAGCGATTTCTCGCAAAACAAAACATTTTTCAAAACATTTTTTTGTATTTTTGGGGCCATTCTAACCAAAAAATGTTTCTACAAATTTTTTCGTAGGATGCATAGTTTTCGAGATAAACGCGGTTGAACTTTCAAAAAATCGAAAAATTGCAATTTTTGAACCCGAATAACTTTTGATTAAAAAATAAAATTGCAATTCTGCTTACCGCATTTGAAAGTTCAAGTCAAATTTTATCGGTTTTAATTATTTGTATTGCTAAATATTTATTATTTTATTGTTAAACAAAGCTATAAACAGCTAGTGCTTGAGTGATGTTTTCAATGATTTCTCATTTAAAATCGAACGAGTAGGTAGCCGAGGTAGAAGTGTAAGAGGGGCTATTTCTATGTAGCATGCATTAAAACGCATGTATTAGGCACGGGAAACACTATGTGTTTATAGCTTTTTTTAACAATCAAAAAATAAATTTTTATCAATGCAAATATTCAAAACAGATACAATTTGACTCAAACTTTTAAAGGCGGTAAGCAGAATTGCTATTTTATTTTTTATTCAAAGGTTATTCGTGTTCAAAAATTGCAATTTTTCGATTTTTTGAAAGTTCAACCGCGTTTATCTCGAAAACTATGCATCCTACGAAAAAACTTGAAGGAACATTTTTTGGTTAGAATGACCCAAAAAATACAAAAAAATGTTTTGTTTTTCGAGAAATCGCTGTTATGTAATTCCTCAAGTTCTTTGTTTATAACAATATTATCGACATCCGGATCAACTGTTACCCAAAAAATTCGTGTTCTACGGGCCAAAATACATAAAAAAAACTTGGGTAAGTCCATCTGAATTTAGAAGGCCGTTGTACCCCCCTGGCGACAGGACTATTTACTAAAAAAACCTTTTCATGTTAACTAAAAGTGAGTTAGAGGTAATTGAATGTATATTTTTTTCGGCGAGTACCCAAATCGAAGTATTCAAGATTAAATAACGGGAAAATGATGCAATTTATAACATAACCTTATTAAACATTTGTCAAAGTACTTAGAAATATCTATCAAATGAGCCCCCGAACAAATTGATAGCATTAAAATTTAAGCACAAAATATTTTTCAATATTTACCTTTTAAAAAATTTTCCAAAAGAGTTATTGTTTTTTTTTTAATAACTCCGTTAGTTTTTACTATATCAGGTTTGCCTAAAAACCATTTGAAAGTTAATTTTAATGGCTATTAAACCACGTTGAATTTAATATTTTAAACCCCTTACTTTTTTAAAAATAAAAGGTTAAAGGGCCTCGGTTACATGATTCTCGCAGCAAAGTTTTAAATGTTTCCATCTCGGATATTTTTACCCTTCAGAAATAGTAAAAGGGTAAAATATTTGATACAGAAAAAACTAAAATTTGGTTATACATATTGGAGTTATTATCAAAAGGAAACCAAAATTACGATAATTTTAGAAATTCTGATTTTTATAAATTATACCTTTTTTTCAAAAATGTGCATTCTTAACCGGTCAAAATTGTTGAAATCACTACTTATGCTAATATAAAGAAATTCTTCTAAGGATTACTCCAAATTTTAATTTTTGTCGTATGTTTTATTTTTTACTTTTTCTTAAAAAGTTCTAAAGGGTTCTTTTATTTTCATCATAACTTACTTAATTGTGATGCTATTAACTTCTACTGGAGCTCATTTGATACGTACTCCGAAGTACTTTGACAAGTGTTAAATAGGTATATTTTATAAAATGCATCGTTTTCCCGTTATTTAAGCTTGAATAATTAGATTTGAGTTCTCGTCGAAAAAAATATACATTCAATTACCCATAACTCACTTTGAATTAACATCAGTTTAGTTCTTTAAGTGAGGAGTGTATTCAGATTTTTATTAGCTTCAATTTTGGTAATAATAACTTTTTTGTAAAAGCTTATAGTTTTTGAGTTACACCTTTGTTCCTTGAGGTATCCTCTAACTATAACTATTCACCAATTTTCATGAAAATCGATGAAGGTTCAACGAAATCGGAGGTGAAAACCTTCAGTGACTGCACTAAGTGGACTGAAAGATATTTTCCCTAATTCTGACATTGCTTTGCACATTTATTTGTGCATCCCAGTTGCCAACGTGTCCGCTGAAAGGTCATTTTCGAAAATGTCAAAAATTAAAAATAATTTCCCATCAAGTATGACCCAAGAACGTGTTAACAATTTGTCAATTTTGTCAAGAAAAAAATTTTTTTTGAAAACAAGTATCTGATGTGATCGAACTGGAATGACAATTGTTTCTGTTATAAATATATAAAAAGCGTAGTTTAAATCCATTTTTAGTGTATTCTTGATTAAATAAAAATGTCTGCAATATTTTTTTGGCAAAAATAGTACATGTTTGAAGGGCGGCTACTATAGAATTGCCTAGGGCGTCAATTGACCTAAACGCGGCCCTGTCACCACTCTGTAATTGCTTTTTCTTTGGGCTCTAATTGTTTTTAATGTGTTTGTTTAAGTTGTTGGTTGTTCTGAAAGCTGGATTCTGAATTCCTTTCTTTTGTTTGTTGATGTATTGCCCGTATATGTGATAGAGCAGAAGGTAGTGGGTTTTTTCTGTGGTGGTGGGAAGACTAATTTCAGTGCTTTCTTATGCAGTTTTTGTTTTATTAAAATATTGTTAATTGTTTCCTTGTTATATTCATTGTTTACTGCTATTTGACATGGAAATTTCTCTCAATCTATGTAACATGCTATAGTCCTGTCGTCAGGGGGGCACAACGGCCTCCTTAATTCAGATGGACTTACCCAAGTTTTTTTATGTATTTTGACCCGTAGAACACGAATTTTTCGGGTAACAGTTGATCCGAATGTCGATAAGTTTGTTATAAACAAAGAACTTGCGGAAATACATAACAGCGATTTTTCGCAAAACAAAACATTTTTTTGTATTTTTTGGGCGATTCTCAGCAAAAAATGGTTTTACAAGTTTTTTCGTAGGATGCATAGTTTTAGAGATAAACGCGGTTGAACTTTCAAAAAATCAAAAAAGTGCAAAAATAAAATAGCAATTCTGCGTACTGCATTTGAAAGTTCAAGTCAAATTCTATCGGTTTTAATTATTTGCATTCCTAAAAATTAAGTTTTTATTTGTTAAACAAAGCCATAAACACATAGTGTTTCCCGTGCCAATGCATGCGTTTTAATGTACGTAATCTACGTAGAAATTTTCTGTATGCGCCTACTCGTTCGATTTCAAATGGGAAATGCATTGAATACATCATTCAATGACTACGTGTTTATAGCTTTGTTTAACAATAAAAAAATTAATTTTTAGCAATGAAAGCAATCAAAACCGATAGAATTTGACTTGAACTTTCAAATTCGGTAAGCAGAATTGCTATTTTATTTTCCAATCAAAAGTTATTCGGGTTCAAAAATTGCAATTTTTCGATTTTTTGAAAGTTCAACCGCGTTTATGTCGAAAACTGTGCATCCTACGAAAAAACTTGTAAAAACATTTTTTGCTTAGAATTACATAAAAAGTACAAAACGATGTTTTGTTTTACGAAAAATCGCTGTTATGTGATTCCTCAAGTTGTTTGTTTATAACAATCTTATCGACATCCGGATCGACTGTTACCCAAAAAATTCGTGTTCTACGGGTCAAAATACATAAAAAAACTTGGGTAAGTGCATCTGAATTAAGGAGGCCGTTGTACCCCCACTGGCGACAGGACTACTATGCAAGGCTGCTCATAATGCAGACACATAGTTAAATACATCACTTGAGAAAGGCACTCTGCCGAAACAGCTGTAGTGACATTAACTTTTAATAAATTTTGTGGAAGTTATTGAAAAGAAAACTTTTCAGTGTTTTATTGTTAGATAAAATGAATTTCCATTAAGACAGGTCCTTCTATCACAATAACTTATCAAATACAAGTAAGACATATAAAAGGCAAGATTTTTCTAATAATATATTATTGGACGTAATGTTCACACAAAATATTGGGTTTTTATACCTTCAGGATTAAAGTGACACATTTAGAATCACCAAGCAGGGACAAAGACGAAGCCAAGTACATAAAAACGTTTTAAAAAGTACTTTTACTCCATAGGGAGGAAAAGTACGACTTTGCTCCCTACAATCAGGTCAGGAAAAGTATTACACGAGCGGGACACCCTAAAAAAAGCGCTTAGTTTTCGTGATACTGACGACGGAGGGGTGAATGGCTAATTTTATTCATACTTTATATTTTCGAGGGTGCTGAAAACGAAAATGAAGTTTATTTTGAATTTTATGTGGGGGAACATTGTCAAAATCGCAATTTTAACCTAAAAATAAAAAAAAAAAAATGAAATCACGTTTTCTCTCTGTTCGATTTTAATATTTTTTTCTGAAATTTTTACAGTATATAGCTCTAACATTTCTAAAGACAACGGTACCTGCCTCAAGCTTTTATTCTTATCCGGATAAAGGTTATGAATTCTTCAAAGGAAAAGGTGCGGATTTGTGCATTGCAAAGTTTAATCGCAAATGTTGTGTGACGAAGTTTAAAATTTAGCTTCTTAATCACGTTTGTGTTAAAGTAGAGAGTACAAAGAAGTTTTCTGGGAAGTTTTAGATCAAAATGTTTTATAGAAAAAAAATATTGCAACTTTGAATGTCGACATTAGAAATCCAAAATATAACGCTTATTTTTCGAGATACTGACCGTGGGTGGAGAATGGCTAATTTTGGTCTTAGATTATGTTTTTAATGGTGCTAAAAACGAAAATGAAATTTATTTTAAATTTTAGGTGGGGGAATATCGTCAAAATTGCAATTGTACTCTAAAAATAAAAAAAATAATAAATCAGGTTTTTTGCGTTTAGCTCGCTACAACTCTGGTTCGTTTTAATATATTTTTCTAAAGTTTGGACACTATATCGCTTACTTTTTTGAAGATAATGGTTAGATAATATACCTTTTACCAAGAGGAACATTTTTTATTAAATTTCACTTGTAATTAATGGTATACAGCCAACTACAGGAAGTTTTTCCTTGTGGATTTTTACTATAAAAAAAGATTATAAAAGGATTTTTTTAATTGAATTTAGAAATTATTTGTTTCATATTTTCGTTACTAGAGCACTTTTCTTTCGTACTTCTTATGATGTACAGTAAAGGGGACCATTAGCTGTCGAGTGCCTAGCCATAATCCAAGACAGTCGCAAATTCGTGAAATATACTTTAAATAAAACTATCGTCATTTTTTCATGTAGAATCATCCCCTGAAGTTTGCCTCACTTATTTAGTAACACCCTGTATAAAATATGTTAAAGATATTTATTCCAAAGGCCTAGTTCTTGATGTTTTTTATGATCAAACATCATAAATTAAATGTAATCTTAACACACTGTAAATAAATTGAAGCAATACATTTGAGTTTGATCTGTTCCTGATATATCGCCATCGATGAAATGAATTAAATGATCGTTATATGCACGCATGGAAGCGGCAGAATGTACTATAAATCAAACAACATGTGCCATTCCGACGCGGCTTGATGGATTATAACGCTGGCATCACATTCGAAATCTGGCAAAATGTATCGTGTTAATTAAATCATGTATGTGACAAAATTAACCGAGAGAGACTTTACATATAGGGTTCTCTTTATTTGAAAGTTTAAATAAAAAATATTTTTAACGGCTTTTAAATAATACAATCTTCTGTAATATCCCATTGGAATAAAAGATATGGGACGTACGCGAATAATATGGCGAAAGTAGAAGAATTCTGATAAATATGTTACAGAGCCATCGAAAAAATGATAGAATTCTAGTAATACAATTATAGACTACGTACCAGTATTGGGACCGTTCAAGTTCGGAAAAGCGACACCTGGTTTCATAGCTCGGCAACTTTTTTCGCACTTTTGATTATATTGGCCAATCATATTGGTCCTGGTTGCTGGATAATTGTCAAGGCCGTAGCCCAAAAAAATTATAAGAAGAAAAAATAAGATTTAGGTTATATTATTAAAAGGTAAACAATTGTATGTAGTAAATAAAATTAATTATTAAAATGCAGTACTGCAAGCAAAATACAATTAACTACATATACCTTTATATAATAATTGCATATCATATCAATATTGTGAACAACATATAATTTTTCTTCTTCAATGACAGTAGGTATGAAATATACGTCAATTTGACAATTTCAATTGACAATGTGAATTATTTAAGAAAGTTGCAAGATTTCTCCGCTATTCGCGCACGATCGTTTCTGCGGAATTATTTTGTTTCCAAATTTTAAAATTTTAGTTATACATAATTATCAGTAGGCAATCTTGTTCTGTTCTAATTTCTCAATTTGTTATGTAAAGTGGCAAACTTTCCAGATCTACTTCTCGCACTAATTATTGGGTGAATCCACCATTTCCTTCGGCATTGTAATCGTCGACGACGCCGACGGCGCGCCGTCGGCGCAGTACCAATATAACGATTGTTAAAAAAAGATAAATGCACGGAACAAAAAATAAACACCAAGATACTCATAAGAGCAGTAAGCGCCGTAAAATTACGCGGCAGTAAGCGCTGTAAAAAGCATGGCCACACGTGGATGGAAATTACGGCGTGTCGCGAGATGGAAATACAGGTTTTGGGTCGTTGTTTTGGCTAGATGAGCTGCTAGAAATTTCGTTCAGTACGCTGCATACTAGGTATCTTGGTGTTTATTTTTTGTTTCGTGCATTTATCTTTTTTTAAGCATGGACATTATTGATTTAACAATCGTTATATTGGCACTGCGCCGTCGGCGTCGTCAACGGTTACAATGCCGAAGGAAATGGTGGATTCACCCAACCAGCCCTAGGATAAGTGGGTTTTCAATTATTTTTTGGATGGGCCTAAATTTTTTTTGTTTGACAGCTCTCATCGGTTTTATTTCTTTTTAGGATTATTGAATTGATATTCATTTTCGTTTGGGGGGGGGGGGAGTCCCCCCTCTGGATCCGCCAATGAGTACCTCTTTCATTATGAATATCTAATCGGTTGTTCCTCTGCCTTTCCTAATTAAATATACTTTAATTTATGCTTACTGACTAAAAGTTATGATTTCTTTTATTATTAGGCAGTTTAACATATAACATTTTAGAGTACTTGTATTTCTTTGTTGTGGAATAATAATTCTTATTCATAAATAATTTTTGTTATCCGATCGTTAACATTTTAAACCTAACCATTTATCCTGTAATTTTAGTCGAACGTTACGTTTCGATCTAAAGGATTAATTTATCATAACCAAAGAAAATTTAATTTGCAAAAGCTCAGCCATAAATAATTCTTTACCGAAATGAGGTTTAAATCTTGTTTAAAGTTACTTGTCAAGGGGGCCTTTCTTATCCCAACTTAACTTGCTCAAACCTCAGCGAAGACATAGTTGCGGTGACGAAGTGGCGATGCACTTAGACAACTACCAACAACTAACAACTTTGTGATTTACACCACCGAATCCATTATTTATCAAAGCGATAAACGCAAAACACGCACGCCACGCCGCTCACGGGATCGCCTTCCTCATTCGCCTAATTTCGCCTAAATTATTCAATCCTTTCTCGCCGGTCGTACTACCCTCACTCTGCACCTCTTCTACCTGAAGGAAACATCCGAGTCGCGGGAAAATAGTTTCATTTTAAGGATTAGGAAACACTTAGAGATGATTAGAGTTGGGAGAGGCAACGAAGTCTATGTAAAGCTAACTTAGTTTAAAATGATTCTTTTGTTTAAGCAAAATACTGTTGTGGAATTGTTTTTTTAAGGAAATTCAAAAAAATTAAATTTATATCAACGACCATGAAATGATAGTTTTTCATCACCCTGTATATGGCCAAATTTGTTTAGAATTTAATTTTGCTTTTAAACAAGTGTTTCGGAAAAATTAAAACGATTAGTGATAATTATTCGACGAAATGGTCGGGACATTAACACAAAATTTCGGTGATGAGAAAGTGGAGAGAGCGTTGACGGGACAATAACGTTTTTCAGATCCTTCCGGGAAGTATTTTAATGTGGTATACAAACGGTATTATTTTAGTTGTAAGAGTAGAAAGTAGAAAATAACTAATTATGATTTTCCTTGAATTTGACAAATTGGAAAAGTTATGTGGAAGAATATTGGGTTTCTTAAGAAATAAATGGTTGGAGAGAGGTTGTTGTTGAGTGGACGAAAAATATCGGGAGAAGGGATAATGGATGTGAGAGTATGGATTTTAGAGAAAAATAAAGGCACTGTGTAATTGACATAGGAAGAAGGCAGCCGAGTTTTAAAAGTGTATAATCAGTGTAGAGTGGTGTGATCAGCCTTTGCGAGCAGAGTAAGTTGAAACCAAATCGTCGACCGGTTGAAGAGTTAATTTTCCTGGTCCGAAAGAGATTCCTTTGTTTTGTCTAGAACGAGTAGCTGATTATTATCCGTTTGTGCACAAGATATTCGAGCAAGTCCTGTGTGTTTTTCTTGGAAGCAGTTTTGACGAGGGGGACTTTTTCGCAACAACCAGAGAGTACGTGTTGAGAGAATCAAGGACAGCGGAATCCAGAAAACGAGGGAGTGATGAATAAAAGGTTAGTCAAATCATTTGTCTGAATGGAGAAAAGTTATTTATATCAAGACCATATTTGTTTACTTGTTTATTGAACAATATTTTTGTAACGCAGTTAGTCATTTCAAATTTGAGAAATCAATTCAAAAGAAGAAAAGTAAAATTTATTCAATTTAGTATGAGTAAATAAGGAATTAATTAAATAAATAATTTTGTCAAAACAAGGAGATATCAGAGTTAGAGTTTTAATTTATTAAGTTAGAGATTGTTGCAACAAAGTTACATTTTAATATTTTTGAATCATATGTACACGGCATTTGATAAAAACAATAGATTACATTTATATGAATTTGAGTGTTGTCAATTTCCCTGTTTCTACCCTGGAAAAAGTAAGCAACTAGAAATACTAGAATCCACAGATTACAGGTATTGTATCAAATACAAAATTAGCCCTGATAATAAAATTGATTGGAAAATTTAATTGGAATTTAGTTATGTCTTTACATATGCAATAAATAAAATAATTGGATAATCAATCAAATTAAGGTTTTGCTAATTAATCTAAATAAATAGAAAAGGTAGAGCATAACAATACATACAAAAAATAAAAAAATATGAAAAAAATATTTTTTTCTACGACCGTTTAATAACATGCTCATTATTCGCTATTTTTTCATAGATAATAGCACCCATTACTGTGCCCGTGAGTAATAGTTCATTACTCACGGGCAGAAGTTACTCACAGGTTATTACTCACGGGCTGAAGTTAGATTCAAGTGGCGCATGCCATTTTTAATATTAATCGTATATAAACTGTCAATAAAATTACTTAAACCTGTTTATTTAATACAATAATGATTGTAATTTATATCAGTAATTAACATCGAACAATTTTTAAAGGAATTTTAACTGTAACAATGTCAATATATTTTTGACGTTTATATATTGTCATAGCCACCTTTACTTAACGTAAAGTAAAGGTGGCTATGATATTGTTTACTAAAAATTTTGACGTTTATCATTTATTTTAGTGACAGTGACATTAGCGCAATTTGTTTGTGTTAATTGGAATTTATAACATTGTGTTAAATATGTTATAACATAATATATATTGTTATATTATTATATTAGGTATATATAGTTAAATGTAAATAAACATTATAACCATATGAAATACGTAATACGTCCACCGATAATAGCCATTTCTATTTATTAGATTCACTGGCAGTAGGTACAAATTTATGCTTATAATTTTTCGGAAACGAATAGAACTTGGATTGACTATTTCTTGTTGTGTTTTTACAATAAATAAGAATTTGGTAATAGTAGGCAACCAGTTATTCAGCCACGTACTAGGGGTAAATAGCATTTAGGTATTTTTGTAAATTATTATAATTTAAATCTCGAGTAGTTGACGATTATATTTTTTACTTATATAAAATAAAAAAAAGTCGTAGAAAAAGTATAGTATTCTACTCGCATGTAATGGCAATTACTCACTCTGATGAATTACGACACTCGCCTACCGCTTGTGTCGCAATCTTCATCATCGTGAGTAATAGCCATCATTACATGCTCGTTGAATAATATACTATTAAGAAATGCTTTTCTTTAGTTACGAGTGACTAAAATTAAATATTATAAAAAAATCAACTAAAAAGAAAAAAATAAAAAAAATAGAAAAAATCTGACACATTCGTCTTCATCGTATAAACGGTTTTCGCACCACGCTGTTCTTTAACGAATGTGTTAGATTTTTCATTTTTTTATTTTTTGCTTTTTAGTTGATTTTTTTTACATACATACATACATACATACATAATCGGTTGCCTCTTTTACCATTAGGTGTCGAGGATTCCTCCTTTATATAATACTCTCTGCAAATTTACGCCACTTCTTCCTATCTGCTTTTTTTTATAATATTTAATTTTAGTCACTCGTAACTCAAGAAAAGCGTTTCTTAAAAATATTTTTTTCATATTTTTTTATTTTTTACTTTTAGTCTTACACTTTTCAAACATTAAAATATCGTCATGTTTATTAAAATATGTATAAAACATGATGTACAAACATGAAAAGTAGTCGGAATCGGCAAAAAATTTGAAATTTTATTGTTTATTTATGAAGCATAACGTAAACAATTAACGTAAAAAGTGAAATTAGGTATAGTTCATATCATTAGCTACAATTCGTAAAAGTTTCAAGTTTCTACATTCAGAAACGCCTGAAAGTCAAATCAATCAAGAATTTCTTAAAATATTAAGCAACTATGGTAGCTGCTTCAAAATTTACACCGATGCCTCCAAAAACGAAGACGGAACTGGCGCAGCAATTTACTCGTCAGATTACACAGCAGCTTATAAATTACCTTCATATATAACAACGTTCTCCGCTGAATTGTTTGCTATTCTAAAAGCATTGGCTCTGATAGTTAACAAAAATAATAAGAGAAACATCATTATCACAGATTCTCTCAGCTCAATATTGGCATTAAAACAACTCTCTTCTGATCATCCACTACAACTTTTCATTAAACTGAAACATGCAGAAAATATGAATATTAAAGTTAATTTTATTTGGGTACCATCTCATACTGGAATCGAAGGTAACGAGGTTGTAGACAAAATAGCAAAGAATGCACCTAATAACCCAAACGCAGAAGAGAACATGAAAACCCTACACACCGACCTGAAAGCATATTTCAAAGAAAATACTTTTAAAATATGGCAGGATACATGGAGGGAATCATCAACCAAGCTATACGAAGTTGACATTAACCACAATCAAATTCCACAATTCAAAAACAGAAGAGAGCAAGTAATCTTCACTCGTCTCCGGATTGGCCATACTCGATTAACCCATGACTACATACTCCACCGTGCCGATCAACCTGTGT
This sequence comes from Diabrotica virgifera virgifera, assembly GCF_917563875.1. Lineage (NCBI taxonomy): Eukaryota > Metazoa > Arthropoda > Insecta > Coleoptera > Chrysomelidae > Diabrotica > Diabrotica virgifera. The sequence continues at coordinate 75,641,511 of NC_065449.1, read as the reverse complement.
GTGATTTGTGTAGAAGTGTCCTTACCGTAAAGCGTTGTTTATTGCAGTGTTCGAAGTAGGTATAAAGTGCAACGAAAAAAGTACAACATACCACCAACATTAAATAGTGCACTCGGAAAAGACAGTGATACAAAAAGCATCTTCACATTCCTAAAAGACTGCAACCTCTTAGCAAAAATATAGTATTTTACTTTACTTTGTATAGATTAAGAGCTTTTATAATTCCCTATTGTTATGTTTAAAATCTATTTTTAATTATAATTTTGTAACACAATCCATACACGCTAATGAACTTACGTGGTTGATGCGTAATGTAAGGAAAAACAAGTTTCTACATTGTAAAAAACAAGAGAATTTAAGCATTTTCCATTAAAATCGTTTTTTTTTTATTTAAACAATTAATAAAAATAAAAAAAATTATTGACTATTCGTGTATTGTTCCCGCGAATGCATATGTCTGCAAATTTTCATTCATTTGCATTGAAGAAAAGTCAGTCAAATTAACGTCTAATGATTTAATGCAAACTATTGAAGTAAAGAAAAGCGTTTAATAAACTAATTTACAAACCATTTAACTTTAGGCCAGGGTAATAAGACAAAAATATAACCTGTTCGTGACACTTCAAAAGCCAGGGTACTGAAGCGTTTTTTCGACAGGTAATACCTATAAGAACAAATTTTAACTATTTCCTGCGTAGGATCTGGCGGTCCATTTTTATTTATAAACAATTTAGTGTCAAAAAACGGTATTTTTTCCTTTTTTTTCTTTCAAATTAATGGAAAACAGTAAGACTTATGGCTTTCTTAGTACAAACATCTTCGAAAGAATCGAAAGAGCTTTAAAATGGCGTATTACAAAGTTTAATACACTCATTTATTGTTAATATAATTGCGAAAAAAAGGTCGAAATTTCAAAAAAATTAATTTCGCACTAACTATTGTAAAAATAAGTGTACAGCTTTGAAATTTTTGTCAAATGAGTGTTTTTTGTACTTAATATGTGACAACAATAATTTCAAAGCGATTCATTCAATTGTTTAAGTTTTATTCAAATTGATTATCCCAGAGAGCTTTTTTTGCAATAACATAAGTCAGAAAAAAATAATGTTAGAACCATCCTACATGTGTCGAATGAAAGAGCATGAACTAAACTTTCAAATTGGTTTAAAAAAAGTAAATGGAAAATGCATTTATTATTAATAAATAATTATGCAAAAGTATCGTCAATGTTTCCTTATAAACTTTTTGAATAATTTTTTTCAAAAAAAAAATGTGTGTGTACTTTGTACGCACGTAAGAAGTTATACTTCTACTACATATTATGTGATTTTTAAGACAATACCAAAAATTTAAAAAAATAAAAGAATAAAACGCACACAAACACATTGAAAAATGCCACAAAGAAAAAATGATTTCTGAACGATAATAATTGTTGGCAAAAATTTTAAATACGCATTTTCTTAAAAAAAAAATATATAACAAATATACTTACAATCATAAAATGCATAAAAAAATAAAAAAATAAAAACTTGCCTCGGGAATCGAACCCGTGAATTTCGGGGTGCTTTGATTCGTAATCGAAGCCTAGACTCACTCGTCCAATTCCACATTATTTGTCATGTGGAAAAATAGGGTAACTGAATGTTTTACTGTTTGACAGTTGTTTTGAATATAATTAAATTATGTAGTTTAAATTTTGTGGAAGAAAATATTAAAATATAACAAAACAGTAAGAAAACAATATATTAGATGAAGATTGGTAGAACTTTTATTGGTAATCAAATTAAGTATGTAAATCAAAGCATTACATACCTACTAGATAAATAAATCTACGCCAAAAAATCATAATTTGAAAATAGAAATCGGACCTAATTTGGGATTTCTCTCTAAAATCCTCATTCTTGAGAAAATAAATGTACAGTAGAGCGTCGATTATCCGAACGTCGATTAACCGAACGACCGCTTATTCGAACTATCGACTCCCGCGTCCCGCACTCGAATACCGAGCAAGCGTTAGTAATTGACGCTTAAAATATCTTCAATTTTCTTCAATATTGTATCCAAAAATAATTATGTTGTTGCAAAGACTGCACTTTTTTGTTTAGTTGCTAGTTGTCATTATCAAGATATAAATAAATATGTAGGTATATAAATATGGCTTTTATTCAATTGTGGATAAATATTGTTACTCTTCGCCGATGTTACCGGTTTTTATTGAAGGTATGCGAATGTAAATAACTAGTTTTATTTTCTACCAAACAAAAAAATAATAATAAGAAATCAAAAAAATCGGAGAATTCACAAACTATTTATTCTTATTAACCAAAACTAAAAAAATTCATATTAATCTTAATTGAAAATATAAAAAAAAACCAAAAGGAAAAGGTAAAAAGCTCAACTAAAGTTTATATTTGCCTCTAAGAATATTCTTTTCAGCGTACACCCATATTATAATTCTTAAAACTATGTAATATTATATTTAGGTACTATTTACAAGAAAAAAATACAAAACCGAGATATTTGTCAGACTGCTGTATGGTGTGGTAGCTTAGACAGGCAAAACAACGTTCTTTTAAGAGAAGTATTGGTTTGATCCTACCTTATGTTTTTTTCGTCGATGGTATACACGTGGATGATGTCGTACTGCATTTATATACTTGGATACTTCACAGATATACAGGTTATATAAATATCGACCCTGGACAAGGGTGTTTCAAAAAAAAACTCACAACATCAAAATGAATTGGAGAGAAAGAAAAATTGTTGGCCTTAAAGATAGCGTATGGCCAAAAAGAAAGGTCTTGAGGACCTAAATATCCAGATATTTTAAATCCTTGCTGAGCAAGACAATCTTCAACTTCATCAAATTGAATATTTCTTAATTAGTTATCTGGATTACTTCTGATTAAATATCCTCAAGGAGTTTCATAGGACAACACTAACTTGTCCTCATGAAGTGTAAATCAAAAGTGAACAAGATATGACACTAGACAGGTAAAGACAAAGAGATGACACTTACTAGACAGGTAGCAATGTATACCTAAAGCCTACTTCATGCCTGATTTTCTATATGATTTCGTACTTAAAAATGGCTTGATAGCAGCTAATGTTCAAGACAATATAGAAGTCTGATTTTTATAATTGTTTAGGCCAGTACTTGTGACAATAAAGCAAAAATTATGACAATCTTATTTATAAGAATCGTTTCTAGTTGCTTAGCGACTTTTAACCCGTAACAACCTCACCCTTACTTGCAAAAAGTTTCAAAGAAACTTTTAAGTCCTAACGGTACAAAACAAAATAAAAATAAAACAAAAATAAAAAAACAAAACCAAAAAAAAATAAAACAAAAACTTGTAAAGATAACAAAATCTTACAATAAAATTTTCAACACATTGTAACTCTATACTTCCACATCAGGAGGTTTAGACTTAATGTCCTTAACCTCACTGTCCTGAGTAACCGGTTTCAAATCTTTTGCATTCCAGGTTCCTGCATGAGAGCCATTTTCATCAACAAGTTCATAACTCCATGGGGAGACCACTTTATTAATACTAAATGGTCCTACAAACTTTTGGGCCAATTTTGCGCTGAAATATCTTGTAGCATCAGACTGAACGAAATTTCTTCTCCAAACCATGTCCCCCACTTTATATGTTTCTGTCCTTCTTCGCAGATTATATGGAACTTTACTTTTCTCATACGCTGACTTAAGTTTCCTCCGAACATCAGAAAACAGTTTATCCAGAGATTCCTTCCTTGTTCCGATATTATACTGACCTTGTTCAGACTCATGTCTATTTTTATTGGCATTCACATTGATTTCCCTACCAAAATTAATAAGGTTCGGTGACACTCCAGTGACTTCATGAACCGAACATCGCAAGGCACATGTAATCTTCTGCAAAAGAAGATCCCAGTGTCTTTGATTTTGAGAGACATAGGCCGTCAACATAGTTTTTATTACTCTATGAACTCTTTCCACGGGATTAGCTTGTGGATGGTATAGTGCTGTAAACTTTAATTCAATACCATAGTTTGAGACAAGTTGTTGGAATATATGGCCACGAAATTGTGCTCCATTATCTAACAAAATTCTCTCTGGTACACCATAGACTAGAAACACCTCATTTTCTAGTAACTTAACTATGTTGGCTGATGTCGCTGCTCTAATCGGGAAAGCTAAAATAAATTTGGAAAAGCAATCTAACACGGTTAAAATATACGAAAATCCTGAAGTGGTCCTAGGTAAAGGTCCAACTAGGTCTATACTGATGAGACTCCATGGATGACTTGCAGTCGGCTGCTGAGATAACAATTGACCTCTAGGACGTTGCTGTTCTGGTTTTATCCGTTGACATGTTCTACAGTTCTTAATATAGCGTCCTATATCTGATCGCATCTTTGGCCAATAATATTTTTGACTAAGTCTTCCAAATGTTTTTGAAACGCCAAGGTGTCCATAAGTTGGAGGATCATGATGATCTCTTATAAGGTTTAGTCTTTGTTCCCTTGGAACTACCGTTACCCACTCTGATAAAGCTAGTTCAGGGTATCGCGGTTTTATATTCTTCAAAAGTTTTCCTCCCTCTACCCTCCAAAGTGGATAGTTTCTAGGATATTTGTTGACCTTGGAAATCAGACCCAAGTACCATCGGTCTAAACTGACCTGTGTAGAAGTAGAACAGTCTACATCCAAAGCATTTACGCAAGGAACTGCACGTGATAGTGCGTCGGGCACTAGATGATCTTTTCCTTTCCGGTGTATAACTTCAAAGTCATATGCCTGCAAACGCAGAGCCCAACGAGCAATTCTGCCTATGGGGTCTTTAATGGAAAACAACCACTTTAAACTAAAATGGTCTGTAATAACTACAAATTTAGTAGCTTCTAAGAATGACCTTAGTTTCTCTACAGCAAATAGAACGGCGAGACATTCTTTTTCTGTAGTAGAATACTTCCTCTCGGTTTTTGTCAGTGATCGACTCAAGTAAGCTATGACGTGTTCTTCATCTCCATGTTTTTGAGAAAGAACAGCCCCCAATCCATAGTCACTTGCATCTGTCTCTACTATAAATGGTAAAGAAAAATCTGGACACGCCAAAATGGGTGCCGAAACTAAATATTCTTTAACCTTATTCAGGGCGTCCTCGCATGTCTTATTCCAAACGAATTGTACATTTTTTCGAGTAAGTTGAGTAAGCGGTGAGACAACAGTACTAAATGATGGAATAAATCTCCTATACCATGATGCCATACCTACAATCCGACGAACATCCTGAACAGTTCTCGGTGTCGGTATTCCCAGTATTGCTTCTACCTTTTCTGTATCGACAAGTAATCCAGATTTATTTACTACGTAGCCTAACTACTTCAATTCTGAACGACATATTAAACACTTCTCCCTATTAAGAGTAACACCAGCGTCGGTTAAACGCTGAAATACTGTCTCTAAAACTTTTAAATGCTGCTCAAACGTTGATGTACAAATAATTATATCATCAAGATATACAAAAACATAACTGTCTAATTCGGGACCTAAAATATTGTCAATTGCACGCTGCCATGTAGCAGGAGCTGAATGTAGCCCAAAAGGCATACGACGAAACTGAAATAAACCTCTATTAGGCACTGTGAAAGCAGTTAAAGGTGTAGATTCCATAGCTACATTTATTTGCCAATATGCTGATTTGACATCCAAGGTAGTTAAATATCGTGCATCTCGAAGTTTATCTAGAATAGATGACACATAAGGAATTGGATATGCATCCGGAACGCTTACCGCATTTAACTTTCTATAGTTAACACAAAATCTCCATTTGTCATTCTTTTGTACCATGACTATGGGCGACGACCACGGTGAGGTCGAAGGTTCTACTATGCCTTTTTCTAACATTTGGTCCAGTTCGGTATTAACTACCTTTTGTAGAGCTGGTGACAATGGGTAGTACCTTTGTTTAATGGGTGATGAATTGGTATGTATCACATGTTCCACGCCCTTTATATATCCTGTCTCTTGAGATTTCATTCCTAAAAACGCTTTATCTACAATATTTTGTAGTTGATGACATTGTTCTTTATTTAATGAATCAAAGTCCTGAATTCCAGAAATTAATACACTGTTTAACTCTTCTTCACGGTTAAAAAACCATTCTCCCTTAAAAAGGTCTGGGACTATCCCCATAGCTGACCAAAAGTCAATACCTAAAATAAGCGAAGAAACAAGAGATGGGATAACTAGAATATCCAAAACACGAACCCGATCTCTTAACCGTACTGGTACAGTAATAGATCCTATACTTTCACATGAATCACCTGAAGCAACTATACATGATTTCTTGTCATCTTCATTTAATGGGCAAATGTCTTTAAACACATCCCAACCAGATTTTCCAAGAATGGTTCGTGATGCTCCACTATCCAATAATCCAAGTATATCTTTTCCAAGAATTGAGACACTCAAATATGGTCGTTGATCACCTTCAGCATGAGCTAAAATGTATTCAAGGACCGCTGTATTATCAGTTGTCGGAGTTGATTTACATTCCACTCCACTCGTCCGACTTACCGAGGGAGAGAAGCTGCGTTTTTTGAACATCTGGGACAGTTTTTCGTTGTTACGTTGTTGCATCCACATTTATAACAGAAGAACTTCTTAGTCTGGTTACAATTTTTAAACTTGTGTCCCTCAGCTCCACAATTAAAGCATGTACCCTTATTCAAATGTTCAGATTGATCGCTATTTGCAACTTCTTCTGTAAACACAGGTGTTGTAACCGGACTGGTAAAAATAGGAGTTGACGGCTTTCTATAAGCTAATTCAGGTTCTACCAAAAGTCTGGTGCTTGAAGGAGGAGGACAAAATTGTCGAATCCTTGTTTCCATTGCTTCCATAGCCTTGACTAATCAACAAAGATCACTGATGTGGCTAATTTTTGTTAAAGCTAAGCACCGCTGAATATAAGGGAGCATATTCCTACGAATGATATTCACTCTTTCTTCTTCGTTAGCAGGGATCAATAGTTTCTTGAATAGATTTTCCATGACTGAAATATAGTTTATAACTCGTTCCTGTGAGCCCTGTGTTCTTCTTCGGATTTCCTCCCATAAAGAATTCTCATAGTCATGGGGCTGGAAAGCAGACCTAAGTTCCTGGACCAGATTATCCCACGACGTAAAATTTCCCATTCTGTACCAGAGTAAGGCATCTTTGGTAAAAAGTTCTGGAGCCGAACGAAGTAGTCTCTCTTTAGATACTCCTCTTGAAACTCTGAGTTCCTCCACTCTTTCTAGAAAACTAGTAACGCTCGAGATTCCATCATATTGTAATCTCCATCTACTTATATCAACGTTCTGAACATCATGCTTTAAGAAATCTAGCGAATCCATTATTTTACTGTTGAAGTTAGATGAAGGTGTTTCCAGATTAAAATGTCGAGCTAAAGTATTATCAATCTCCCTTGTAGGTACTGTTGCACTACTTCCATTATTAAAATTGTGCCTTGATAATCTTGTATCAGTTTGTGGTTCCGTATGCCTATTGTGATTTTCAGAAGAATTCATTTCTCTACTTGAATTAAGTGGTCTATTTATAGCACTGGACATATACTCTTGATTCCCATCTGATATTCTGCTTGAAACCCTCAGAGAACTAGAACATCTTTGAGAATGTACTTGTGGTTGTATCGTGCTATCATGTTGATTTTCTTCAAAAACCTGCCTTAAGAATGAAACTCTATTGCCTGCAGTTGGTGAACTGTTAGTAGCTCCAAACAGCGCAGCTTCAATAGGATGCTCTTCAGCTAATGATTGTGAGTTTACCAAACCACATTCATGAGACCCGGAATGAACAATTTCAGGCAATAATGGAACTGAAGTATCCAAAAGTGAGATGTGCTCTACTTGATTATCTTTCCCAAAGCTCTCATAAATCCTGTTGACTTCTAATAGTAACCGTTTGTGCCAATCTAATAGTTGATTCCTTTGAGCTTCCTGTTTTTCGTTGCATTGAAGTCTGTTAAGTCTAAGTTTAACATGTGTTAGACGAGAACTAATTCTTTTAAATTCATTAGTTCTGTTCTGTTCATTAAAATGTTCTATACCTTCTTCCAGATCGCTAAGTTTCCCTGAGCACAACGAAAACTCAAAAGATGGGTCTATATTAACCACCTTAGGAGAATCTCTTTGTCCCTCTCTTTCTGCTTTAAGAGCTTCTCTCAACGTAGCCCTTTTCGTGTGTACATTTGCATCAATTGGTAAACTTCTTATTGATAACTCATAACTGAGTTCATCACCCAAAAGTCTATTAACCTCCATATTAAGTAAACCGAAAAAGAATAAAATAAAACCCTATCTCGGTTAGAGATAAAAAAATATGATAAAATAAGAGATGAAGTCTAAAGTAAAGACAAAAAAAATCTCAACAATATATTATAGTATCCTATTCTTAAATATTTTTGCGTGAAATGGCAACACGCAACCCTTACCCAATGTTACAAAAAACAAAAAAAAATAACTTCAACTACTACTTTAAGTTATGCGAGCTTACAAAAAACAAAAAAAATAACTTCAACTACTACTTTAAGTTATGCGAGCTAGTAGTAAGTCAATACACAACTATTGGGTTAAATCCGAACACTAAAACCGATAAAATACTATGCAATATATATTTTATGAGGTGCAATAATTTTGAGCCACCCTGTATATTGGAAATAAAGGAATAAAATTAACTATTTATTTGCAAGAAATCAAGAAAGTGTCCACAAAGCACAAAAATCAAAAATATTATGCCTAATAATATTTATGTACAGCAGTGTATATCAAAATATCTGTGTAATATGTAATAATAATTAATATTAAGCCACTATGCCATATCAAAAATCAAAAATTTTATGCCTAATAATAGTTATGTACAGCAGTGTATATCTTTATATCTGTTAAATAATAATATGTAATAATACTCAATGCTTTATAAAATAAATAATAACAAAAAATTTTACGTTGGAGCGCCAAATGTTACTCTTCGCCGATGTTACCGGTTTTTTATTGAAGGTATGCGAAGGTAAATAACTAGTTTTATTTTCTACCAAACAAAAAAATAATAATAAGAAATCAAAAAAATCGGAGAATTCACAAACTATTTATTCTTATTAACCAAAACTAAAAAAATTCATATTAATCTTAATTGAAAATATAAAAAAAACCAAAAGGAAAAGGTAAAAAGCTCAACTAAAGTTTATATTTGCCTCTAAGAATATTCTTTTCAGCGTACACCCATATTATAATTCTTAAAACTATATAATATTATATTTAGGTACTATTTACAAGAAAAAAATACAAAACCGAGATATTTGTCAGACTGCTGTATGGTGTGGTGGCTTAGACAGGCAAAACAACGTTCTTTTAAGAGAAGTATTGGTTTGATCCTACCTTATGTTTTGTTCGTCGATGTTATACACGTGGATGATGTCGTACTGCATTTATATACTTGGATACTTCACAGATATACAGGTTATATAAATATCGACCCTGGACAAGGGTGTTTAAAAAAAAACTCACAACATCAAAATGAATTGGAGAGAAAGAAAAATTGTTGGCCTTAAAGATAGCGTATGGCCAAAAAGAAAGGTCTTGAGGACCTAAATATCCAGATATTTTAAATCCTTGCTGAGCAAGACAATCTTCAACTTCATCAAATTGAATATTTCTTAATTAGTTATCTGGATTACTTCTGATTAAATATCCTCAAGGAGTTTCATAGGACAACACTAACTTGTCCTCATGAAGTGTAAATCAAAAGTGAACAAGATGTGACACTAGACAGGTAAAGACAAAGAGATGACACTTACTAGACAGGTAGCAATGTATACCTAAAGCCTACTTCATGCCTGATTTTCTATATGATTTCGGGCTTAAAAATGGCTTGATAGCAGCTAATGTTTAAGACAATATAGAAGCCTGATTTTTATAATTGTTTAGGCCAGTACTTGTGACAATAAAGCAAAAATCATGACAATCTTATTTATAAGAATCGTTTCTAGTTGCTTAGCGACTTTTAACCCGTAACAATATGTATGACTATAAATATGTATCAATATATTGTAGTTCGATTATCCGAACAAATCGGTTTTCCGAACACCTATGTCCCCCAATTAGTTCGGATAATCGACGCTCTACTGTATTTCAACCTAATCCAAATGTATAATTACAATATGATTATAATAAAAACTACTTACCAAATTAGAATGAGTTTTCCTTGTCCAAAATAGTCCAAAAGTCCAAAAATATAGGTATATGAAAACTATTTAAAAAGGCAGTATAACTATTAACTAACTTTTGTTTGTTGTTTCTTTTCACACAAATTTTAAAACGCAACAACCATAAATAATCTAACTACAGCTGTGCCACAGCCGCCATATTGAATAATTTTTGACATGTCATTTGAACATCCATTCAGAACAAAGTTATCATGCGCATGCGCCGGGATCATAGGTTTTAACATATAAAAATTCACCCTCATATCGCCGGTAAAGAAGTATAACTTCAAAAAAATATTTTTTTAACCGTTTTTTAGGTGCACAGCTACCATGTCTATGATAATTGATGAAAAATTGTAATAAATATATATAATTTATGATATAAAAAAATAAAAAGTTTATAAGGAAAAATTGAACATACTTTTGCATAATTATTTATTACTAATAAAGGCACTTTTTATTCACTTTTTTGAAACCAATCTGAAAGTTTAGCTCATGCTCTTTCATTTGACACCTGTAGAATGGTTTTAACATTATTTTTTCTGACTTATGTTACTCCAAAAAAAAATCTCTCTGGGATAAACAATTTGAATAAAATTTAAACAATTGAATGAATCGCCTTGAAATTTTTGTCACATATTCAGCACCAAAGAACCATCATTTTACAAAAATTTCAAAGCTGTATACTTATTTTTACAATTGTTATTGCGAATGAAATTTTTTTGAAATTTCCAGCTTTTTTCGCAATTATATTAACAATAAATGAGTGTATTAAACTTTGTAATACGCAATTTTAAAGCTTTTTCTATTCTTTCGAAGATGTTTGTACTAAGAAAACCATAAGTCTTACTGTTTTGCATTAATTTGAAAAAAAAACGGAAAGGAAGACCGTTTTTTGACACTAAATTGTTTATAAATAAAAATGGCCGCCAGATCCTACGCAGGAAATAGTTACAATGTGTTCTTATAGGCATTACCTGTCGAAAAAACGCTTCAGTACCCTGCATGTTGAAGTGTCATGGAAAAAACCTTATTACCCTGGACTAGTTGAAAACGAATTCAACATAACCACGAATTCAATACTAATGGTTGGGGAGCTCAAGCTGGGATTTTTGCAGTTACTCGAGCGCGTCAAAAAATTACATAGAGAGAAACCTTGTAACCTGTAAATGAACCTCTATCATATATATTGGCTCTTAATACAGGTAAGTTCGTTAAGGGGGGGTCCGAAAAAAATCCTAAGAAAAACTCGAAATCGTTAGATTAAGATAAGTCAAGTACACACGGAAATGCGTAAGGAAATGGGCGAGTCACAAAGTTTGACAAAAAAGCGAATATTTTGCGAAATAAAGGATACCAAACACGACCCCCCCCCACGGAGAGGGGTGGTAAATTTAAAATTTTAAATAAGAACCCCGCGATATTTCGCGTAAGAACATCAGATCAAAAAACTGAAAACGACAAGTATTCAATATTTTTGAAAAATCTATCGAATATTTGGATTCCTTACATAAAAATAAGTAACTTTTATTCGAGATATTTTTTCGAATTATGGATAGATGGCAATATAATCGGAAAGAACGATTGTTGGAAAGGGATCTTTAATTTAAAAAATGGAAAATCCCCACTAGAATGGACAATTTAACTTAATTTTTTTGGACCTAATCTTTTCACAACCCATTAGGTCCCAATAACGCTTGAGTAACTGCAAATTTAGCATACTTGCTTCCCCTACTATAAATACTAAAAAAAATCATTTTGCATTTTCATACAAATGAAATTGTGTCCGACGTCGACCTATTCTTTCTGAACACCGATGACTTTAAATTAATAGAGTCCACAATTATATCCTTTAGGTTATTTATCAAATATTATTATGTTTTTTTTCTTTGTCTACTATCTTTTTCTACTCCCTCGGATCATGAATATTTTCTCCACAGTTTGAAGTTTCTATGTTTCATAATATCCTCTAGTAGTTGGTCTTCCCATCTTATTTTTGGTCTTTCTCTTGGTCTGTTTATTAGTGGTTACATGTTCCTAATCCTCCTAATAGTGCGTTTTCATTTCTCCTTTATATGTGTCTAAACCAGTGGCGGCCCGTGAGGTAGTGCCATAGAGCCATGGCACTACCTTGCTAACTATGCAGAAACATATTTTTTATCTTAAAAACATCTTAATGCCTGTTAATTTTTTTTGTGACTATTTCTTTTTATTTTCATAAATTATTTCAAATCTGGCAACTGTGTAGCGCAATGCAAATCTACCGACTCTGGCCACCCACAGCTGACCGGATAAGGGATGAAGATCACAAAAATCCCAGTGCCGAACGGCATAGTGGCTGGGTAGAAAAGAGAAAGATTGTATGAGCATCCTGTGTAAGTGACAGAGATAGAGCGGTATTGCACTTTTAATATACGTTTAAATTGGAGTCTCCGTGCCTGGCTCGAAATCTCGAAAAGGAAGTTAGTGGATCTTAAGATACAATGTTTTAGATCTATTTCTAGTCTCTTTACGCGTTCGCTTGACGCTATTATGTTTATTATCTACTACTGTATTGTATATTTGTATTTATACTCTACTATATTTTTTAATTTGTAATTATTAGTGCGTTGTGGTCGTGGGTGTCGTAGGTATAAAAATAATATTTTGATTATTTTCTACGTTTAATTTATTTTTTGACAATGAATCAAATTAGTATATTAAAAAACTCTTTTGGTGGTTTTTCGTTAGAAAAAAAACTACAAATTAAAGAACTCGGTCGGCCTTTACCCGATTTAAAAATTGAAAAACAAAGTGGAAATGGACAAAAACTTCGCTGTCGTAAGTTTAATAAAACTATTTATGATAAAAATAGCTGGTTGTGTGGTTGCGAACAAACTAATAAACTGTTCTGTTTTGTATGCGTTTTGTTTGGAGGTGACGAGACTTGGTCAAATAAAGGCACCGATGATCTTGCACATATATGGGAGAAATTGAAATCTCATGAAAAATCGAAAGTGCACATGAATAACGTTTTTAGCTTTTCAATGCTTGGTAAGTTAAATATAAAAACCCAATTAAATTCAGCTTATCGTGATACTCTAATTAAACATAATGAACAGGTAGATAAGATTCGATATGTCTTGAATCAAATCATAAATTGTATAAGGTTTTGTGGAGCTTTTGAGTTAGCTCTAAGAGGTCACGACGAAACGAAAAATTCAGACAACAGAGGCATATTTAAGGAGCTGGTCAATTTTAACGCTGAATTAGACAACGACTTAAAAGTTCACGTTCAAAGTTCCAAATATTTTAAAGGTACCTCAAAAACAACACAAAATGAACTACTGGAGTGAATGTTAGATGTTTACCACGAGGAAATTAAGAAAGAAATTGAAAATTCTCCTTATGTTGCAGTGATTGCCGATGAAACCACAGACGTTGCTGGTGAATTTCAATTAGTTATAGTCTTCCGATATTTGTGTAAAGGACGACCAGTTGAGAGATTTTGGAGATTTTACGTGCCGGGCGGACATGATGCTAAGTTAATCGCTGAATGTATTTTAAATGTTTTAAATCCCTTGTTAAAACATACTCCAAACAAATTAATTGCTCAAAGTTATGATGGCGCATCTGTTATGAGTGGTGGCTCAAATGGTGTGCAAAAAATTATTAAGGAGACATATCCTCTTGCAAATTACGTTCATTGCTATGCACACCAAATGAATTTAATTATGACAAGTGCATATTCCATCCAGCAGGCTAGGATATTTTTTTCTAATTTATCTGGTTTGTGCTCATTCTTTTCAACGTCTCCTCAAAGAACAAACTTTTTGGATGAGGTGGTTAATCGCAGGTTGCCAAAATCTTCCCAAACACGTTGGAATTTTCAATCACGAAGTATTCATACTCTTCATGAAAAGAGAAAAGATCTCATTGCAGTTATGGACATTATACTTATATACTTATAGACTTCACGTGATTTGTCTTCCATTAATCAAGCAAATGGTTACAAATTAAAGCTCCAGGATAAAGATTTTGTATTTTGGTTATTTATTTTTAATAAAATTATGCCTCACGTAGAAATTATTTTTCATCAATTGCAAAAAGTATGCACTGATTCTGTCAAAATGAAAAAAGATTTGGAGAATTTTGAAGCAGCAATTCAAGGTATAAGGGAGCAAATGGACGTCATTATTGATAATATTCAAGAAGAAATAAACACGTCACAGAGGCAAACCGATAATGATGAACCAATAAAAAAAAGGCGCGAATTGAAGAGGACAGGCCCAGCAGAAAACGGGAAGCCTTAGAGATATGCGATGCAGTTTTGTTGCAAATAAAACAAGGTTCTCCGGACATTTAGTTGCTTCTCATTTATTTATGTCAGATAAGTTTTCTGCTTATAAGGATAAGTTCCCCGAATCATTTCTTAATGAAACATGCACACAATTTTTATTTTTAAACAAAACTCGGCTTAAAACTGAATTACAAGTATTGTATCAGCGAGACGAATTAAGTACTACCTCTGGGGCTGTTCCGTTATCTGTTTTATTAAATGATGAAGGTTTAAAATGTACATTTGAAGAAACTGTTAAACTTTTAAGTATATTAATAACCATTCCCATGTCAACATCTGAAACAGAACGTTGTTTTTCAATGCTAAAACGAATTAAGACATTCCTCAGAAATACCATGAAGGAAGAACGACTAAGTGCTTTAGGTATGCTGTCTACAGAAAGACATTTTGTAAATGGCATTGACAATTTTAATAATAAAGTCATTGAAAACTTTGCCTCCAAAAAAGAAAGAAGGATGGACTTCACATATCGTAAACTTTAAAAGTGATATTAAATAACTTTGTGCGTGTGTGTAAATAATAGAATAGTGTTATTTTTATAATTTTCTAAATAGGCTCTAGAGACCATATCGTAACAACAAACTTCAAGTACATCAGCAGTGGTAGGAAGAATGAAATGACAGTATAGGATTAAAGGACGTGGTGGTCGGATGAGTGCGAGAGACGGAAGCTGATGCGTGATGACGAGCGACTGAGAATCGGGCAAAAGAAGGACATCGGGGAGAAGTCATGCCCTAACGGGCGATTCCACCCTGATGCCCTAGTATGAGAGGGGTGGGGTTTAGCTGGTCCCGGCCACATCGGAGTTACGGAGGGCAGGGAGGTCCGATTTAGGGCCAAACTGGTCGACGTTGGGCAGGAACCCAGCACTGTTGGAAATGTTTACCTTCGACGTCTGTTTGCAGATTCCCTACTTAGTGATGAAAAAAAAAAGTACATCAGCAGTAAATACTGGTGGTAAGTTGAATTTTTTTTATTGTTAATTACTTAATTTACGGAACTGTTTTGATAAACGTGGTCAATTTTTTGGCATCCCAAAAATAGTAAATATATAGATACATATATAAGATAAAAATATCTGCGCCTATTTTTTTAATTTCTATTTTATATCCTTTTTGACAATATCGTAAAACCGTCACTAAAAAATTAGGCAGCTGCCCGGATTCTGGCACTGCCTTCCTAAAGTTCAGCCGCCGCTGGTCTAAACCATCACAATCTTTGTGCTTTAATATATATTTTATTATATATTCCCCTTCGGTTGTATTTATGATTTCGTAGTTCATAAGTCTTCTATATTCTCCTTGTTCTGTCTTTATTTGGCCGTGTATTCCCTTCATAATTTTTCTTTCAATTATTCTTAGTTTTTCTTCAACTTTTTTCGTAAGGCATATTACTTCCTCTCCATATGCTATGACCGGTCTAATTGCTGCTTTATACATTTTTGTCTCAGTTTTTTTGCTCAGGTTTTTGTCCTTAAGTAGTCGGTGATATTTCCAATACACACCGTTCACACCTTTAATTTTTTCGCTTACTTCTGCACTCTTTTAATTTTTGCCGTCTACTAGTATTCCCAAGTATTTAAAGTAATCGACCCTCTGGGGTTTATTTTCATCGATTTTTATTTCTGTTATTTTGTTACATCTTCTATTGTAGGTACTTATTAAGTATTTTGTTTTATTCTAATTGATTTAAGTCCTCTGTTCTTTACTTCTCTTGTCAGTAGTTGTCAGTGTTATAAGTGTTTATTTAGTGTTTCTTCATTTTTTGTCTGTCACGCGCTACCAATGCTAGCCGTTCCATAACGCCTTACGCCACGTTATGATGGGTGTAGGCGCAAAATGTCGCCTCTCAAAATTTTCAACGTGTTTTAAATGTATTAATTTTTTTCGACTCCTGAGAAAACTAATAAGTATTTTTGAAAAATGTAAACGCAGAATGAAAGGTTACGTTATTAAAGAGGGCCGAAAGTCCATGAAAACTTCTACAGGGTGATTCATTAAGAATGTCCAATCTCTGCGTTGTAGATTCTACACCTCAAAATATTAAGATTTAACCCAAATCAGTTAAATAAAATGTCTCCTTACTGAGTTACAGGGTGTTTTATTTAAAAATTTAATAAGTATTTTTACCCAGTGCTTTAAAACTACTTGACATATCCTTATCATATTTGGTAGATGATGTAGGTACTTTACATCCTACTAAATTATGATAAACAAACTTTTCTGGCTACTACCAGAGGCGTACGACGGGGGATATTGAATGCTTTACGCTTCCCAAATTCTACGCCACTGGCGGAATTGCACTTTTAGCACAATATTTCTATTCTCCAATACTTTTTATGGAAATAATTCACTCTTAATTCGTAACGTTAAAGTCATTAGTTTTCGAGATATTTGAAGTTAAAAATGAAACGAAACAGCTATTTTGATTAATGTGTTATGCCCCTTCATTTTTAACTTCAAATATCTCAAAAACCAATGATTTTATCGGTACGAACGAAGAGTGTATTATTTACATAAAAAGTATTGGAGAATCGAAAAATTGTACTAAAATAGTAATTCCGCCAGTGGCTTAGAATAGGGAAAGGGTCAACCATTTACTTTCCCCTGTCGGACGCCTCTGGTTGTAGCCAGAAATTTTTTTTAATTTATTTTATTAGGGTGTACAGTACTTACACATTCTGCCAAATACTATAAGGATATGACAAATACTTTTAAAGTACTGGATACAAATAATTAATATTTATGTAATAGGGATTATTGATTTCAAAAATTTTAAAAATTTTGTACTTAGTACTTTAAAAAATATCCTTATCCTACTTTTAAAAAAGTGTAGGTACTGTACACCCTACTAATTTATGTTTAATAAACGTTTGTGGCTACTACCAGAGGCGTACAGGGGAAACTGAATGGTTGCCCCTTCGTAAATTCTACGCCACTGATGGAATTACTGTTTTAGCAAAATTTTTAGATTCTCCAACACTTTCAATGTAAATAACATACTCTTCATTCGTAACGATAAAATTATTAGTTTTCGAGATATTTGAAGCTAAAAATGACGGAGCATAATACATTAATCAAAATAAGTGTGCCTTTTCATTTTTAACCCGCCATTACACGCGCTATGAGGAAATCCCTCACCATATTTGTTTATAACCAATGACATTGTGTAAACTAATACGATAACCTTAAGCACCCAGGAATGCCTTTATCATGGTTTATGAGAGGGTATGAAAAAGTTATAGAATATTTCAGGCGGCCAGTGTGCTGTGTGATAGTTGAAAGAAGAGACATCCCTCTTCAAGTGAGGGAATTCCTCACTGCGCGTGCAATCACAGTGAAATCACGTTTGTATTATCTCAAAGAAACTTTTAGGTTTTTATTTAATATTTAGGTAGGTTTAATTAAAATATTATTGTTTGGATTAGGTTAGGAACAGTGGCACACCGAGGGGGGGTTTGGGGGTTAAAATCCCACCCAGAGCATATAGAAATATATATAAAAGAAAGTAGGAAAATGTAACTTGTCTTTCACAAATAAAATTTCACAAATACTACAAAAAACTTTCGGTGCCCAAGCAAACCCCCCTCCCCCTCCCCCTCCCCCTCCAGAGGAAAATTCTAGGTGCGCCACTGGTTAAGAACCCATTTTTAAATTTACCTATTCTAATTGGGAAATAAGCCACAATTTAACTTGAAAAATTGATTTTATTGACGTTTCGAAATCCACCTCGGACGTCGTTATCAAAATACAAAATATTAATAGTTAATTACATAAATGCCACAAAGAAATAGCTTCAGAACAGTTTTTAATTTTAATTTGTGTTTTTAGTAAAATGAATTCGCTTAAAGAACGTCAATTTCTTCAGTGGCTTGCTGAAATTGAAAATTAAGAAAACTTGCTTTTGATCTATATTATTTTTACTTTTGTTTTGTTAAATTATAAAAAAAAATTGGCTTACGAGACTTTCTATAATATGTGAGTACAACCCATTTTATATTTATATATGTTGACATTCATTCTTCCTCGAAATAAGTCGAATTTATGTAGGTGAGGGCGACGCTCATACGCGTGCAACCACGTCACAATAGAAGACGCGTGTAACGGCGGGTTAACTTCAAATATCTCGAAAAATAATGACTTTATCGTTACGATTAAAGAGTATATTATTTGCATAGAAAGTATTGGAAAATCTAAAAATTATGCTTAAATAGCAGTTTCATCAGTGGCGTAGAATTTGGGAAGGGTTAACCATTTACTTTCCCCTGTCGTACGCCTCTGATATTAACCACAAACGATTATTTTACATAATTAAGTAGGGTATACAGTACCTACACTGTCTGCAAAGTATGACAAGGATATATCAAATAGTTATAGAGTAATGGGTAAAAATAGTTATTAAATTTTTAAATAAAAGCACCCTGTAACTCAGTAACGAGGCACATTTTATTTAAGTGATTTGGGTTAAATCTTAATATTTTGACGTATAAAATCTACAACTCAGAGATTGGACATTTTTAATGAATCACCCTTTATAGGGTTTATTTTTATAAATTACAGGGATGAAAAAAAAAGAGAAAATTTAGTGCGACATTTAATTTCAAATATTTCATTCAACAGAAACTTTTTGGTTATTCGAAGGGATTTTCGGCCCTCGGTAATAATGTAATCTTTTATTCTGAGTTTAAATTTTTCAAAAATATTTATTAGTTTTCTCAGGATTCGAAAACAATTAATACATTTAAAACACATTGAACATTTTGTCAGGCGACATTTTGCGCCTATGCCCTTAAATATTGATATCGTTTGTATCTCTTTCGGATATTTTGACCCTTGCTGATGAGTCCTTCATTGTCACTCTAGTCAATCTTATTAACTTATCCCCCTTCGTAAAAAATGTTGTCAATGACCGTTGTTCCATTCTAGAAAAATGTTTTCGTCCTTCTAAATTTTGACAAATAGTCTGTACATTCGATTTAGTAGCTCCTCTCATCTGTTTATGATCAGTTCGTTCTTAATTTCATCTGGTGCCCGAACTTTGTTTAATTTTAGTTGCTTTACGACATCTACGAACTCTAATAGTTATATTTCTCTTTATCTCTATTATCTATTATTTCTTACACTTCTGCATATGTCTCATGGCTGGTTTTGTACTTTATATCCGTAAAACGTTTTTCCCAACTGGGCCATGTTAAACAAAAAGCAACCAACCCTCAATTTGTAAATTAAGAGAAAATTAACTTTTTATGTTTTTCTAAATATTTAATTTTCCGTCGTATTTTTTTAAACGATAACTTCACTAAACAATAGTTTAATTTTAGAGCAATTTTATCATAGTAGTATCCAAATTATCCTAATAAATTTTTACAAAAAAAATAGCCATATTGAGGGTTGGTTTCTTTTTGCTGTTGGAAATATATCTAATAAAATGCAATCTGCAAAATCCAACCAACCCACAAAATCCATGAATAAAACCGAATAATTTCAGTCAACTCAATAATACCATACAGTAGAATTTCTCCTATTAAACATAATACCAATGCAAATAAAAAATATGCGATAATCAGTCAAAACAACAAACCATAATATTTAAAAAGTAAGATAAACATAGCCTTAATCCTAAAACTTACCATTTTCTGCAATTTCGCGAGCCGCTTTTAATTATTTTAACAGTTCCTGATTTAAACATATTTTTCGCATTAAAGATTCAAAGATTTCTTCATAATATAATAGATATAACACAACAAATATTTTAATATTTAAGCACGAACTAACATTGGTCAGTACCTACACGTAAAAAAAAAGATGCAACATTCCAGGAACCGTAATCGGCATAACAATATCAACCCACTTGGCTGGTACTTTTCGACAGTGCAATGTAATAATATGTTCAGTCCAGTGATACACACAAACAATCCAAGTGGGTTGGTTGTCTTATGCGAAATCTTAAGTGAACTATTATTAAACAGAAATAATTTGGAGTAGTATTTTTCATGGTTTAATATTTAGAATGGCTTGGTTGCTTTTTACACAATGTAGAATACACATTTTTAAATCGATATGTGACATTATCTTGTTTTCCTCAAAAATGTGGGTTGGTTGCTTTTTGCATAACAAGGCCCAACTGATCGATTTATGATATGAAACCTGACACATTTCTGATACTAATTTGTCCTTGAATATGCTTGTGAATAGCTACCTTGTCGTAAAAAAATCCACAAGGAAAAGAAAGAATTTTTCCTGTCGCTTTTTCCTGTATACCATCAATCACAAAATTTTAATGAAAAATCCTTTGTAAAAGGTATACAATTTATTAAAATCCCTTTAAGGGTTACACCACAGAACGTTTTCGATATTTAAAAATATCATCATCAGTGTTTAGAACTGGTTGATCACAAGCGAGCCACCAGACATACCCGGGTATGAAACTTTTAAATGGTATAGAAATTTGTTATATTAGCATATTTGCTTCAAATTCCAAAGGATGGATAACAGTTATAAAGAATTAGGCCCTTCGGCACAGCATGACTTACCCATCACGTGGGTTGCTAAAGGTAGATATGGTTCTACATGAATTTAAGTATTTTCTGAGTTTTTAAATGGAACACCCTGTATTTTAGTATTGTAATAAAATGATATTATGACACTTTTTTATTTCTTAAGCATTAGCTATACCTAAGTGCTTTAATTTGTTAGTTATTCGTGATTCTTTAAGCCAAACATTAATAATTGCAACAAAAATTACGTGAAATTTTATTAGGTGGCCGTGAAAATTCAATCAAAAATTATTTTTCGAAAAAAAAAGATAATCATAATAATAGCCTGATCCTTAATTTATTAATATTTAACGAGATATTTTTTTTCGAAAAATTATTTTTGATTGAATATTTTCACGGCCACCTAATAAAATTTAACGTAATTTTTGTTGCAATCAATGTTTGGCTTAAATAATCACGAATAACTTACAAATTAAAGCAGTTAGGTATAGGTAATGCCTAAGAAATAAAAAGCGTCATAATGTTATTTTATTGCAATATTAAAATACAATATTAAAATACAATTACAATCCATTTAAAAAAACTGCAAATACTCATTCCGAGTTTCGACCAACCCTGTATACTAAAATTAAACATTTGGCTATACTGTTAATGTTTAACAATAGTAGACTATATTAAAAATCATTTAAACATAAAATAAAAATGTGATGTCAAATCACTACAATTGTACAGGGTGTAAATATTGCTACGAAATTAACAAAAAAACGTAATTATCTTTTAAAAACTACCTCGTATAATATTACAAAACCCTATATTTTACGAAAGGAAACATAGAGGAGAATCCAAAAATGTAAAAATATACAGGGTGTTCCATTTAAAAAAACATAAGTTTGTGTCACCCTGCCAATACGCACGCCCCTGTATATTTGAAAATATTTTTAACTTATAGTACTATCTGTGCCGCAACTATTATTTAAATAACTTTTTTCGTATATCTTACGACAAACGAGTAATAGGACTTTGTCACACTAATGCGCCACCCTGTATAACCAGGATATAATGAACTTTGATTCTACATAATAAATGCTTTTAATTTTGTCAACCAAGATATGTTTTAATAGGATTTTGTGTCTTTTTTTATAATCGAGTACTTGGGTATCTTTAATGTCCACATTTCTATAAAATTCAATTAGAAACGAAATAATCATAAGAAAATTCCTACAACCAAAGGAGTGGTACGCAATCTACTTCTGTATACGTGCTTTACTTAAAATTATTTATTTTTCAGTATTTTCAGTACAACAATTTAAATTGTAAAAAATATCTGCAAAATGTAAGTATTTTTAGATGGCGTATATCGAGCGCTTTTATTTGGAAGTCTTGATAGGACTGAGTTTATCAGAGGGTTCGCAAAGTTGTTAGGTATATATTTTTTACTTCGACACCTGTCTCCCTTATTCAAGTTATAAAATAACATAAAATTATTAACTTTGTACAAATAAAAAACAATTAATATCTCTTTTACATTAAACCAGCCCACCTCTATAGCCCTGGTGAAATAACTCTAACTGAACTCCTTTTGACATGTAAGGCGCTTTAAGTTTCTAAACTTTCACTTAGTGGTTTGCGAATGGAGAAAGTGTTGAAATTTATGTTGGTTCTATGTAAAACGCGTACTTAGAAGTGCGAATCCGCTTAGAACTCGTATATCTTGGATGTGTATATAGGGCATGTGCTTTTTAGTTTATTTTAGTAATATTCATTTGAATATATGTTATTTCATTCTTATTGACGGAACAAGTTCAATGTATTTTAAAGAAAATTAAAGGATATTTATTGTACATAAATAAAATACTGAAAATTTCAGTAAATCCTTCCAATAGCGACCACCCTCGGAAAATCAAAAGCTGGTCGTTCAAAAGGAGTGCTTGTTTATAATTCAGTCAATTTGTACTCTAGAAGTCCCCTAGTGGGAAAGTTTTGGGGTAGTTCGGATTTCTTTCACTCTAAATGTATTTTGGGGTGCTGAATCCGAATATGAGGTTTGTGGACAAAATGTCGTGACGCAACATTGAAAAAATCGCGAAAAAAGCGAAAAATTTCTGCTCTTTCCCGCTTTTTTGATTAAATCTCGAAAACTATTAAATTGTAGTAAATGATCTGTTAATAGAAATTAAAGTACTTAAAATTCTCTATAAATACCACTATTTATTTTTTTTCAGAAGAACCGTTCGGTCTAAAGTGCGAGTTGAAAATTGGCAATTTTAAACAGTCTCTGCAAAACCCACTTTTTATATTCCAAAACATTCCACATTTTTTATTAGAAAGCATTTTATAAATTTCTCCTAGTTTTCTGCAAAAATAATTAAAAAAGAAAAAAAAAAAGGTCGAAATTGTACAAATTTGGTATCACAAAAGGTAACAAAATAAAACTTAAAATATCGTGATTGTTAATATTACAAATTATAATACAAAATTATGAGCCGTTGTCTTTTAGAAGGTTCTGGCTGTGGTTCTCCGGTGATAATGGGTCCCGATACATATTCTGCTTGTTCTGAAAACAAAAGAGGTGGTGTCAGTTCTAAAGGTGAGATGAGGATTGCAAAATAGATTGTGAGATTAAACATACCTTTCGCATGGCATCGGGTCCTGGATCAGGGTCTAATTGCTCCATCTACAGCGTCAGGACTCGTTCTCCTGGAAAATAAAAGAGGTGGTGAGATACTGACTTGTGATCATATATTAAGGAGAGATGAATGATTACAAAATAACTTGTGAGATTCTACATACCTCTGTCTCTTTCTTCAGTCTCTTCTACGTTTATGTCAGAGTTGTCTTCCGGGGGCTCAACGTTGTCACACAGTTCTTCGCATGATGTGCAAATTGGTGAACAATGGAGGCCCGCCTTCCTGCATCCACAGTTACGCTGGCAGTCCTTTTTAAATTTACATGAAATATACCGGAGTATTGAGTTTGTTGCAGGGTCCAAAGTGGTTGACACTGGCACTAGACCACTAGTAGTTTTTCCACTCCCACCCATTTGGATCTTTTTGTTGCTCGTCAGGTGTTACTTGATATAAGGATAACCACTGCAGCACCTGATAGTAAACTCTCAGTGAATGTTTCGTGTAGCAGCTTCGGTAGGGGTTATGAGGCAATGTTGGTCTGATTTTTGTATGATGAAGACAGGTATTGCCTGTATCTAAAATTGACTTTTTTCATACAGAGCCATGAGAAACATGTTTCCTGCTGTGGCAATCTCATCTTGATGTGCATTAGGGTCTTTGAAATCCCCAATGATTGGTTTCAAGTCTGTGTTCTTCTGCAGGACTTCAAGAAATTTTAGTTTTCCCTGATTAAACAACGCAGAAGTAGTATCACAACCACACATCGCATGTAGGAATAATATATGGTCCATTAAGATTTTCTCAGCAGCCATATGAGAGTTGTAGAGGCTTTGGGAAACCTTTCCTTTTCCTGGTCTCAGAAAAAAAAATCATTTTTTGTATTAGGGCTACACAGGTCAATCAAAATGACCAGAAGGTCGATATCTTCCCCCACCATCGCCACATGTTTATTTGACGGTGCCATCTCAAACCACATCTCCACATGTAAATAATTCAAGAAAAAAGCTTTTGTCTGTTTTCAAAATTTAATATTGACTCGTTTCCCTGTCAACCATTCCTTCTTTTCTTAACAGTTAAATAAGTTTTTAACATTCTTCTTCTTTGAGTGCCTCTCCTATCGGAGATTGGATATCATTAGGGCGATTCTAATTTTATTTACTGCTGTTTTGAACAATTCGTTAGTGGTACAGCCAAACCACTCTCTCAAATTTCTCATCCAGGACTTTCTTCTACGGCCTGGATCTCTTCGTCCTTGGATTTTTCCTTGCATTATATTTTGTAGGAATGTGTACTTTTGTCCCCTCATCAGGTGGCCTAAGTATTCAAGTTTTTTCTTTTTTATATTCAGTAGAACTTCTGGCTCGTTATTTATTCTGCGTATTACTTCTTCATTTGTAATTTTATCCACCCAACTTATTCTTAGTATACGGCGGTAGCACCACATCTCAAAGCGCTTTCAAGATTTTTAATATTCCTCTGTTTAAGAGTCCATGAGTCAACACCGTAGAGCAAAGTACTGAATACATAGCATTTTAACATTCTAGTTCGTAGATGAATACTAATATCACGATTACAAAATAATTTTTTCATTTTTATAAAAGTAGACCTGGCAATTTCAATACGTCTTTTTATCTCGTGATTTTGGTCACCTGTTTCATTGATAAGGGTTCCCAAGTATTTGTATTCGTTTACTTTTTCAAGTTGGGTACCGTTTATTGTGATACTAGTGTCATTTATTGGATTCTTACTGAAGGTAATATATTTGGTTTTTTTGACGTTCATCCTTATGCCGTAGTTATTACATATTTCATTAATACTTTCAACTAGATGTTGTAGATCTTCCGCTGTTCTTCCCATTATCACAGTATCGTCAGCATATCGAATGTTATTGATAACTTCTCCATTGACTATTATCCCTTCGTTTGCATATGAGAGAGCTTCTTGGCATATTTGTTCGCTGTAGATATTAAACATGAGCGGTGACAATATACAACCCTGTCGTACCCCTCTACGTATTTCTATTTCGTCCGATGTTTGGTCTTCTATTTTTATATTAGCTCGCTGATTCCAGTACAGATTTAATATTATTTGTATGTCTCTGGTGTCAATGTTCTTACTCTCCAGGATTTCTTTGAG
This sequence comes from Diabrotica virgifera virgifera, assembly GCF_917563875.1. Taxonomy (NCBI): domain Eukaryota; kingdom Metazoa; phylum Arthropoda; class Insecta; order Coleoptera; family Chrysomelidae; genus Diabrotica; species Diabrotica virgifera. The sequence continues at coordinate 75,615,657 of NC_065449.1, read as the reverse complement.
TTTACTGTGGCGTACTTTGTCAAAGGCCTTTTCAAAGTCTATAAAGCAGGCGTGTACCTCTTGGTTAACATCTAGGCATCTCTGTGTTAGAACGTTCAAGGCAAAGAGAGCATCCCTTGTACCTAATCTTTTTCTGAATCCCATCTGTGTATCGTTAATATCGATGTCTAGTTTTTGATAGATTCGGTTGTGGATGACTCTAAGAAATATTTTAAGCAGGTGACTCATCAAGGAGATTGTTCGATGATCTGAACATTGCATTGTCTTAGTTTTCTTCGGTATGGTGACAAACGTAGACAGCAACCATTCTTGCGGTATTATACCAGTACTGTATATTGTATTGAATATTGTATATGCAATATTATGGTTACGGATTTATCATTCAAAAGCTTCAGCAGTTCTGTAGGGATTTCATCAGGCCCGTTTGCTTTTCCATTTTTAGCGTTTCTCATTGCGTGTTCTACTTCTTCTTTCAATATGTCTGGCCCAGTTGCATTGATTAATTATCTGAGTTAAGTTGTTTCTATCGTCTTCAAATAATTCATTCAGGTATTCTGTCCATCTTTTTATTTTATTCTCTAGATCTACAATAAGATTTCCATCTTTGTCTTTAAGTTTACCTATTTGGCACTTCTTTATGCTTCCTGTTATCTCTTTTACTTTTTTGTGCATATTAAACGCATCGTACTTTTTCACATAGGTTTCCATTTCTTCACACTGCTCTTTAATCCACGCCTCTTTGGCTTCTTTTATTCTCTTTTTTATGTGTTTGCTTATTTCTTTGTATTTGTCTAGGTAATTCTTCATCTTTCTTCTTTGTTCCATCAAGTCTAGTATGTCCTGTGTCATCCACCCCTTGTTCTTTGTTGTCGTTTTGTCAGATGTTTCTTTCCTGTTGTTTGTATAGATGTATTTATGTACTTTAATTTTTGGTTAACGTTATCTGTATCGTTAATTTTTTGTTGCACTGAACTGAGGTTTTCATTTATTTCTTCTCCTGTTTCTTGTCGTATATTTTTGTTTCTAAGTTTATCTAAATCTAGTGTCTTTCTGTGTGGTCTCCTAATCTTTTTTGGTATCGCCTCTATCACAGTAACTACCGGGTTATGATCTGAGCCTATATCAGCTCCTGGGTACGTCTTAGTACATTTAACAGCATTACGATACCTCCTTGCTATCAGAATGTAGTCTATTTGATTTCTCATCATTTTTTCTTTGGTATGTTGTGGAGATGTCCATCTTTATAATCGACGAGGAGGTAATTTGAAAAGGGTTTGTTATTACGAAGTCTTCGCTCTGGCAAAATTGAATCAATCGATCTCCTCTGTCGTTACTGTTTCCAAGTCCATAGTTTCCTACATGTTCTCCTACCTTACCTTGACCGACCTTGGCATTAAGATCGCCCATTATTATGGCAATGTGTTGCTTTTTTATTGCTTTCAGCATTTCTTCTAAGTCGTTGTAGAATTGTTCTATTTCATCGTCATCTTTATCTGCTGTTGGTGCATAGACTTAAATAAGATTTATTAAGTTATGTCTTTCTTTAATTTGTATTAACATTAAGCGTTCTGAGTAAGGAGTACAGGTAATCAGAGAATTTTTCCATTTCTTTGAAATGATGATTCCAACTCCGTACCGATGGGTGTTGTTGTCGATTCCGTAGTAATAAAATACGCCATCATTTCGTGTTGAACATTTCCCAGATCCTGGCCATTGTGTATCGCTAATTCCTAAAACATCGATGTTTAGTCTATTCATTTCTTGTTTAACATTATCCAGTTTTTTAACATTCCTCCCGCCTAAAAAGTTGGTTTTGCAGAGACCGCTGAAAATTGCCCATTTTTAACTCGCACTTCAGACTGAACGGCTCGTCTGAAAAAAAAACTAATTAGTCCTATTTTTAGAGAATCTTAGGTACTTTAATTTCTATAAACAGACCATTTACTAGAACTTAAACGTTTTCGAGATTTAAGCAAAAAAGCGGGGAAAAGCAGACATTTTTCGCTTTTTCGCGATTTTTTCAATGTTGCATCACGAAATTTTGTCCGCAAACCTCATAATCGGATTCATCACCCCAAAATACATATAGAATGAAAGAAATCAGAACTACCCCAAAACTGTTCTAGTCAAAAACAAAATTTAACTGAATTATTAAGAGAGACCATAAGAAAATTAAAGCACCTGATGTGCATTTTACGTCGTCTTTTATATATTAAATATTAAATATTTAATTAATTGTAGTTTCAACAAGCATTTGAATTTCTTAAGTCCTAGGTTTTCACCCAACGTGACCGGAAGTAGCATTAACAATTCATATTTTGAACTCTTCGTGTAACTTTGCGTCGATTGATATAGATTTCACTAACTTTAAGTCATTTTTGACAAACTTCCGGTCATAATTTTTTAACCGGAAATGACATCGAAACCAGACTCGTTTTTATAAATTTCGGATAAACTAATTATTCCAACTAGACTTTTTAATGAGCGATGATTGATATATGACATGTCCTCTTTCTACGACTATAATAATAATAATATAATAATAGAGTTTATTTGTAGCAATTAGTACATAATAATAAACCCAAGTTCTCACTAAAGTTGTTAGTCACATGGACTACAAATTGTGCGTGAGGGTTAAATTTTGATATAAAACAACATTAATTTATCTTAAAGTTTACAAAAAGGTATTAAATATTCTGTTTCGCTTATCTGTCTTCAAATTTGGGCTCCTCTTCTCACTAATTCAGTTAACGTTAAATTTTGTTTATCGGACCTACGAAAATCTCTAATAAAATTCAACAAAAGATTACGAAAAACTTCAGATGGGATTCTTCTGGCGGGACTTCGTTTTATATGAGAATTGAGGCGTTCTTTGCAAAAACCCCAGTTGTCATTATTTACAACATTGGAGATATTTAAAAAAAAGTTATTTAATTGAACCGTATTAAGTTTACGGAAATTCTCAAATTAGTGATTTATTATTTTGATGATTACACACAGTTTACAATATAAATAACATTATTATTCCTTTTGTTTATTTATGAAGGACATTTATTCATTTGACATATGGGGTTTTTGCAGGAATTTTTTATTAATTTATAGGAAAAACGATATTTATAGTAATAAACCAAAATAAAAAATGAACTAAAAATGGTGTTTACTTATAAAATCACATAACACAACTATTCGAAGCAACTTTAACCTATAAAAATCTACTGACAGCCAAGCGATAAAGTTTCCCGCAAAAACACCGATAGTCATTAACAACTATGGTTTTGAAGGGAATTGCGCTTGACATATTATGGGGTTTATGCGGAATCGCCTATATTTTTGTCGCTTATATTTTGGACTACTGTGATTTTAATGGAGGTTTCTTACGCAAGGAACGTAGGTATAGTATTTTTACTACAAAAACGTAATTACGTAGGTCAAAATTTTTGACGTAAGAGAACTGTCAAAACATTAGAATGTGACTTTCCATTACTGCCATGTTTATTATAAATATGGCAATAATGAAAAGTCACATTCTAATGTTTTGACAGTTCTCTTACGTCAAAAATTTTAACCTACGTAATAACGTTTTTGTAGTAAAAATACTATAATTAGTCCTTCAATCCATAGATGGCATAAGTCCATTTCCGAAAAAAAAAATGACAACTGGGGTTTTTGCAAAACCCGCCTCAATTACCATTATGACTTTAAAGGTGATTTATTCATTTTTGACATTTTTGACAAATTATAATATGGCACTTACAATTACACCTCTTTGCGAAAGTGATATAAGAACCGGAAGTATATATTTATTCTCGCTTTGCTAAGGCGCATCGAGTAATATATCGATTGTAATATTTCGGCAACTTTAAAACAGTACTTCCAGTTGCAACTCTGGAACCGGAAGACCGTAGGTCAATTTCTTAACTTTAGTACCATCATTGCATTTATAAGCTCTCACTAGATGCCTTATTTGTCATTCTATCAGGTCTAATAACGCAGGAGTTACATTCGGGACAGCCAGACGGACGGATAGACATGCATGAAACCGGAAGTATATATTTGTTTTCGACTTGCTAAGGCACCGTTAAATAATATATCGCTTGTACTATTTCGGCAACTTTAAAACAGTGCTTGCCATTGTCACTCGGAAGCCGGAAGATAGAAGTAAAATTTATTACTGCATATACAATGTTTAAGTTATAATAAGCTCTCATTTGACACCTCATTGGTCATTCTATCTGTTTTAATAACGGAGGAATTATAGTCGCAGTGAGACAGACGGACGGACAGACAGACATGAAACCGGAAGTAATTATTTGTTTTCGACTTGCTAGGGCGATTCGAATAATATATCGCGTGTACTATTTTGGCGACCTTATTCGGCGACTTTCGGTTGAATCTCTTAAACCGGAAGTCCGAGGTCAACTTTCTCACATTTAAAATACAATCCTAGACCTCGATTTTTGACCCTTCGCTTCGTTATCGATTATTCGCTATCTGTACACAAATACGAAGCGAATACGTTCGATAACGAAGCGAAGGGTCCAAAATCGGGGTTCTGGGTTTATAAGCTTTCATTCGATACCTCATTTGCCATTATATCTGGTTTAATGACGGAGGAGTTGTCCCTGGGACAGACAGACATGGATAACTCAACGTTTTCATATTTTTTCAAAATGGGTGAAAGCAATTTATCAGAAATATTAATTGACATAATGCGTTGTAGAAATGCCGTATACTACGAATAAGTTGGGTGGATAAAATTACAAATGAAGAAGTAATACGCAGTATAAATAACGAGCCAGAAGTTCTACGGAGTATAAAAAAGAGAAAACTTGAATACTTAGGCCACCTGATGAGAGGACAAAAGTACACATTCCTACAAAATATAATGCAAGGAAAAATCCAAGGACGAAGAAATCCAGGCCGTAGAAGAATGTCCTGGATGAGAAATTTGAGAGAGTGGTTTGGCTGTACCACTAACGAATTGTTCAAAACAGCAGTAAATAAAATTAGAATCGCCCTAATGATATCCAATCTCCGATAGGAGAGGCACTCAAAGAAGAAGAAGTTGTAGAAATAAAATTCAGACTTACTCACAATCCGATTTATTGACCCAGAAGGAAGACCGGATCGGTATCGGACACTACATTGTCCATCTTTAGATCTTCGGTAAGGTCAACTCAAAATGATGTCGGTTCAAGAAAAAAAGTAAAATAGACTCGTACTAAACGCTCATTTAAGTTATGGTGTTGTCTAGTGGTTTTCAACTTCATTCCAAATCGATTAAAATCGAATAAAATCGAATAAAATCGAATAAAATCGAATAAAATCGAATAAAATCGAATAGAATCGAATAAAATTGAATAAAATCGAATAAAATCAAACAAAATCGAATAAATTAAAAATTTGAATAAACTTAAAAAATAAAAAAATGTAAATTGCACTACATGTGAGGTTTTTTGTGTAATAGGGAGAAAAGATACTTTTTTTAACAAGAGATTTATGAACCACTTTTTTTATTACTACATTGACCTTTGACGTCCTTTTGGCTCAATTGAACAGATTGTGACTGAGTCTGAATTTTATTTCTCCAACCCATTTGAAATGGACTCACATGTGCAACCTATTTATCATTCTTCTTCTTCTTCTTGAAGTTCCATCTTCTATTAAAGGTTGGAAATCATCATGGCTATACGGAAACTGTTGACAGCCGTTCTAAATAGTTCTGTACTACTGCATTCAAACCATTTCCTTAAGTTCTTAAGCCAGGATATTCTTTGTCTTCCCAAATTTTGCTTTCCTCGGATTTTGCCTTGCATATTAAGTTGTAATAATGAGTATTTGTGCCCTCTCATCACATGTCCTAAGTACTCAAGTTTTTGTCTTTTGATAGTTAATATTATTTCCGCTTCATTTCCTATCCTTCTAGTTACTTCCACGTTTAAGATTCTTTGAATCCATGATATTCGTAGGATTCTTCTCTAAAACTAAAATTCAAAGGCGGCCAACTTATTCAAATGGACTTGTATTAATGTCCACGCTTACAAGCCATAAAGAAGAGTAGAGAACATGTAACACCAAAGCATCCTTCGGCGTAGTTCTAACCTTACATTCCCGACTACAAAGAAACTGTAAGTTTAATAAATGGTGCACGTGCTATTTCAATACGTGTCTTAATTTCTTTGGTTTGGTCTACATTTAATATTCATCATTACAATGATGTAAATTGAAGAATAGGTTGCGTACCTTTTTGGGTCTTTAGAGACTTTGAAAACATTAATGATTGCTTTTGACTTTTCAGTTTATTTTTAAAATCTGACTCACGTTTAATAAAACGTTTAAAAATGTTTGTGAACATGTCAAAATTGTTCTCATTAAAAAAGTTTTCTAAATCGTTGAGACTTTTCCAGGCTCCAGGTAGCCTTGATATATTCGACACTGGAAAAACTTTAAGTTCTACTTTCTCAGATTCGGAGTTAGGGATGGTTTCAGTTACTTCTTATGTTTGTTCCATACAGTCGCTGATTGTCAATTCTCAACTTTACTCCAGGGTTCTCAACTCCAAGGTTTTTCCATGACACTTGAACAGCCAGGGTACTGAAGCGTTTTCTCGACAGGTAATATCTATAAGAACCAATTGTAACTATGTCCTGCGTAGGATCTGGCGGCCATTTTTATTTATAAACAATTTAGTGTCAAAAACGTTATTTTTTCCTTTATTTTTTTCAAATTAATGGAAAACAGTAAATGGTTTTCTTAGTACAAACATCTTCGAGACAATGGAAAAAGCTTTAAAATGGCGTACTACAAAGTTTAATACACTCATTTATTGTTAACATAATTGCGAAAAAAGGTCGAAATTTCAAAAAAATTAACTTTGCAATAACTATTGTAAAAACAAGTGTACAGCTTCGAAATTTTTGCCAAATGAGGGTTCTTTGGTGCTTAATATGTGACAAAAATTTCAAAGCGATTCGTTTAATTGTTTAAATTTTATTCAAATTGTTTATCCCAGAGAGCTTTTTTTGCAATAACATAAGTCAGAAAAAAATAATGTTAGAACCATTCTACAGGTGTTAAATGAAAGTGCATGAGCTAAACTTTCAAATTGGTTAAAAAAAGTGAACAAAAAATGCATTTCTTAGTAATAAATAATTATGCAAAAGTATGTTCCATTTTTCCTCACAAACTTTTTATATAATAAATTATATATATTTATTACAATTTTTCATCAATTATCATAAACATAACATTACTTGTTGCTAGTTGTGCACATAAAAAACGGTAAAAAAAATAAAATTATTTAAAAAAAGTCATTCAAAAAGTTTATAAGGAAAATTTGACGATACTTTTGCATAATTATTTATTACTAATAAATGCGTTTTTGTTCACTTTTTTAAATCAATTTGAAAGTTTGGTTCATGCTATTTCATTTGATACCTGCAGAATTGTTCTATCAATATTTGTTTCCGACTTATGTTATTGCAAAAAAAGCTCTCTGGGGTAAACAATTTGAATACAATTTAAACAATTAATTGAATCGCTTTGAAATTTTTGTCACATATTAAGCACCAAAGAACCCTTATTTGACAAACATTTCAAAGCTGTACACTTATTTTTACAGTAGTTATTGCGAAATTATTTTTTTTTAATTTCGACCTTTTTTCGGAATTATATTAACAATAAAATTTATTAATATAACAATAAATTATATTAAACTGTGTAATACGCCATTTTAAAGCTTTTTCTACGAGCGTGCAACAATGTCTACTTTCGCGCACGCATTTTAGTTTAGAAAGTTTCACTTTTCCGCACGCGTGTTACTTTTCCGCACGCGCGTTACTTTTCCGCACGCGGTTTTTACTTTTCCGCACACGTGTTAATTTAGATATGTTAGTATGGCCTTAAAGTAATTATAATACACGCAATAAACTAATATTTAGATATTATTTACTAATTTAGTTCAAATATATCTTATTGTGTTCCTGTTTTAATGAAATTAACGCGAGAATTCGATAAAATAAAATTATTTTGACATAATATTCGAAAGTCAAATCGGTGGACAATAACAGTCGTTTTGAATCATCGTCATGGAAACCAAGATCGTCGTCATGCTAACTAATTTTATTGAAAGTTTGGTTTTGACAACCTTGTCAAAGAATTAATTTTTGTATGTATTTTCATATTAATTAAATTAATTGATTAAGATTTGGTAATTTTTTAAAGACTCTTAGAAAAAATATTGTTCCTAACTCTTGCAGAAAGTCTCTTTTCCCCACTCGACTGCTTGCCGAACTCCCGCTTCGCGTCGTTCGGCAAACTGCAGTCGCGTGCGGAAAGGAATGACTTTCTGCACTTGTTAGGAAATAGTATATTGTGCAACAAGTGCAGAAAGGTACTAATTTCTCACGAGTTTGAAAAGTTGCGGTACGAGCGCAAGCGAGTGCCGCAATTCAAACGAGTGAGAAATTACCTTTCTGCACGTGTTTCACACTATACTTTTTCTACAAGCAGTTTTTCCTAAAAATAAAAATCAAAATTTCCAAACGACGATTAATTATAATAGGTACCTTGTGATAAATTTTAAACTGTATTTAATTAATACCTACTAATCAATTTAAATTCCTTATACCTAAATAAATTGCACAGAAATCAGTTAAAAAATTAATGCACTGCCTTAATTTGTTTAAATTTAAACAACTATTACACATTATTGACATTATATTTATGCAGTCACGGATTTACACAAAACCTACTTCATTCGGCGTCTCTTGCACAGGTTGCTATATCCTTATTGGTTATTTGATAATTATAAAATGTTTAATAAGAATAAAATTGTAAAATAAAAGAGTTGTAACATCCATAATTTAGTTTCTATGCTATAGTTAAATATAATAATTGTCTTATAGGTTATATATTAGTCTAAAGTTTAACCACGGATGTAAAGAGAATATAACGTTAGTCAGAATGCGGTAGTCCACGGATGTAAACAGAATATAACGTTACTCAGAATGAGGTAGTCAACTGTGCAGAAAAGAACTTTGCGGCACAGAAACGTCACTTTGCGGCACAGAAACGTCACTTTTCTGCACACTAATGTCAAATATCTTATACTGTGAGAAAATATCAAGTTTGCTAACATAAAACCGTGCATAAAAGTGCACTTTGAATAGTGGTTGTAGAAATATAACTATTTCCATTCTCTCGAAGATGTCTGTACTAAGAAAACCATAAGTCTTAGGTACTGTTTCCATTAATTTGAAAAAAAGGCCGTTTTTGACACTAAATTGTTTATAAATAAAAATGGCCACCAGGTCCTACGCAGGAATAGTTACAATTTGTCCTTATAGGTATTACCTGTCGAAAAAACGCTTCAGTACCCTGACTTTTGAAGTGTCACGAACAGGTTATATTTTTGTCTTATTACCCTGGCCTACTTTTTGTTGACACTGTTGTGTTTATTGTTTATTGTTGTCGGCGACAAAGTACGATAAGCCACTGTAACCCATATCAAGGAGTTGATTAAAGCCACTTAATAAAGTAGCTTTGATAGCTCATTTTAAAATTCTGGATAATGCTTTATATTAGTCCAAGAGTCGGCAATGTGATGTATTGAAAGAAAGGGGTTATTTATTGCAATGTTATAGTAAGATTTAGCATTGTCCAGAGACCACTTTTCTATTCTGCTTTTTCATCTTCGTGTCTTTGTGGTGACCTGTCGTCATAAGTCATAATGTCTGTCCCCATCCCTGTCTTTTTGTTGGAGACCCATTCAAGAGAAAACTTATCGATGGGTGGTGCCACGTTAAAACATCGAGGATTTTTGCTTTTGCCCATAAGTATTTTCTTCTTTTCATCTTCAATATTTGCACAGAACAGAATTGTAATTCGTTGTTTTGCAGTTTTTCTTTCAGGACACTTTTCCATTTTTCAATGAATATGTTCCTGTTAGCAATGCACGAAAGTAATGACCTGTTTCGTCCGCATTAAACACACATCTCTTAAGGATAATAAAATATTGTTTTAAAAGTAATATTGTGTTGATGACAAAATCATAGGGCTCTGGCTTGAAGCAAGGTATAGACCATTCCAACATGCTGTCAAGATTATGTCACTATGGCGGCGTAGAGGCAAACATAAATTTATTCTTTATCAGTTCTTAATGTGTTTTAGATCATTTTGGTTGCATTTATTTGTAATTTTGTTTTGTACAAGGATTAATTTAACATTTTTACTGGAATAATCGATAATATGCTTCATTTGTGTTGTGTTTTGAAGTGTGTAATGCGAAATAATCGTGATAAAGTTCAGTTTGATTGGTTACAATCAGTGCTACATTTTAGGCACAAAACTAACTGAACTAAATAAGTTATGATCTGAGGGACAAAAAAAATGGTTAAATTTAATAATAAAGCTATAAAATTTCCTATAATAATAATAAATAACTAACTAGGGTACCTTCAAACAACATCTGTATTGTATGCTAATAACTTTCGAAAATAATCACTTATCTTTATTTATTCACTTTTTAAAACTAAATAATGTCGTTCAAGTACTTCTACAACTAGAAACTACACAAAATCAACAACAAAATGTTTTCAAAATACAACTAGAAAACTATTAAAGTGGTAAAAAATTTAAGAAACACAATGTTAAAAAATATAAACAAATAAAATAGGTTCGTTCGCGGAGCCTGACGCGGACTTTTAGTCATGGCATGCTCCGCTTGTCGTCGACTAGTCCCTGACTGTCTCTGCGAATACACTTATTAATTTCCTCCCAGCGCAGCGCGAGCGGTGACATAACGTCAAAATCCTGAAATGGCTTATATTATAGGTCCAGATCTTGTCAACGTTAAGTATCGAGCCTTATAAACCCAATTAAATATAGTTTGACCCCCACAAGTCTCCCAACTTTAGGGAATTTTCTTTTTTTTTGTTAGCAATACCACTATCTCTACAAGAAAGAATCTAGTATTTAGGAGCGACATTCACCAGGAGACCCAATATGAAGGAAGAAACTTAAGCCAGAATTATGGCTGGCAATGTATTTTTGTTCTTAATAGGTTATTAACCTTCGGATGACCAAGGGGGTAAATTTGGACCCCAATGCATGTTTTTATTTAATAAATTCAGAAATATTTTCAACTTTAAACTCATTACTTTTTTATTTGACTTTAATATCATTCTAGATACCCTCATATTTTGTAATAAAAAAATTCCCTATATTTTACGAAAAAAAAAATTTTTCTGAATTTGGGGTGAAAGACGAACTCCCTTAGCCTTCCATATTCCAATTTTATATTATGCAAATACCGTCTATTATGTGGAATTGTATATAAGAAACCTTTCAGTATTGAAAAAAAATTGTTTGTTAAACCTGTGGCGACGTAATTAGGGTATATTTTAAAATTTCTTTAGTTCTAAGTTCAGAATGATGATTCTTGTTTTTGTTCAGTTGTAATTAAAAATATGTTTTACTAATGTTTATTTATAATTTATTGACACAATAGTAACATAATGTAATACATTATTACATTTCTTAAAACAGCTTCGTTTTTTTGTCAATTGTAATTTTTGACGTGGGGTCATTTTTTACCCCCGGTGGTCATCCGTGTAACAAAAAAAAGGTTGGTCATCGGAAGGTTAAGAAGTAAAAAAAATCTATAAGGGCTATGGTAAGAATATACAGACAGTGATAAGGCCTACAGTATTATATGTTAGTGAAACATGAATAAATCTGAGAAAGTCATGCGTGTAAGTGACGTTAAAGAAAACTCCCCAGGAAAATATTCGAAGAAAAGTTATGGAATGGGATATAGATAAAAAGATTAAATACTTATAGAATTACAGAAGGTGTATAAAGAAACGAATATCTTACGGATCATGAAATAACAAATAATACTGTTGTTGGGACATATCCAAAGAATACCAAACGTGAGACTACCTAAAAGAATACTAACTGGAGTAATACGAGGATAGAAGAAGAAAGGTAGGATGAAACGAGGTGAAAAAAATGTTAATAAGACAAAGAAGAACTTAAAATCTCAAATTAACAAAATAAAGCAGCAAACGAATAATGGAAAATAATGGAAAAAAATAATAAACCAAGCTATGAGTCTTTTAGGCATTGAGTGCTAATGAAAATATTTGTCTATCAAATTTGATTAAAAAAATTTTGCCTATACGTTGCATAATAATTAATTATAGTAGGGGAGGAAAGTATGCTAAATGTGCAGTCACTCGAGCGTTATGGGGACCTATTGGGTTGTGATAGTGCAGTCACTGAAGGTTTTCACCTCCGATTTCGTTGAACCTCCATCAATTTTTATAAAAATTGGTGAGCAGTTAGAGAATACCTCAAGGGTTAGAGAATACCTCAAGGAACAAAGGTGACGTGATACCAACTTGCGCTTTTACGCTGGGGGAGGATGCCACCACTTCTAGAGGGTGAAAATTATTTTATTAAAAATAATATTATAAATCGATAGAGTGACAAATTCTAAGCAAAATTTGTGATATAAAGTTATTAACACAAATCAATACTCTTTGAGTTATTAAAGATCAAAGATTTTAGTTTTTCGTAAAAAAATGCATGTTTTAAAGCTGTTTTTCACATGTTCACAAAAATTTTTAAAAGATAAAGTTTGAAATATTTTTGGAGCATAATTTTTACTGCTATCAACTTGTTCGGGATCTCATTTGATAGATATTTCTAAGTACTTTTCCAAATGTTTAATAAGTTTATGTTATAAAATGCCTCATTTTCCCGTAATTTACGCTTGAATACTTAGATTTGGGTACTCTCCGAAAAACATATACATTTAATTACGTATAACTCACTTTTAGTTAACACTAAAAGGCTTTTTTAGTAAGGAATTTATTTATATTTTTATGAGCTTCAATTTCGGTAATTATAACTTTTTTGTAAAAACATAGTTTTTGAGTTATTTATGAAAAGTCGGTTAAAATCCTGCATTTTTCTCACGAAAAATTAAAGTCTTTGATCTTTAATAACTCAAAAAGTTTTGATTTATTTTAATAACTTTATATAACAAATTTTGCTTAGAATTTGTCCCCCTATCTAATTATGGGGTTATGTTTAATAAAATAATTTTCACCCCCGAGAAGGGGTGGCATTCACCCGCAGGGTAAAAACTCAACTTGGCACCATGTCACCTTTGTTCCTTGAGATATCCTCTAACCACTCACCAATTTTCATGCAAATCGATGGAGGTTGAACGAAATCGGAGGTAATAACTCATATCCACTTTCAGTGACTGCACTATGAAGAGTAGGTCCTAAAATCAAAAAAAGTTAAGTAAAGTTTTCCATTTTAGTGGGGACTTTCCATTTTTTAATTTAATGTTCCATTTCCAACAATCGTTTTTTTCGATTATAGCGCCATCTATCCATAATTCGAAAAAATGTCTCGAATAAAAGTAACTTATTTTTACGTATGGAATCCAGATCTGTAATAAAAAATGGGGGCTCCCATTTAAGATCTTTAAGTAATCCCCACCGCAACTCCGTGGGAGGTCGTGTTTGGTGCCATTCGATAGACTTTCCAAAAATATTGAATAAGTGTATTTTTTAGTTTTTCGATCTGATGTTCATTTCGCGAAATATCGCGGGATTCGTATTTAAAACTTTAAATTTACCCCCCATCCCTCTCCGTGGGGAGTCGTGTTTGGTACCATTCGATAGATTTTTGAAAAATATTGAGCACGTATTTTTTAGTTTTTCGATTGTCGTTCATTTCGTGAAATATTCGCTTTTTTCTTGTGAAATTTTGTGGCTCACCGCTCACCCATTTCCTTACACTCCGCTCAAATCATCGGATTTTTGAAATAAACACTCTTTTGCATGTACTTAACTTACCTTATCTTAATCTGACGATTTCGAGTTTTTCTAACGATAGATTTTTTTTCGGCCCCCCCTTAACGAACTCCCCTGTATTAAGAGCCAATATATATGGTAGAGGTACCTACATTTACAGGGTACAAGGTTTCTTCCCATGTAATAGTCTGACGCGCTCGAGCAACTGCAAAATTCCCCGCTTGGGCTCCCCTACCATTATAATTATTTTGAATAATTATAATTAATTATTATGCACTTTTAAAGAGTGTAGTGTAGTTAACTTAAAACTAGTAACTCAGCCTTTTAAACCTCTAGCTAGGTGTTCACTTTCAAACATCAGTGGTAACTTTACTAAATAATACGTTGTAAACAAATAAATTAGTTTTTATCGTCTTAGTTATTATACTACAAATTAAAAGCCTTATTGGTCTGCATTGTACATTCAAAACCAATTCTGAAAATTTTATTTTGTATAGAAGATATATTTTTGTGTGGCTCCCTAGGGCACTCGTGTATACTTTTTTAGTCTGCTGAAGCATACGTAACCCAATAAGAGGAACTATCAGTCGGTTTCTCTTTGATGTATGCGAATCGTCAAGATGCGTTGTTATCAGAGACAGTGAAGTAGACTGAAAAAGAGGGTGAACAACAAAAGAGGGTGTATTTCTTTGAATTGGTTCAAATCTTACTTGGATAATGGGAAACAACTGGTTAGCGCAAATAATACAGACTCTAGTCTCAAAAACATTGTATGTGGGGCACCGCAAGGTTCAGTATTGGGTCCTCTACTTTTCTTTATCTTTATTGATGACATCACTAGTTTAGAAATATTAAAATTGATTTATTTGTCCTATGATCGGCCCAAGGAATTCGTAGCATTCATCTCCAACAGAACATTTCAGTGGCGTCAATCTTCCTTCTTTCCGATTTTCTCAGGGTCCAAGATTTACATTCGTATCATATTTAACGCACTTGAAATTTGACAGTCTTTCCTTATTGTGGTCATTTTTGCTGTGGCAACTTTTGCTAGATCACATCTACGTTTTATATCTTCCTGTAGTGATCCTGTGTTTGTGATTAATGATCCCAGATATAAGTATGAGCTCACAACCTCAAATTGGTCAATTGTGGTTATGTGTGGATGATTGATATGAAGTCTAAAATGATCATCTATCATGATCTTTGCCTTTCATATGTTTAATTGCAGACCAAATATCTGACATTCGTTTTCAACCAGTCGTATAAGATCAATCAGCTCTGCCTGAGTATTTACAAGAAGGGCTGTGTCATCTGCGAGACGTAGGTTGTTTCTTTTATGACCATTTATTGAGATGCCTTTTTCCCAACCTTCAAGTGCTCTTCTTTTAATATGCTCCTCATATATGTTTAATAATTATGGAGATAGTATACATCTCTATCTGACACCCCGTTCTGGATGAAATTCGTTTAAAAGTGTGTCAAGCACTTTAACTGATCCAGTAATGTGTCATTATAGACTGAGGTGTTCGAATTTCCGTTTCTTAATAGTTGTGAAAGAGATTTATTTTTTGTTTTCCGGTTCGGCGTAATACCTCTACTTTGGTGGTGTGTCGTCCAGGCTATTTTGAGGATACGTCGGTACACCCACATTTCAAATACATCTAGATTTTTTAATTAGGCCTATTTCATACTTTACGACTTCGGTCGTCACGACAAACGGTCGTAACGACAGTTAGTCGTACATTCCATTAGTCCAATACAGCAATGTACGGATCCTTTCACACAGGACGACCACGACTATCTGCCGTGCCGTTGCTCCTCGCCTGTCGTCCAATGTCACTGCAATGGACGACGGTCGTGTCGTGCCGTGCTATCAGTGAACCACGGGCATTCATTAGTGCTTCCATACTTAACGACAGTTAGTCGTGTAGTACCAGTGAATCCAGTGGCACGTACATAATGGCAGACAATATAGATGGGGAATTTTTAATTGCACTGGTACAAAGTAGACCAGTGTTGTGGGACAAAACTTTGGATGTGTATAAAGAAAGAAATGCGACAAGGAATGCATGGCGTTAAGTTTTGGTGGAGGTTAACCCTGATTTTGAAAACTTAGAGAACCAGGAGAAAACTAAGTTTGGTAAGTTGTACTTCCTTTATTTCACATTTAAAGTAGTTTAAAAACCTGAATTTTTTAGCACGTTAATTTCCAACGTTATTAGTCCTGTCGCCAGGGGGGGTACAACGGCCTCGTTAATTCAGATGGACTTACTCAAGGTTTTTTTATGTATTTTGACCCGTAGAACACGAATTTTTTGGGTAACAGTTGATCCGGATGTCGATAAGATTGTTATAGACCAAGAACTTGAGGAATCAAATAACAGCGATTTTTGGCAAAACAAAACAATATTTTGTATTTTTTGGGCCATTTTAAGTAAAAAATATTTCTACAAGTTTTTTCGTAGAATGCACAGTTTTCGAGATAAACGCGGTTGAACTTTAAAAAAATCGAAAAACTGCAATTTTTGAACCCGAATAACTTTTGATTAAAAAATAAAATAGCAAGTCTGCTTACCGCATTTGAAAGTTTAAGTCAAATTATATCGGTTTTGATTATTTGCATTGGTAAAAATTTATTTTTTTATTGTTTAACAAAGCTATAAACACGTAGGGTTTCCCGTGCTTTTACATGCGTTTTAACGCATGTAACGTAGAAATAGTCTTGATTGCACTAGTACCTATTCTACCTACTCGTTCGATTTTAAATGAGAAATCATAGAAACATCACTCACGCACTAGTTGTTTGTAGCTTTGTTTAACAATAACACAATAAATTTTTAGCAATGCAAATAATCAAAACCGACATAATTTGACTTGAACTTTCAAAGGCGCTTAGCAGAATTGCTATTTTATTTTTTAATCAAAAGTTATTCGGGTTTAAAAATTGCAGTTTTTCGATTTTTTGAAAGTTCAACCGCGTTTATCTCGAAAACTCTGCATCCTACTAAAACTTGTAGAAATATTTTTTGCTTAAAATGACCCAAAAAATACAAAATATTGTTTTGTTTTGCCAAAAATCGCTGTTATTTGATTCCTCAAGTTCTTGGTCTATAACAATCTTATCGACATCCGGATCAACTGTTACCCAAAAAATTCGTTTTCTACGGGTCAAAATACATAAAAAAAACTTGGGTAAGTCCATCTGAATTAACGAGGCCGTTGTACCCCCCCTGGCGACAGGACTATATGTAAACGCAACATTTTTAATTGTATTATTTTTAATGTATCACTACTTGAATCACATTCTTATTGCTACATTTTATTTTAAACAGAACATAAAGTACAAATCTAATAAAATATTTTGAAATAATTATGGCATGTAATGTAATACATATAAAGATAAAGACAAGAAGAAGAAAAAGAAGTATTTTGATAACGATTTCCGAAGTCGAAATCGAAACGTCAAATAAACTTAATCATAAAATAAAATTGTGGCTTATTCCCAACTAAAATAGTAAATTGCATAAGACACCACAAGAAAATAGCTTCAGAACAATTATTATTTTTTATGTTATTTAATTACAAAAGATTATAATTAGGATTTTTATTAAAAATGTATATTTTAAAAATATTTTATCTGTGTTTAGTTTACTTCTTATGATAATCTATAGTGAAATTTCACGTTACTTCCTGTCTTAAGCAAAATTCTATGATGTATATAGAGCTATAAATATAATAAAACTCTAATAATTCAATAAATCATAAGAATTTTTAATCCCTTAGGCATAGGAGATAAGTGGAAAAACTCGTAGTTATACTTGCCATATAATAAACTAATATTTGTCTGCAGAAAACCCAAAATTATATTGTTGTAAAATAGTACCGGCACATTTGTCTAAATTTAAATACGCACCAATCACATCTGCAGATGTTCAAAGAACTTTTTCTACGTAGAAATAATATATTATGTATAAATAAGAAATTTTTGCCCGATTCATTCTACGCCCTGTGCTCTCTAAGACAATAAGATGAATACTGTCGTAAAGTGTGAAATGATGAATACTGACACATTAAGTCTAGGTTATAAAGTATTCCCAAATTTTTAGAATAGTCTATTTTACGAAATATTTCCGGAGTAAAACTTGAAACTCGAAATATTTAGTTAATTAAAACTATAATTTTCATAACATTAATAATTGTGGCTCAATTCCATATAAACGTAGTAGGTACCTACTTTAATTAGACGAGCCACAAAAAACAGTTTCAGGAATCTTATCGGAAACTTTATCTTTATTTCTACATAGGTACATATCTGTATTATTATTCATTTTTACTTCATTTTCGGAAGATTTAAACAACCTCGGCGAGTTTTTTGATAGACAGATCGAAATAAAATAAATCATACAAATCTCACAATAAAACACTGAAAAACGTTTGTTTTTCTATACTTCCACAAAATTTATTACAACTATGTTATTACTACAGCTGTTTCGGCAAAGTGCCTTTCTCAAGTGATATATTTAACAATGTTTTTGCCTTTTTAAGTCTTTAACTGAAGAGGTTGAGGAGTGGGGAGCTGTTTGTCTCGAGTTGGTCATTCAGAATTTTATCTGTATTTTTCAATTTATTAATTTCCATTGATTCTAAAAGTGATAGCTTAAGGCCTTTATTTTGAATATGTAGAATTTGAAACTCTTCATTGAAAGAATGATTATGATCTAGAAGGTGAAGTAGGTGCGTATGTAGAAGTGTCTGTTTTTCTATTGTTGAAAGCCCTTTTGTGTTCTGCTATCCGTTTGTCAAAAGTTCTGCCAGTTTGACCGATGTAAGTTTTCGGACAGTCACCACAAGTTAGTTTGTACACACCACTCTGTAGTTGCTTTCTCTTTCGGCTTTTATTGTTTTTAGTATGTTTGCTTAAGTTGTTGTTAGTTCTGAAAGCTGGTGTTATTCCTTTCTTTTTTATGTATCTGGCTATTTTTGTTGTTATTTTGCCAGTATATGTGAGAGAGCAGAAGGTACTGGGTTCTTTCTGTGGTGGTGGATACACTAATTTCAAGGCTTTCAAAATGATACAAAATCATACAAAATAAATGAAAAAGACTAACCAAAAGTAAATTATTTAAATCGCCAAAGATTGCGTAGTATTCTTGGACAAGTTAATTTGGAAAATCTAGTTTCCTTCTTGTAGGCTCTTTGCTACGCTTATGGATCCTTTTGCATGTAACCTAAATCGAATAAGACGACGGTATATACTTCCTTTTGCCAAAAGAAAATTGAACCAACTTTTCTAGTTTATTGGCATATTTTTGTCTCCAGAGGGAGTATTTATCCAGGACTTGGATGTCGAAAAGTGAGTTTTACAGGCGGAAAACTGAGTTTTTGATATGAGATTGCCTATCAGATGTTTTTATAAGCTTATGTTTTCTTACAAATACAACCTTGATTTCTTTAAAAACCCCTGATATTTGTCATTAGAGCGAAAGCAGTAGACCGAACTCATTAGACCGAAATGGTAAATAAATTTAAAATGTTTGCAGTAAATTATGCTAAGATTTTGTATATCTGTCTTTTTGGTTATTGTATTTTTTGTATTATTTTATATATAGACTGTGTAAATTGTTACTCTGTACAGTCTGATATGAAATAATTTTCATCCGTTAAACAAATTAGTGAAGGTAAAAATAAATTAAGGGTAGAGTGACGTTAACACCATTTTAACTGTTTATAATAACCATCCAAAAAACATTTAGTTGTAATTACATTAATCTTATCTCTTTTAGTGCGACAAGTAAAAAGAACTGCTTTTCGGTCTTCTGCTGTTCGGTTTAGTGAGGTTTCGGTAAAGTGCTTTTCGATCTAATGAGTTCGGTCTACTGCTTTCGGTCTAATGATTTTGGTCTCTTTACAGTAAACCAAACAAACGATGATGGTTTATTAAACAACTCTATTAAAACTGATTTGGACAAAAACTTTGGAAAAAGTTAATTCAACAAGCAAAACGTGAACGTGAAGAAAATCTGGACTTAAACATGTCAATTATTGGAGTAAGAATATTAATAATAATCAGTGGCGGCTCGTATAACTTTAGGAAGGTAGTGCCAGAATCCGGGCAGCTGCCTAAATTTTTTGTGGCGGTTTTACGATATGGTCAAAAAGGATATAAAATATAAATAGAGTATCACGATAAGCTGAATTTAATTGGGTTTTTATATTTAACTTACCAAGCATTGAAAAGCTAAAAACGTTATTCATGTGCACTTTAGATTTTTCATGGGATTTCAATTTCTCTCATATATGTACAAGATCATCGGTGCCTTTGTTTGACCAAGTATCGTCACCTCCAAACAAAACGCATACAAAACAGAAGAGTTTATTAGTTTGTTCGCAACCACACAACCAGCTATTTTTATCATAAATAATTTTATTAAACTTACGACAGCGAAGTTTTTGTCCATTTCCACTTTGTTTTTCAATTTTTAAATCGGGTAAAGGCCGACCGAGTTCTTTAATTTGTAGTTTTTTTTTCTAACGAAAAACCACCAAAAGAGTTTTTTAATATACTAATTTGATTCATTGTCAATAAATAAATTAAACGTAGAAAATAATCAAAATATTATTTTTATACCTACGACACCCACGATCACAACGCACTAACTAATAATTACAAATTAAAAAATATAGTAGAGTATAAACACAAATATACAATACAGTAGTAGACAATAAACACAATAGCGTCAAGCGAACGCGTAAAGAAACTAGAAATATGTAGATCTAAAACATTGTATCTTAAGATCCACTAACTTCCTTTTCGAGATTTCGAGCCTGGCACGGAGACTCCAATTTAAACGTATGTTAAAAGTGCAATACCACTCTCTCTCTGTCACTTACACAGGATGCTCATACAATCTTTCTCTTTTCTCACGAGCCACTATGCCGTTCGGCACTGGGATTTTTATGATTTTCATCCTTTATCCGGTCAGCTGTGGGTGGCCAGAGTCGGTAGATTTGCATTGCGCTACACAGTTGCCAGATTTGATATAATTTATAAAAATAAAGAGAAATATTCACAAAAAAAATAAACAGGCATTAAAATGTTTTTAAGATAAAAAATATGTTTCTGCATAGTTAGCAAGGTAGTGCCATGGCTCTATGGCACTACCTCACGGGCCGCCACTGATAATAATCAATTAATTAGAATTAATGACATCAATTAATGACAATTGATTTGTTGGAGACGTAAGAAATATGTTAAGCGAAATTGAACTAAAAGCCAAAAATATTTTTTTGCGAAGACGAGGATATCTCAAACATATTCTATACAACCGACCTTCAAAGAACAAAGAAGAGAAAAACATTTTTCGATGAAGCAGGTGAAATTGAAACAATTTTAAAGGGTCAAGAAAGATTCAGAATGGAAGTATTTAGTGTTATATGCCATAATATTACTCAAGATCTTTTTAAGGGGGGGGGGGTATAGTTAATTCTGTGTTTTTTTTTTGCATAATTTAAAAACGTTTTCTCTTGAAAGTGGCGGAGTTAAGTTAAATGTGTAAAAGGCTATCTTAAATAACAACAATTGAAGATTATTCAGTTAAATTTTTATTGAAAAATATTAAAAAATGAAGTGGTGGCATCATTTTTGACGATAAAAAAAAGATGATTTGCGGTGTACACTATATCTTCGGACAGAATCATCCGAAATATACAAACCAAAAAGATTATTTTAGTTTAAGAGTTTCTTGAGGTCAAGTTTTTATGATTATATCTATTTTTAAATTCATGGTATAACTTTAAAGTGAAAAAATCGAAAAAAAAAAAAAGAATTAAAAGTGTGTTCGGTAAAGAGAAAAATGGTAATATAAAAAAAAAGAATGTGTGTGTACTTTGTACGCACGTAAGAAGTTATACTTCTATTATATGATTATAAACGAAATTAATATACTTCTTATTTATATTTTATTTAAATATTAAACTAATTTATACTTACTACTTCTCAAACATTTTTATTAAAACAGTGCCAAAAATTAAAATACTAAAAGAATAAAACACACACAAACACATTAAAAATGCCACAAATGATTTCTGAACATTAATTGTCGGAAATTTTTTTAACTAAATACGTATTTTCTGAAAATAAAATTATATAATAAATATATTTACAATCATAAAATGTATAAAAAAAATAAAAAAATAAAAGTTTCTATTGGGATTCGAACCAACTTATCAGCGCGGTTGGTATTGGCGTTGTATTGGGGTTCATTCGCATTAAACGCTTCGCCACGGAGACAACGTGTCATTATGTGCGAAGATCGACTAACTAAACGGATTAAACTTTTGACATTTTTGAATTACATAAATCAAATTATTTTGATTTTGAATGGAAATGATTTAGAATTGAAAAAATACAACAAAACATAGAGTAAGAAAACAATATATTAGGTGAATATTGATATAAATTTTGATGGTAATCAAATTATGTAAATAAAAGTATTACATACTATGTATTTTGGTAGGTTCAAATAGGTAGGTACCTATGATACATTTACAATTATTACGTACCTGTTGCTTTAAAAACTATTTAAAAGTCACTACAATTATAAACTTTTTTGTTTCTGTCCTCACAACAATAAAACTAATATATTATACATTTGTTTACCTTCATATTGAACAATTATTTATTATTGACAGATCATTTCAACACCCAGTCAGAGCCCGTATAACGACTAATACCATACTGTTGGTAAGCGCATGCGCGCAGATCAATATAAATTCACCCTCAATCTCAATCGCTCTTAAAGAAGTATAACTTCAAAAATTGTCAAAATAAGCAAAAACTTGACGTCACTACCTAGTACAATATCTAAAAAAGAAGTGTGCAAAATTTCAGAAAGATCGGTGCATTACTTTTTGAGTTATGATGTACACCGCCTCAAAAAACATGTTTTTCAGAAAACGCGTTTAAAAAAAATGTAGTTTTGTCAATAATACTAAGAAAATTTTTGTATATATCCATATCCCCGTCAATTTTGCTCGGATTAACTTAAACTTTTAATGGTATACTCGTTAAAATATTTACAACCGAATAAACAAATAAAAAAATCGAAAAAAATAATCAAACATACTATATAATGAGAAATGCATTGAAAACATCACTCAAGCACTATCTGTTTATAGCTTTGTTCGACAATAAAAAAATTAATATTTAGCAATGCAAATAATCAAAACCGGTATAATTTGACTTCAACTTTCAAATGCGGTAAGCAGAATTGCTATTTTATTTTCTAATCAAAAGTTCTATGCAGACGACGCAATACTAATCTCTCAAAGTGAAGTTGATTTACAACGTATGCTGCACGAATTTAATATAACGGCTAGAAAATTTAACATGTTAATTTCCCTAAAAAGACTAAGTGCATGGTTATAACAACAGATCTAATAATAGTACGTTCTTTAACCGTAAAATATTGCAAAACCTCTAAATTTTAAAGAACCGCTTGGAATGACATGAAATTTGACATATACATAGCTAACAATTCAAAGAAAAAAAGTGATATTGTGCCGATGTGTGATTTTGCCATGGGGGTGACTTTCACCCCTTCTGGAGGGTGAAAAAATATACTTCCAAAGTAAGTCCGGAAATCGTTAAATTAACTAATTTTAAGTAACTTTTGTTTTATAGAGTTTTTTCATTAAGTCAATACTTTTCGAGTTATTTGCGAGTGAAATTATGTTCATTTTTCAACAAAATAACCGCGCTTTTAGAAGGTTTTTCGAAAATACCTCAAAAAGTAAATATTTTGTCGAAAAAAACATTCTTAGCAAAAATATAGCCTGCAAAAAAATCTGTATATTTTAGGTCTCTGTACCTAGTAAAAGCAAAGTTATAGCTAATGAAAAATAGGTTCATATTCGTTCAATTCCAAATGGAATACTTTAACTTTCTGGGGAAAACTCATTACAAATTATTTAAAGTATTTAAAAAAGGTTTAATTTTTGTTTTATAAAAAAAATTTCTAGCATCAAAAGTAAACAAGTTACGCTCAAAATAAAGTTAGTCATTTTTTTTTAGTAAAAAATCGGGAAAATCACCTCCTAATTAGTATCTCAGATGAACTTAATCGTTACCACTTCACAAGTTTTTTTACTCGTATATGTATTGTTTATATGATCTCTAAGTTTAATCGGTTCAAAGTCCTTATTTTTGCAAGAGCTGTAGTTAAAGGGCTTGAACGAGTCACTGATCACGAGTGTATGCCAATTTAGAAACACCAAATCTTAATCAATTTTTGTCTTACAGAAAAACAAAAAATCCAAGATATTCAGAAAAGTAATACTGACTTTTTTGTTTTTTGAGATTTTTGGTATCTCTAACAATTTTTAAGTAATTTTGAAAAAAACAACATATTTTTCAAAATTAAAAATATTAAAATTTTTATTTTAAAACCAAGTTTTTTCAAAGTAAGAACTTTGAGTCAAAGAAACTTACATATTATATAAACACAACGTAAGTTAAATAATTTGTGGAGCGCTAAAGATTAATTTCAGTTAAGTTGCCAATTAGGGGGTGATCTTCCCGATTTTTTTTTGCCAACACAAAATGGAGCAACTTTATTTTGAGCGTAACTTGCTTCAATTTAATGCTAGAAACTTTTTATAAAAACAGAAATAAAGCTTTTTTAAACACTTTAAAAAAGTTATAATAGGTTTTCCCCAAAAAGTGCTTTATTTTTTGGATATTTCACGTTGAAATAGCCTATTAGAAATTTGGCGAATATGAACCTATTTTTCATTGGCTCTAACTCTTGTTCTACGAGGTCCAGAGACCTCAAGTGCACACCATTTTTTTTTTGTTTTTTCACTGGCGATATTTTTCTTAAGAACGTTTTTTTCGACAAAATACTTACTTTTTGAGTTATTTGCGAAAAACCGTCTAAATACGTGGTTATTTTGTTGAAAAATAAACATATTCACTCGCAAATAACTCGAGAAGTGTTGACTTGGCGAAAGAACTCTATAGAACAAAAGTTACTTAAAATTAATCAGTTTATTTATTTCCGGACTTATTTTTGACATATATTTTTTCACCAAAATTTACCGCAAAAACCGTGAAAGAATGTACTATAAGGTGTAAATTAGAGCTCGAAGGTCAAATAATAGAGCAAGTCATAGAGTATAAATACCTAGGCATGACACTATCTAGCTAAGGAAAACTCGAAACAGAAGTGGAAGATCAGGTGAATAAAGTAAACGGAGCCGCAGGTTGCCTGAATAAAACAGTATTGAGAAATAAAAACATCAGAAAAGAAGTGAAAGGCAGAATTTACAAAACAGTCATAAGACCAATAATGACATACGCGGCAGAAACACGACCTGATACAGAAAGGACAAAAATAATGCGTTTTCAGAGATGAAAACACTGCGAAAAATCGATGGTAAGACACTGTTGGATAGAGCTAGAAGTGCAGATATACGAAGAAGATGCAAGGTGGACATTAATAACTGGGTGAAAAATAGAAGAGAGTAGAATGGAACGACCACATAAGCCGAATGACAACAAATAGAGTAGTAAGGACGGAGAGACGATTACCCAATAGGAAGAGGATCAGTGGGTAGACCAAGAAAACGATGGAATGACAACTTACTGGAGGCACATTGTGAAACAGATAGAGTCATGTCTACATAAAAAGAGGAAGAAGAAAAAGAACAGAAGAAGCCTTTGAATTTTGGTGTTACAGAAGAATCCTACGAATATCATGTATTCAAAAAATGTCAAACGTGGAAGTAACTAGAATGATAGGAAATAAACCGGAAATAATATTAATAATAAACCTAACTATCAAAAACGAAAACTTAAGTACTTGGGATATGTGATAAGAGGGCAACAATACTTATTATTACAACTTATTATGCAAGGCAAAATTCGAGGCAAGCGAAATGTGGGAAGACGAAGAATATCTTGGCTTAAGAACTGGAAAGAAGGGAATGGTTCGAATGCAGTAGTGCAGAGCTGTGTAGAGCGGCAGTTAACAGGGAGATGATTTCCAACCTTCGATAGAGAAGAAGAAGATTCATTTTACATATCAAAAAGTACCTAAGCAATAAATCCTCAACAATATCCTTGCATATTTTAATTATTGTCAATAACACATTTCATGTACATTTATTTTACACCAAGAAATGCCTGTGAGGTTAACTTTACAGCATGTTATGAATTTTCAATATGATAATTGAATTTAAGTTGGTGGCGTGAGGTCCTGACTTGACTATGCGGTGTTATATCCAGATCAAAGGACCGCCGAGTCCTTTGAGGCTCTTAGCGAACGCCAGCTCTTTTGCATTCTAGGACTTCGCAATATATGCAATATGTATGTAGTAAGCGGTATTAATGACGAAAGCCATTCATGTTTATAGTTTGGTAGCTAGTTGATTTGTTTGTAATTTTTGATGTATTATAAAGAAATTTGATACGTTCCATTACACCAACAATTAGCAAAATATACGGAAGGATCTTAAAAACCGGGGACAGCGAGATGCCCTATCATGTATTCTATTGAACATTACATTAGAGAAAATAATTAGAGAGTCAAAAGTCAACACCAGAGGAACAATAATAACAAAAAGTGTACAAATATTGGGATTTGCAGATGATGTTGATATCATAGCTAGAAGCAAAAGAGAAATGATAGAAGCATTTAATGCGATAGAAAGAGCGGCAAAAAACAATGGCCTAAATATTAATGAAATAAAAACCAAATACATGAAGGCCAGGAAATGTGGTCTTACAGGCGCATCTTACGTATATCCTGGGGTGACCGAATTACTAATGTGGAAGTCAAATGGTGTGAAATTCTCATAACCATAAAAAAATAGAATATCTAGGACATATAATGAGAAGTCAAGAACGTTAGGGCCTTCTCCAACTGATTCTCCAGGGGAAGGTAAATGGTAAAAGAGGACCGGGAAGAAGAGGCATTTCCTGGCTTCAAAATTTACGAAAGTAGTATAACACGACTACCACTGGACTATTCCGCGCTGCGGTAAACAAAGTCAAGATAGCCATGATGATCGCCAACATCCGGAACGGATAGGCACTTTAAGAAGAAGAAGATGTTTGTTTGTTTGGGTAGGTATATATGACTATTTTTGTAATAACTTCATATTTAAATTAACATTCTTGTTACTCTGTTGTGCTACTAAAAGCAATCTGTTTTTTAAGGTTTTGTTTCTTTATTGCTATATTTCTCCATCAGTTGCCTTATAATAAAAATTACATGTGTTAATCTGCTTTACAAAAAAAAATAGAGAATACTTGGATTTTGAAGCAGAAGAACAACCAGGATTTCGTACGGGTAGATCCACTGTTGACAACATTTTCTCCTTAACTCAGATAATAGGAAAATAGATGGCACAGAATCAAGAAATTGATATTTATGTTATTCGTCTACCTAAAAAACGTCTATGATGGCATTTCACTGAAGAATCTGTGGCAATCAATGGAAAGCACGAATATTAATATTGAATTAGTAAAATCCGTCAACAAAGAACAAAGTGGATTTCGTGCAGGAAGATCGTGCACTGATAATATATTCGTTCTGCAGCAGATAATAGAAAAACGGAAGGCAAGGAATCTATCTACCCACCTATTGTTTGTAGATTTGGAGAAGGCATACGATACGGTACCTTTGAAAAAACTGTTCAAGGTAGGTCTCAGTAGAGAGTATGTGTATGCTATCGCAAATATATACAAAAATGCAAGAAGTGTCGTTAAAGAAGGAAACTTTATATCTGAATCATTCCCTATATCAAAGGGGCTTAAACAAGGATGTTGTCTGTCTCCGAATTTATTTAAAATATATATTCAATCATCGCTAGAGCAGTGGAGGAAACAAGTATCCGGAATGGGAATAGACATGGGCAGTGATAAATGTCTAACAACTTTGTTTTTTGCAGATGATCAGGCAGTCGTAGCGAATTATGAGGAATACATGGACTACATGTTTAGAAAACTAAAGAAAGAATATGAAAAATGGGGCCTCAATATGAATATGTTAAAGACAGATTATCTTAAAATAGGGGATGATGAAGAAGATTCAGAGTTAGAAATTAGAACCACAAAAAGATGTAATGAATATAAATATCTCGGATCTATAATATCTAAAGAAGGCACTACCAAAAGAGACATCAAAAAGAGAACGCAGCAGGGCAAAAAAGCGGTAAACATTCTAAGCTCTCTACTGTGGTCTAAAGATATAAGACAAAAAACGAAATTGACAATCTATCGTACCTTGGTAGAGCCTATTATGACTTATGGGGCAGAAGTTTGGCAGATGACAAAAAAAGATAGAAAAAGAATAGAAGTAGTCGAAATGGATTATCTAAGGAGACCGTGTGGTATATCTAAAAAAGATCACATCAGGAATGAAGATATTAGAAGAAGGACACATACTGTATATTCCAGTGTAGATAGAATTGAAACTAGACAACTAGTGTGGTATGGTCACGTGAAACGAATGAATAAAGATAGATGGCCAAAGAAAGCTTTGAATTACATACCACACCAAAGAAGAAGAAGGGGAAGACCTTCAGTTGCCTGGGAAGAAAATGTACGGCACATCATGAAAGATAGAGCCATCAAAGAAGACGAATGGATGGACAGAAAACGATGGCGGTCGAAATGCGAGAAGCGGCAGAGGCTGTAGGATCCTCGCTTATAGATAGATAGAAAATCCGTCAAAGTACTATATAATCAACCCATACCAAAGATAAAAACAGGGACACAAATAACAACAGGATTTATTGGGATTAAAGTCAGGATGTTGCCTGTTGCCTATCCCAAATACACACACATACACACTCGAACACACACACTCACACAATCTAAATTTGCCTCCATACTATATACTCCATATCCTCCATAATAGCTCATTGTTATCCTATCCCTGCTACCAGGAGTTAAAGGGGCAAGACCACATGCTTTATTGAACTAATAATAGATATATGGAAATTCTTGATACGAGAGGAAGTATAAAATATTAATTCTCTAGTTACGAAATGTAGATTAATTTACCATATATTATACGCGGATAAATTTCTTTAAGATGCCGTCATCAAAGTAGCCTTTTGTATGGAAATGCCATGCTTGTCGATTTGCAGATTAAAAAAAACTTGTTAAAAAAATTGTTGAGAAGTTCCAGATCTAAAACACTAAATCTGAAAATTCTCATGGAACCATTTTCTGGTAACATCCTTAATCTCTGCCTTTTAAAATTTATAAGGCAAGGAGACGACGAATAAAGAAGACGAAAGGGACTCTACAATTTGCAGTCACATTCATTCTATTAATCTAGGAAAAAATTCCAACTAAATTTGCTTCCGTGTACTCAAAATACGAGTAAAAATAAAAAAAATAAATAACAGCTTATGTTTCATTTCGGTTCAGAGGTCCGTACGTTCAGATCCACCATACCCATACGTACGTTTCTGTCTCTTCAGATGACTTCAGTGGGGGTACATGAAAACCTCTGAATCGAAATGAAACCAAGCTGCCTATTTAAGCAGAAAAGTAAAAAATAATTCTACGTATCGGATGAAAAAGGGTGAAAAGGGCATTCGCGCTGTATCTCCTAAACTAGCAACCACACAGAAAATTTAATTATGTACCAGGTGTCCCAATAAGAATGGCTCTCGGCCATATCTCAGGAACCGTTTATAGTAGAGCTTTGAAATAAAAAATTTTATAACAAAAGTTGCCTCAGGAAAAGCCTGGAAATTATTTTCATAATTATAGGTCCACCGCTAGAGGGCGTAATTGAATATCAAAAATAAAAAAATCTAAATTTTACAAAATTTTCCTACTGAAGGGGCACTGGAAATCCGATTATTGTATTCTTCACAAAATTCTGCGCATATTTGATTTAACAAGTTTAACTCTACCTTTGCAAATAAGAGGTGGGGGTGAGTGGGAACCTTGTTATGAAAAAATGGCTGTAAGTCCGGTTCTGCTAAATCAAATTTTGAAAACTGGGTCTTGTTGAAGACAGATCTTTTTCTTCAATGTAAGCGTGATAATTTTAAACCATCCTAATAAGTAATAAGCCAGCTGGGAGGCGTTATTTAATTTTTTTCAGAAATCTAGTTTTCTTTGAAAAATATTAAATACAAGTATGCATTTTTAATCATACTTTATAAAATTAGATTAAATTAGAAATATAATAGCGAAAACTGCATGTCGATACCTTTTTTCTATCTCAAGATATCTCGAGAAACGTGTAAATTTTATACAGAACTGTTACTTTCACCGGTAAACTAAGTTAATGAAAAGTAGTGTGCTGTGGAAAAAAACAAAATAACATTTTGCAGATGTCAACGTATAAAAATATAATTAATTAA
Source organism: Diabrotica virgifera virgifera (assembly GCF_917563875.1). Lineage (NCBI taxonomy): Eukaryota > Metazoa > Arthropoda > Insecta > Coleoptera > Chrysomelidae > Diabrotica > Diabrotica virgifera. The sequence goes on along the minus strand of NC_065449.1, from coordinate 75,585,430 downwards.
AACAACAATATAAAGAGAAACAATACTATTAAAATTAAATATAACACAGAACAAAAAGAACTACTTAGTGACGACCTAAATATTCAAATTGTTGCCCATCATACACTACTCTAGAATACATCCAGAGAATACTAAACGCCATTCAAAGCATATCGAGAGCAGAAATTGAGACTGCTGTTCAACCTACTCTTGAAAGAGTAAATGTTTGCAACGAAAATGATGGGCAAAAATTTGAACCTTTATGTCATCACTAAATAGTTGTTTTTATTTCTTTGCAATAGGGCTTTTCAACGCTTCTCATTTGTTCGAGCCTCTGTCATATGCCGTATAATCCGTGTATAATATTAATATACGAGATATGAACGAGGCTCGAAACAAATGAGAAGCGTTGAAAAGACCTAATATACGTTGACAGCTAGAAAATGTTTCTTTGTTGTTTCCATAGCACACTACTTTTAATGAATTTCGTTTACCGGTGACAGTAACAGTTATGTTTTTAAATTTACACGTTTTGTAAGATATCTTGAGATAGAAAAAAGGTATTAACATGCGGTTTTCGCTATTCTGTTGCTAATTTTGTCTAATTTTGTAATATGGTATTAAAAATGCATGTTTGTATTTAATATTTTCCAAGGAAAACTAGATTTCTGAAAAAAATTAAATAACGCCTTCTAGCTGGCATATTACTCAGTAAGTTGGTTCGAAATCATAACTTTTACATTGACGAAAAAGATCCGTCTTCAACAAAACCACGTTTGCAAAATTTCATTAAGCAGAACCGGACTCACAGCCAGTTTTTCATAACAATGTTCCCACTCACCCCCACCTCTTATTTCCAAAGGTAGGCCTAAACTTGTCAAATCAAATATGCGTAGAATTTTCTGAAGAATACGACGATTGGATTTCCAGTGCCCCTTCATTAGGAAAATTTTGTAAAATTTAGATTTTTTAATTTTTGATATTCAATTACGCCCTCTAGCGGTGGTCCCACAATTATGAAAATAATTTCCAGGCTTTTCCTGAGGCAACTTTTGCTATAAAATTTTTTATTTCAAAGCTCTACTATAAACGGTTCCTGAGATATGACGGAGAGCCATTCTTATTGGGACACCCGGTACACATAAAATGTAGCAAATTAAATTTTATACAATTTTATATGCATTACTTTTTATCTTAAAGTGACCAACAAAAAAGTTATAAACAAAAATAGGAGAAAAGTTTGTAAGAAGTTTCCTTTTGGAGGTTATAACTTTTTTCCGTTCATTTTACAATAAAATAACATTAAAGCCATTTTATAGAGGATTTTTCAACGAACAATTTCCACTATAAAGTTGTTTATTTTAGTTATTTATCTAGGTTTTCCAGCGCTCCAAACTTAACCAGATTCTCTAATTCTCACAATATACAGGAAAACAATAAAAACAAAACGTTCGGCTTACTTTTCTATCTATATATGTATTTATTTATTAAAATTTTAACATTCCTATGCTATTATTAAGCTATTTTTGACCCTTTTCCCGGCCACCTAAGAGGTAGAGTCTGGAGGCGCCTTTTTTGTGTAGTATCCCCAATAGGTCTAATACACGGACAATTTCTAGACAAAATAATATTATTTGTTATATGTTGAAAAAGATCTATCATAGTTATTATTTTTTCATTTTTTTCAATGGTCCAGGCTGTGAGTCAAGATCTGAATCAGTATCCGAGGTGAATTTTTGTGGTATAATGAGAGTTATAGTTGGCGTCATTGTCGGTCATTCATCTACCAATTCATTTTCTTCAATAATTATTGTTGATATGTCCACGATGTTGCTGCAACTTTCACCACCACAATTGAGGCACATTGCTGATAATTTGAGGTCTGCTTTTCGGCAACCACATGCACTTCCAGTTTCAATTGCATCTTCTAAAGATGAATTTGATAAGCTCGGGGGTACTGGAGGCTTGGAAGTTTGGATTGGTATCCAAAATTTTTCATTCCTTTTCCAGCCCCAATTTTGTGAGAAGAGATTAAATGCATTTTTTGTCACGGTTTTAGTGAATCGTTTGTATCTCAGGGATTCCAGAAAGTTGTCTTTATTTTCGCCATATAAAGAGACGAAAAACTTTTGCCGACAACAGTGAGTAAGGATGTTTCGACTTTCCCACTGACAAATAATTTTCCCTAGAGTCTAGAGGTTGCTTACAAATAAAACAACCACCACTCGTGATGCGCTCTTACAAAAAACATAAAATGCTTATCTAAACACAAAAATATAAATTTACCCACAACACTCTCAATAGTATTATCTATAAAACTCAAAATACTTTTCACAATTTTCAGTACGACTGCACGTGGCCAAATAGGTAACACAACTGTAAGAATAAGTTAAGTAGAGGGGAACCGACTGCTGTGTCACCTAGGATAAATTATAATAATAAAAGTAATAGCAGGCAGATATTCAGTCCGGTACGGAAGAAAACTGACGTAACTGCAAATGTTGTCAATTCTTGTTTATTGCGCAATTAACTTCTAAAATACTATGTAAAGATGATACAAAAAGACCTAACTGTAAAATTGTGCTGAGCCACTACAGGGTAGTTGCGTCGTTACTGAAATACGCGCTATGTTAGACCTTGTTTCAGGTGCATAATGTCGCAACTGTAGATAGGGTTGAAAGTGGGGTGATTAATATCGATGAAAATAAAAGCCATCGTTGTCAAAAACAAACGCCAAACCGATGCTCCTGGACGAATACTCTTCATTTAATCCCTATTTTAAATATTTAAAAATCGTCTCTTCTGAAGAATTTTGCATTTTACGATTGCGTCATTCTTCTTCTGGGCCGGCGAATTTGTCCTCAAACAACTTCTTGGGTCTTTTCTATATATGTTTAGGGTAAGTTTTATAGTGGGGAGAAAGGTCAGAAATAGATTAATAATAGCATAAGAATATTAAAATCATAATAAATTGTACGAATAAAACAATATTAAGATAGAAAATAAGCCTAACGTTTTGTTTTTATTGTATCCCTATGGGCTATGAGCATTCGAGAATCTGGTCAAGTTTGGAGCGCTGTAAAACCTAGACAAATAAATAGAAATTTTTATAGTGGAAATTGTTTGCTGAAAAACCTCTATAAAATTGCTATTATGTTATTTCATTGTAAAATGAACTGAAAAAAAGTTACAACCTCCAAAAGGAAACTCGTTAAAAAATGATTACTTTAATTTGCTACATTTTATGTTTTATTAGATTTTCCGTAGGGTGAGTAGTTTACGAGAGTCTTTGAGCATGGGATCACACATGTTCATTAACTCGGCCCATGGAGAGTTAGAGCCATCTTCTCTAACACTCACATGGGTAATTCCTACCTGGCGCGTCCATGTCGCGGGGGTGGGCACCTCTCACTTCAGTAGGCCGGAGTGAACAGGTGGCGAAGTTCAGGTAGGGACCCAGTTCTGTGATACAAGAAAAGGAGCAGATTGGGCTCTTTAGTCCTGTAAGACAACCAATCTAAAGGAAGAAAACCTTGATTACAAATTACCCGGTCCTCCAGGTAGGGGGTTAAGACGTCAGGCCGGTTCCCTGTCACTTGTAAAAATTAGAAAAATACCAAAAAGCCTAAAGATTGCCTCGGAATCTCGGACGGATTAAATAATAAACGACTTCGGCGACGGAAAAGGATTATGAACATTGGCACCTGGAATGTGCAGAGTATCAGCGGAAAGATGGAAGAAATAACTGAAGAAATTAAAAAACTAGATATGGATATAGTTGTCTTAACCGAAACAAAGAAGAAAGGAATAGGTATAGAAAAAGTAAACAATTATGTACATATATTCAGCGGAGTTTCAAAACACGAGAGAGCGAAAAGAGGAGTATCCGTTCTAATACACAAAAAACATAAACATAAAATCACTGACTTTGAAGCAATAGACGAAAATATAATAAGAGTAAACATAACGATAAAAGAAACACCTATTACGATACTTGGGATTTATGCAATCAATGATGATGAACCTTACACAAAGATGAGTTCTTTGCTAAAGTTAACGACGTAATTACGAAAATTGGAAATAGAAGAGAATTGATAGTTATGGGAGACCTGAACAGTAGAGTAGGTCGTAAAGTAGATAATAAGGTGGTAGGTCCCTACGGAGAAATAAACCAGAATGATAATGGTGAGAGGCTAATTGAAATATGTGAAAACCATCAATTAAAAATAACCAATGGATTTTTTAAACATAGAGATGTACACAAGTACACCTGGACCCAAACTACAAGAAATTTAAAGTCAATTATAGACTATGTCATCATAAAACAAAATACTAATATGCAAGTACAGGACACAAGAGCATACAGAGGAATAACATGTGGTTCAGATCATTATGTCATAAAATCAAAAGTAACCTGTCCATTTAGATATAAAATAACACATAATCAAACAAATTGTCAACCCCAACAAGAAGAAACTTTGGAAAAAAGAAGTTATAATTTGGATAGTTTGACCCAAGAAAGTACAAGAATACTATATCAACAAAGACTGGATGGCAAACTAATGAATATAACTGAAACATCAACAGTAGAGGAGGTATATAGAAACGTAGTCGTTAGCGTTAAAAAAGCTGCAGAAGAAGCACTCGGCTTTAACACTCAAAGACAAAGTGAAAAACTATGGTGGAACAAAGAAATAGAAGTACTCGTAGAAGAGAAAAAGCAAGCGTATATCAGATGGCTGAGCAGTAAACAACAAAAAGATAGAGATGAATACCTGGAACTCAAAAGAATAACAAGAAGAACAACAGTAAAAGCAAAAAGAGAAATGTGGGATAAGAAGTGCCAGGAAATTAATACCTACCTGGGAGGCAGAAAATGTACAGAAACATGGAAGTTCCTCAATAAAATAAGAACTAACGAAAGGAAGAGCACAAACATTCAATTAATATCCACACAAAAATGGGAAAAGTACTATGGGGAATTACTGACAGAAAATAGGGACGAATACTTAACTCAATCACCAACAGAGGTTAACATTGAAGGAGAAGATATAACAATACAAGTGACAGAAATTATAAAAGCTATAAAAGAACTGAAAAACGGTAGGTCTCCAGGACCAGGGGATATCCCAGCCGAACTAATAAAATATGGATCACAAAAATTGTTTGAAACCGTCACTTGGTGCATAAATCAATTTATAAATGGTTCTCCCGTACCCGACGAGTGGAAAATTGCTTATATTTCGTCGATCCATAAGAAAGGAGATAAGCTTAAATGTGAAAACTATAGAGGGATATCAGTGACTAGTACATTCAGCCGTTTGTATGGACGAATAATTAGAGACCGCATTGAGAAGGAGTACAAAGACCAAGAGGAAGAAGAACAATCCGGTTTTCGAACAGGAAGAAGCTGTACTGATAATATCTTCTGCCTCAAACAACTAATAGAAAAAAAATTAAGCACAAATCAAGAAACCCACCTCATGTTTATTGACTTGCAGAAGGCGTACGATACAGTTCCTGTAAACAAACTCTGGAACGTGTTACGACAGACGAATATTAGTGTCACCTTAATAAAAGCCTTAAGACATTTGTATGAAGGGTCAACATCACAAATAAAAACTGGAAACAGATTATCGCAAAGCTTCCTGGTTAATAAAGGTCTACGTCAGGGGTGCTGTGTATCACCGACCTTATTTAAAATATATGTTGCAAAAGCATTGAAAGAGTGGAAACGAAAATGCAGAGGCATGGGCGTAGACCTTGGAGAGATTTGCTTATATACATTGCAGTTTGCTGATGACCAGGTTGTTATAGCAAACGATAAAGATGATTTAGAGTACATGGCAAGGAAATTACAAGAAGAATATAGAAAGTGGGGACTAGAAATTAATACAGAAAAAACAAAATACCTGCCAATAGGTACCGAACTATCGAACATCACATTAGAAAATAATGAAATCATCATGCCCTGCGACTATTACACATATCTAGGAATCGTTTTTGACACAACGGGGAAAGATGATGAAGAAATAAAGAGAAGAATAACACAATCCAGAAAAACAATAGGTTGTCTAAACAGCGTACTGTGGAATCATGAAATAGGAAAAAGAAGAAAACACAATATCTACGAATCTCTTATTAAAAGCAGTCTATTGTACGGAGCAGAAACTTGGCGGATAACCGAAAACAACAGAAGAAAACTGGAGGCAGTAGAAATGGACGCTTTTAGAAGATCAGTAGGAGTGTCACGCAGAGAGAGAATACGTAATGATGAGATAAGGCAGCGAATGGGGGTTGACGGCTCTCTAACAACAGACATAGAAAGAAAACAGCTGATATGGTACGGACACGTCCAGAGGATGGATAACTCAAGACTCCCTAAAATAATTATGCAATGGGTACCACCAAACCGCAGAAAGAGAGGAAGACCCAAGAAATCTTGGAGAGAGGGAGTAACGAAGGCGATGAGCGCAAGAGATCTTAGAGAGGGCCAATGGGATGATAGAGTGTCATGGAAATTAGGCATCGGACAACGTCGCAAGACGTTTTAAAACCGATTATATATATATATATATATATATATATATATATATATATATATATATATATATATAGCAGGTATATAATCTTTGCTGAACAGTTAGGAAACAAGGTTGAAATATTGGGGTAGCAGCAATCTCAAAGAAAACTCTTTATAATAATTCCAAGCTTTCGATAATGTTTATTATCATCTTCAGGGAAACTACAAATATAAATATACAGTATTTAACAATTAGTCTAACTAAAATCAATAAAAATTGTTATCTTTGTGCCATCAAAAATCCAAAACACCATAGTTTTCTCTCACTAAACTAGGTGTCTAGGATCCCCAGAAACACAAAAATAACAAAATATGGCACACAGATAACAATTTTTATTGATTTTAGTTAGACTAATTGTTAAATACTGTATATTTATATTTGTAGTTTCCCTGAAGATGATAATAAACATTATCGAAAGCTTGGAAATATTATAAAGAGTTTTCTTTGAGATTGCTGCTACCCCAATATTTCAACCTTGTTTATATATATATATATATATATATATATATAAAGAAAAAAGAAGTACTTTGTTGACTTGTTTGGATAAAACAATTTTGAGTTTCGGTGGGTTGGAGTCAATAAAAGGGCTACTAGAAGACTATTTTTTAATTACTCAAGCTTTCGAATGTGTTTACATTCATTTTCAAGAGCTAAAAAGTAACTGATAAAGTGGAACAAAGATCATGTAAAAATACAACTTACCAGATAAATCTAGATTGGTAATTAAACTTGCTTACATAAATAAATACAAATAAGAGAAAAAATGTTAATAATCATCAAATGAATTCTTCCCAGACTGAATATTACAAAATAACTGCCAAAAGATTTAAATTTTTTGAATTTTGAATTTGAAATATAGATATTAAAATGAATTTTCAAAATTTTTAAGTCAATGTCAGTGAAAAAGTATGTCAAACATCGACAAGTAGCTAAAATTGGGATATATTTAACTATATTACTGACATGATAATTTATTAAAAAAAAGAAGATGTAAATAAGCAGAAGAAAAGAAAAAAAAATAAAAATTATTTTCGTAGTTTACAGAAGCACAAACGAATGTAACAGGATACGAAAAAAATTTTTTACATGTTATGGTGCTATGAATAAATTATAAAGAAATTATGTAGTTATAAATTTTACTTAAATTCTGAATTTCTGATCTTTTATTTAAACTATGATCACTTCTGCTTATAGATACCATTTCTAAAAAAGTCCTTTTGAATTTATTATCTTCATTGCACAAAATTTGAATGTTGTCAAAGTCCATTACATGGTCTTTTTCAATCACATGTTCTGCCAAAGCACATGACGGTTTTTTTATTCTGCAATCGCTTTTGTGAGAAATAACGCGATTGGACAAATTCCTCCCAGTCTCGCCAATATATACAGCCTCACATTGAGTACAATTAATTCTGTATACTACATTAATTTTCTCTAATTTATCTATGGGATATTTTGCCTTAGAATACAGAGATGAAATAGTTTTGATGTTTTTCGTTGTTATTTTTATATTGTCAATGGCCTTTAAAATTTTAGTTAACTTAGGTGTTAATGATGGTATGTAGGGGAGTGAATGATAATAGATGACTTGATTAACAGAAGCAGAGTTTTGAGATCTCACAACAGATGGTGTCAGATTATTAACATGAACCATGTTGGAAAAAAGCATCCTGTGTAGCATGTGTGGAGGATAAGAGTTCTCAATCAAAATAGTTTTTAATACTAGAAGATCTTCTTGCAGGTAATCTGGATGAGATAGTCTTGTGACACGTTTTTTTAAACCAGTTATAAGGTTCATTTTCATTTTGTTAGGATGATGTGAGTAATAACTTATAAACCTATTACTGCACATGGGTTTTCTGAACCATCTAGCTTTTAAAACATTGTTTATAGTTCTAACAATTCTCATGTCAAGAAATGGTAGAGAATTATCAACCTCTTCCTCAATTGTGAATTTTATGTGTTCATTATGGCTGTTAAAAATGTTGATGGTTTCATAAATTTTATCTATGGGAAGTGCTAAAACCAAATCATCGACATATCTCTTAATGAAAGGAATAAAAAAATTGCAATTATTAACGCAATCAATAATGACATCATCCATGACATAGCTACATCTTTCACCCATTCTGAGTAGCTATGTCATGGATGATGTCATTATTGATTGCGTTAATAATTGCAATTTTTTTATTCCTTTCATTAAGAGATAAGTGGATGATTTGGTTTTAGCACTTCCCATAGATAAAATTTATGAAACCATCAACATTTTTAACAGCCATAATGAACACATAAAATTCACAGTTGAGGAAGAGGTTGATAATTCTCTACCATTTCTTGACATGAGAATTGTTAGAACTATAAACAATGTTTTAAAAACTAGATGGTTCAGAAAACCCATGTGCAGTAATAGGTTTATAAGTTATTACTCACATCATCCTAACAAAATGAAAATGAACCTTATAACTGGTTTAAAAAAACGTGTCACAAGACTATCTCATCCAGATTACCTGCAAGAAGATCTTCTAGTATTAAAAACTATTTTGATTGAGAACTCTTATCCTCCACACATGCTACACAGGATGCTTTTTTCCAACATGGTTCATGTTAATAATCTGACACCATCTGTTGTGAGATCTCAAAACTCTGCTTCTGTTAATCAAGTCATCTATTATCATTCACTCCCTTACATACCATCATTAACACCTAAGTTAACTAAAATTTTAAAGGCCATTGACAATATAAAAATAACAACGAAAAACATCAAAACTATTTCATCTCTGTATTCTAAGACAAAATATCCCATAGATAAATTAGAGAAAATTAATGTAGTATACAGAATTAATTGTACTCAATGTGAGGCTGTATATATTGGCGAGACTGGGAGGAATTTGTCCAATCGCGTTATTTCTCACAAAAGCGATTGCAGAATAAAAAACCGTCATGTGCTTTGGCAGAACATGTGATTGAAAAAGACCATGTAATGGACTTTGACAACATTCAAATTTTGTGCAATGAAGATAATAAATTCAAAAGGACTTTTTTTTAGAAATGGTATCTATAAGCAGAAGTGATCATAGTTTAAATAAAAGATCAGAAATTCAGAATTTAAGTAAAATTTATAACTACATAATTTCTTTATAATTTATTCATAGCACCATAACATGTAAAATTTTTTTTTCGTATCCTGTTACATTCGTTTGTGCTTCTGTAAACTACGAAAATAATTTTTAATTTTTTTTTCTTTTCTTCTACTTATTTACATCTTCTTTTTTTTAATAAATTATCATGTCAGTAATATAGTTAAATATATCCCAATTTTAGCTACTTGTCGATGTTTGACATACTTTTTCACTGACATTGACTTAAAAATTTTGAAAATTCATTTTAATATCTATATTTCAAATTCAAAATTCAAAAAATTTAAATCTTTTGGCAGTTATTTTGTAATATTCAGTCTGGGAAGAATTCATTTGATGATTATTAACATTTTTTCTCTTATTTGTATTTATTTATGTAAGCAAGTTTAATTACCAATCTAGATTTATCTGGTAAGTTTTATTTTTACATGATCTTTGTTCCACTTTATCAGTAACTTTTTAGCTCTTGAAAATGAATGTAAACACATTCGAAAGCTTGAGTAATTAAAAAATAGTCTTCTAGTAGCCCTTTTATTGACTCCAACCCACCGAAACTCAAAATTGTATATATATATATATATATATATATATATATATATATATATATATATAGAGTAGTTTACGAGATATAGCGCGAAACCCTTTTGCACCCCTCTTCCAAGATGGCGGCCGGGGGACAAGGGTGGCGATCCCAAAAACTTGAACTAAAGCTTCTACTGATCCCCCCTAGACATTAAAAAAATAAAATTGACTCCTCTAACAAATGCAAGGTATGGCCTAAAAAATTGCAAACCTCTTCCAAGATGGCGGCCGGGGACAAGGGTGGCGACCCCAAAAACTTGAACTTAAGCTTCTACTGATCCTCCCTACACAATAAAAAAATAAAATTGACTCCCCTAACAAATGCAACGTATGGTATAAAAAATGTAACATTTCAATGGACTTATTTGTTGAACGAAAAATAAATCATTTTACAGTTGTAAATCGTTTCTATGCAAACGATGCCATACTAACAGCAGAAAAAGGGGACAACTTGCAAAGAATAGTTCATAAGTTGAACATAATAGAAAAATACCTATTGTAAACATTGCAGCCCAGAAAACGAAAACAATAAGCATCAGCAAAGAACCCACCAGATGTAGAATATATTGATGGAAAAAACATTGAACGTACTATTCTCTCAGATTGCGCAGCCACGATATTCTACGCCTTCCAATGCTTCTTTTTTCCTTTTAATCTTTAATCTTTCCCTGCATAATTAATTGGAGCACGTTGTATCTCTCTCCACGTGTAATATGTCTGAGATATTCCAATTTTCTTGTTTTGATGGTATTTAAGATTTCCAACAAAGAACCTCTTTGTTTGTGACGTGTACTGTCCACGATATTTTCAGAATCCTTCTGTACACCCACAGCTCGAATGATTCTAGTTTTTTCATTGATGGGACATTCAAAGTTCAAGCTTCCATTCCATAAAACAAAGTCGAGAAAACGTAGCACCTTACTTAACTCTTAACTCCAACTTATCTGCACAAATCTCTTGTGCAGAGCACTAAACCTCTTGTGCAGAGCACTTCTTATTTTGTTAAAATTTGTCTAGCTATTCTGATTTTGATTTTCAGGAAGGAAGTAATCATTTGTGGAGTTGATAATTGTTTCAAAATATGCATATTGGTCTACTCGTTCGAAATTGGTCCCGTTTATGAAAATATTCTCATTATTTTATTGAGTTTTAGGTATTCTCATAAATTTTGTTTTCTTGACGTTCACTAGACCATATACTTATCCATACTCCACTGTTCTGGTTAACAGCCTCTGAAAATCCTCAATATTTTCGGCTAATGTTGTTAATGGTAACTCTTTACCTTTTTATTCCAGCTGTTTACCTTTTCAGAATTTTTTCAGAATCTCTTCCGAGTACGCATTAAAAAGAATTGGCGGCAACACGCATCCCTGTCTCACCCTACGTCTGATTAAAAAAACAAATACAAAAAGCCAATAGACCAGCAAGGTGTAAATATGGAGGAGCAAACATATTAGGATGGAAACTAAGACAATAACTTACAAAGCGGCTATAAGGCCAATAATGGCATACACAGCAGAAACGCGACCCGATACATCTAAAACACACAGGATGCCAGGATGCTAGAAACAACAGAAATGTGAATGTTTAAAAGAATTGCTTCGAACACAATAAGAGGTTGAAAGAAACGTGACAAAATCAGAACAGCATGCAAGGTGCAAAAGATAGGCGAGTATACACTGAATAGGAAGAGAAACACAGAATGACAGACGATAGAATAGTCAAGATAGCAAGAGATAAATCGCTGTTCGGTAGAAGAAGTGTTGGCCGAACACGGGAAAGATGGAGTGACATGAAGGCACATTTTAATGACTAAAAAAAACGCACGTTAGCATGTGAACGGTCTCAAGTAAAATGTATGTAGTTGTAATCGCGCGTTATCAAAACGCGCGCTAAGCGCTTGTCATGAGAACGAAGCCTTAGTAGTATATGAAAGGAGCATTACACCCTCCAACCTATAAAAATCGCGCCAGCCTTTTCCGATATAATTAAGGCATTCCATATATAAAACCGCTGCGCGCCGGTCCGGAGTAAGAATGATGTAACTGCAAATTTTATCAATTCCTGTTTATTGCGTAATTAACTTCTAAAATACTGTGTACAAATGATACAAAAGCGACAGAACTGTAACTATGTGCTGAGCCACCACAGGGTAGTTGCGTCGTTATTGAAATACGCACCATTTTAGACCTTGCTTCAGATCAAGAATGACGCAACTGTAAATAGTTTTGAAAATGGGGGAACTAAATTAAGATAATGAAATTCGGACCAATAGGGATGAAAATAAGAGCCATCGCTGTAAGAATAAACGGCATAATAATTATTTAAAAATAGTTTTTTTGTACAGAAAAATTTTCAGATCAAGAATGACGTAACTGTAGATAAGATTGGAAATGGGGGATTAAATTTAGATAATGAAATTCGAACCAATGGGGATAAAACTAAAAGCCATCATTGTAAGAATAAACACCATACCGGTGCTCCGGACGGTTACTCCTCATTTAATCACTATTTTAAATATTTAAAATTTTTTAGATTAAGAATGACGCAACTGTAAGAAGGGTTGAAATGGAGGGATTAAATTAAGATAATAAAATTAGAACTATTAGGGATAAAAATAAAAGCCATCATTGTAACAATAAACGCCATACCGATGCTCCTGGACGATTACTCCTCATTTAATCCCTATTTTAATTATTTCAAAATCGTTTTTTTGCTCTCCTGAAAAATTTGGCTTTTTGCAGTTAAGTCACTCTTATTCCGGACCGGCGAAACTCACTCTGTATACACAATTCAGCGTTCCTGTACCGATGCCCGGAGTTATCGAGGTACTTTACGCAAATAAATAATAAATAAATTGTGGCTATCATATGAACATAATATTTAAATGATGAAAAAATTGTGAGTGTGAGTCCATGACGTATATATTTATGAAAAAAAAGGTCTATACTTACAATCTTTTTTTTATTAGATGTTATAAGAGGAGACCGGTTTCGAGCAAACTCTTCACTGAGCTTGAGGGTGGGGCATACATTGTAAGTCGCGAAACCGGTCGCATCTTATAGCAACTATTAAAAAAATAAGATTGTGAGTTAAATAATTTTTATGGGGAAAATTTAGAGAATTAAATTTATGTCAAAGACCACGAGATATACAGGCCACAGGATATAAGAAAACATTTAATTTTAATATCTCCTGGAAATTTGACAAGACAGAAAATTTGTATACAACACTATTGGTTCTTAAGAAATGAAAGTGGGGATGTAATGTGTAGAGAAAATGCTTGTGATTGGCGAAGAGATGGATGGAGGAGAACAGAGTGGTTGAGTCTCAGATTGATGAAGGAAAAAGATTTACTGTGTAATTAAGATCGGAAGGGAGCAGTCCAGTTCGAAAAATAGTAATTTTGTGTAAAGTGGTGAATTTGGTGGCCGTGTAAGCAGACTCCTGTTGAGACGAAATCGTGATCGAGTCGAGACGTACAATCTCTTCGTGTCCGTAGAGATTCCAGTTTTCTGTCTGGAACGAGTAGCCGTTTTGTATTAATTTTGTACAAGATATCGAGCTGAGAGAAAAAATCTTGGAATTATAAAGATTGATATTGTTTGTATCGAGTCGGAGACTAAATAGAGGAGAAAATTCGAGCGAGTGTTGTTTTTTGTTTGAAACAGTTTGGAGGAGAAAAACCGTAGCAGCATCCGAGAAGCACGTGTGGGAGAACCGAGGACAACACAATCCATGAGAAGAAGTAAAGAAGATAAAAAAGGTTAGCCAGTTTATTTGTGAAAAGGAGAGAGTTGTTGTATATTACATACCATATTTGTTTTTGTTAATTTAACAGTTTTTATAGCATAATTTATTCATTCATAAATTTATAGAAGAGATAAATAATCTATTTAAAAAGGTGAAAATAAACTTTGTTTTTTTTTTAATAATCAGAACAGTCTACCGAATCATTTAAATGAAAATTTGTTAAAAGGAAAAGGAGATAGTAGAATTAAAGATTAATTTTATTAGATAAGAAATTTTAACAACAGAATAAAGTTTAAGTATACATTTTGAATCGTATTTTTGTGGTATAGTAATTAAATAAATAATATTTATAAAATTTATATGATTGTGAGCATATTTATTTTCCTTGTTTTGTCCTGGATAAAGTAAGCAACGAGAAATACTAGAAGCCACAAACTACAGGTGATACATTAAAATCAATTACCCCTGATTATTTTTTTCACCTGTCAAATTCTGACGTTTTTGCTTTTTCAGCCAAGCACCACGCGTCGTTCTAGCCAATCATTGAGTGTAATACTGATAAAACATCCTCTTCCTTGATAAAACAGTCTCTTCCCTGATAAAACTTAAGGTACCCTAAATTTCACATAATACGTACATACCTGTGTTTACTAACTTAATTTATGAACAGCCCTGGTACATAGATATTTTAAAAACACTAACCACGATATACTCAGATTTTCTACAGTTTTTATTTTCAAAATAAATATTTCTAATCTTTTCATAAACGTCAAACAAAACCGATGTAAACCGTACACAGAACACAGAACTAATTCTTCTATTTTGTTGCCGATTTCAACAAACCAGTGTTATCACATAAAAGGATTCGAATATTTACAACGTAATATTTTGGAACAATAGGGGAGATATGCCTGAGACGGCATACTTTTTTTTAAATGTTTTGTAATCGATAATCGATAGAGTTAGACATGTAATAAAAATCAAAGTCAGTGCTAGGAACATTTACATAAATATAACATTATTTTTTAACAAGGTACATATTATAGTTTTTTTCTGAAAAAATAAATTGTAAAGTATTACATGTGCCATCTCACCCACATACATGTGGGTAAGATGGCATACCCTTGAAATAAAGGCACTAATCTCGACATAAGTCACAAATCATTTTTTTGTAGTCTTGGGTACACCAGCACATTCGGAATATGACCACTTGCCACAAATTTGGTATCTTAGTCAGTTTTTTCGAGAACGAAATAATGAAAAGAGGCCATTACAAAAAATGCAAGCAGCATCTTCCTCGTCACTTCATCGACGGAATCGATTTTGTCGGTTCGAATTCCTCTTAAAACGACCCATAACTGTAACGACAAACTTCAATCATATAACAAAATTAATACAGTGTAAAAACGCATAAGGGTGAGATGGCATACCTATGCCATCAAATCCACCTGCTTACTATGCCATCTCAGGCAACATTGCAATCATACCGTTTTTTTCCTAATTTTTCTTAAGCACATTTTTAAGATATAAATCGATACATGCGTGATAGGCATAAGGTAAAAGAACATCATAAAATTTAAAAACTTAACTCAGGTGTAAAGACTTGCGAATTATAATGTGATACAAAAAAAGTCAATAAATATTTTGTCCTACGTAATTAACATTCCAAAGGCTACTGCTGTCAAAATAAAACTAACATGCATAAGTTCAACAATGTTGACAAATTTTAACTTGAGGAATTGAAAACTGTCACACTAGGCACCAAATTTGGAATAGTTTACGAAAAACGCATGATATGCCATCTCAGCCAGTATGCCGTCTCAGGCATACTTCCCCTAGTTACTTTTAAAATACACATTATATTAGTAGAATTAGTAAAATAGTTCTAAAATTACATTCTCCTATTTTATTTTTACAAAAACACGGGTGAATAATAATTAAATAAAATGCATTCACCTGGGGGTTAGGCAAAAACAATTACACCACTGCACTGTGGTGAACTCACCCAGCGTAGCTGGGTAAGACCACGAAGCAAGTAGGCCGCGCAATTTTGACCGATTTAAATTTTCGCGATTTAACATCGTCATAATTTAATTTAAACAAAATGGACGTTAGCGTTAGATTTGGTGACAATAATCATGAACAAATTAAAGATTTGTTAAAAAATAATACGCCTCAAAATACAATTAAGACAAAAATGTCTGTTTGGACACAATTTGAGCAATTTTGCACAGTAAGGAACTATCAGTTGAATGATAATACAAGTATTCAAGAAATTGCAAAAGTTCTTGAAGATTGGGGAATGAATATGAAGAAAATGAATGGTGAAGATTACAAGGAATACTCTGTTAAAACTATTTGGAATGTAACAGCCAAAATGATTCAAGAAAAATATTTTTCAGAGTTTAATATAAGTTTTAACCCGTTTATCGACATTGAATTTAAGAAGGCAAGAGACGTGAGAAATGCAAAAAGGAAAGAGTTACAAAGTCGTCCCGAAAAAAGAAAACAAAGTGCTATAGCGCTGGATGAAAAAGAGTATTTGAGTATTATAGACTCGTGCGATGAAAATAATCCGCTATTATTAGAGATGAAATTTTTTCATGTTGTCTCTTACGAGTTAGCATGACGCGGTGGTGAGGGTGTTCATTGTAGAATTGATTATTTCAAATATGAAATAAATAATGCCGGCAAAGAAACAGGAAGGATTGAATATAATACAATTTTTACCAAAACATGCCAAGGTGGTCAAAAAAAGTGTTAGGATTCAAAATGGCTGACACCAAACATTAAAGATCCAGGAAGGTGCCCAATAAGACTATATAAAAAAATCATGGAGAAGCGTGGTAAAAATATTACCTGCGATAGATTTTTCCTTACCCCAAATCCATACTGGCAAACAGGTAATGGAATATGGTATAAAAATACTCCCATTGGACCAAATGAAATGGCTAAATGGTTGAAGAACTCTGCAAAAAATGCGGATTGGACACTAGACCAGGGCGGATCTGTAAAAATATTAGTACATTTGGACGTTGAGAGGTGACTCAAATTTTTTTGCAGAAATTGCTCGAAAATAAATCAAATAATAATATTTGAGTTATCCTCCCTCTCAAAAAGGTCCGGAACATTGTTTAAATAAACAAAATGTCAAAAAATTAAGGAAAAATTCGATTTTTTTCTTGGTTTTTTGATTATAACTTTAAAAGTATTCATTTCCGAGAAAAGTTGCACTGACATAAAAGTTGCGTAATTAAATTTCCTATAATATAGAATTAGTTAAAAATTTAAGAAATACTCACAATTGTTGCAAAATAGCAATAATTTTGAAAAAAAAACATACAAAAACAAGTATTTGCATTTTACGTTTTTCAACCATTTATGCTACACTTAGGACCTTCATATTTCACCTTGAAAAATTTTATGATACAGTAAAACAATACTGTAAATTTCATTAAGATGGGTTCAATAGATTTTGCAAAATAAATTTTGCAATCCAGCTTTCGTAAAAAAAATTCATTTTTTCAAAATGTTACAGGACTGAAAATAAAGCAGATAGCAAGTTGAAAATTTTTTTGCACATAGAAGTGTACTGTACCATTCATTTGCAATTTTGCAAAATTAAAATCGCTTAACACCACGGCGTCAGGAATTTTTTTAAATAAGCATTAATTATTGGTGCTACGCGCAGGACAGCGGATAGGCTCTGATTGGGCATTTCAATGACCTTTCATAATGATTGATACATTTTAATTTTAGTTGAAAGACTGATAACTTTGTACACACTTGAATGAATAAGGGAAAATGAAAATGTAGTATGTCAAAGTGTGTAAATAATAATTTTTATGACATTTTGATATAAATAAATAAATTTGTTTATTGCAAAATAAAAACACATACTCTATCCTTTGAAATAACACTTTTATTAGCAAAAACTTTCTTTGTTCATATATTTTAACTTAAATAATAAAAGTTTATTATTTTTAAACATATTCAATTGTTTAAACAATATTTCACAAACAATAATAAAATTAGTTTGATTTTTGTGGAATTAAAATATTAAAATACAACAAAATATAGAGTAAGAAAGTAATATATTAGATAAAGATTAGAAGAAATTTTGGTGGAAATCAACCTGTGTGAATCGAACACAGCTGTCCTGCGCGTAGCACCAAAAATTATTGTTTATTTCAAAAATTTTCTGACGCCGTGGTAATTAATCGACTTTAATTTTAAAAATTGCAAATGAAAGGTAGAGTACATTTCTATCACCAAAAAAAAAATTCAACTTGCTATCTACTTTACTTTCAGTCCTGTAACATTTTGAAAAAATTAATTTTTTTTGCGAAAGCTGTATTGCAAAATTTATTTTGCAAAATCTATTAAACCGATCTTAATGAAATTTACAGTATTGTTTTACTGTATCATAAAGTTTTTCAGGGAGAAATATGAAGCTCCTAAGTGTAGCATAAATGGTTGAAAAACGTAAAATGCGAATACTTGTTTTTGTATGGTTTTTTCGCAATTATTGCTATTTTGCAACTAGGGTTACTATTTTTTAAATTTTTAACCAATTCTATATTGTAGTAAATTGAATTACGCAACTTTTATGTCAGTGCAACTTTTCTCGGAAATGAATACTTTTAAAGTTATAATCAAAAAACAAAGAAAAAAATCGAATTTTTCCTTCAATTTTTGACATTTTGATTATTTAAACAATGTTCCGGACCTTTTTGAGAGGGAGGATAACTCAAATATTATTATTTGATTTATTTTCAAGCAATTTCTGCAAAAAAATTTGAGTCACCTCTCAACGTCCATCTCAAAACAGATCCGCCCTGGACTACACACAAAACCGAAAAATAACAAATCATTCAAGCCGATCCAGTGTAGTATCTCATCTTGTTAAGGCAGGAATTCAAGAACAGGAGGCAATAAAAATAACTGGACATACCACAGCTTCTTCGTTAAAACCTTATTTACAAGTTAATGAAGAACATCATAAAAAATTATTAATAAACTTAGAACAACTACTACAACTGAGTGCATTGCCAGTACATCAACTGCGACTGTAATTAATGATACTGAAAGTGACGACAGATTAGACGTTACGAACGACATTGGAAAATCTCATATTAGTTATAAAAATTGTGTTTTTAATAATTGTTCATTTTCGATTTAAACAGTTTTTTATGTATTAACAATATAATAAATAAATTGGTTCATTTTTAAATCATACAATAATTTATCTATAACCTACTTAAGACATTGATCCTAGTTGTCTTAAAAATATTTCACAGATGCCCGTATTTACTAATAATACATATTGGTTCACAAAATAATCTTTTCAAATACCACTCGTCCTCTAAATTTTGCTTGATAAATTTTTTCGTTTTCATACTTAAACTTCTTTATTTAGGGTAAAATCACTCAAACAAACCGAAATGGATAAAATCACGAGTCCGAAGGACGAGTGATTTTATCATTCGGTTTCTTTTCGTAATTTTACCAAATAAAGAAGTTTTCGTGAAAACAAAAAAAATTATCGATAAAATTTAGAGGACTCGTGGTATTACCTTTGAGAATATTTTTTATTTTAAAGTTTTTATTAAATTTTGGTTTTGTTTCCATGAGTAGTAATTAATTAATTAATTTAATTAATAAGATGCTGATCAATCTCATAACAGAGAGAAAATACAGAGCTTAACACTATATTATTTAATATTTAACTAGCTAATGTTTATTAAAGAAGTCAAAGCTTCATTCCAAATTCGATCGATTCTATCTGTTCGACTTGTATGCGGTTAAATAGGTAAAACTATGATGGAATATACAACTATGCGCGTATATTGCATTTTCAACCCGCAACTGCAGGGTGCATCTTGCAAATCTAGGTCAGTCGATCTCTAGAACTCGGTTTGTCGTGGAACTATCAATTTGGAACGTCGAATAAAAATTTTCAAAATTTACGACATTAATTTTCTCTGAAAAGTTTTATAAGTTCGTAAAACGAAGTTTGTAGTGAAATATGTGATTACGGTTACATTATTTTAGTGCATCTGAAGTTTTAAATCGGAAGTGAGAATTGTGGCTATTTTTGTTGGATTTTAAATCATAGTGTTGAAAGTGTAATAGAACGTGACCGAAGTGAGGAATAACTCAAAATTGTGAAGATTAAATTATTTAATCATGAAGTTATAAAATGGTTATAAGAAATAAATATAATTTTTGTTAATTTCTCTATTTGTCATTAATTAAAAAAAGCTCATCATAGCTCTTACAGCAATTAGTAGATGATCCGAAATACGGTCGATCTGCACCGATCTGTTTAATGGATATAGACCGGGACTAATCTGTAAAAAAACGTGTATTTTTGGATGTGAGAGGTGGCATTCAAATCTTTGCAGATAAAGTTAGGTGACATCTTCAGTAATAATAATTGACTTATGCTCCTTCTCAAATATGCAACATTAATAAAAAAATTAAAATATTTAAAAATTTCGAAAAACATCGATTTTTTTCTATTTTCTTTACTTATAACTTTAAAACAATTCATTTTGGAATAAAGCCGTAGGGAAATAAAATAAAGATAATTCAATTTTCTATGATAAACGACTGGATAAAAATGTCTTAAATTATTACCATTTCTGCAAAATAGCAATAAATACAAAATAATGGGGCAAAATAAGCCTGTTTTTATTCAATGTTTTTCAACCACTTCGGTTGCACTTAGAACTTTCGCTTAGAAACATATTTAAATCGTTCACCAAATTTCATTAAAATCGACATAATAATTTTGAAATTTAAATTTTTTTAAAAAAGTTCAAATTTTTTAAAGACTTTCTGAAGAAAAAGTAGACCATTTAGAAGTTTGCTAATTTTTTTACATACAAAGAGGTTCTCTACCTATCTAATACACTTTACAGAATTAAAACCGGATTATTTAAGCGGCCTCAGCACTATTTTAAAGTTATAAACAATTTTTTTGCTTATAAACAAATACAGTGAGGACGTTTGAGTTGGCATAAATTCGTTTTCTCGAGAATAGGCGTCTCGAGATAAATCCCGAAACAGGTCGATTTTTATCTTTAAATTCTAATTGTTCGGTATATATATATCATATTAGTGACGTCATCCATCTGGGCGTGATGACGTAATCGATGATTTTTTTAAATGAGAATATGTGCCGTGTGATAGCTCAATCGAATGGTTATTCCATTTTGGAATGTATTTTTTTTCTGCTTTCTTTGCTTATAACTTTAAAACGGTTCGTTTTGGAACAAATTCGTACAGAAATAAAATAAAGATAATTGAATACGATTTTGTATGATATACGACTGGTCAAAAATGTCTTAAGGTATTAGGTTTTCTGCAATATAGCAATAAATACAAAATAAGGGTGCAAAATACGCCTGTTGTTATTCAATGTTTCTTAACCACTTTGGTGGCACTTAGAACCTTAGTAATTCGCTTAGAAAATTCCTATAACTTACTTAAATGGTCTACCAAATTTCATTAAAATCGACCCAATAGATTTTCATAATAAATTTGCAATGTAAATGTTTTTAAAAAAGTTCAAATTTTTAAAATCTTTCTGAACAAAAAGTAGACCATTTAGAAGTTGGCTCATTATTTTACATATAAAGAGGTGCTCTACCTATCTAATACACTTTACAGAATTAAAATCGGATTATTTAAGGGGCCTCAGCAGTGTTGTAAAATTATAAACAATTTTTGGCTTATAAACAAATAGCTTTGTTTAATAACAAAAAAATTAATTTTTAGCAATGCAAATAATTAAAACCGGTATAATTTGACTTAAACTTTCAAATGCTGTCGCAGAATTGCTATTTTATTTTTTAATCAAAAGTTATTCTCGTTCAAAAATTGCAATTTTTCGATTTTTTGAATGTTCCACCGCGTTTATGCATCTACGAAAAAACTCGTAAGAACATTTTTTACTTAGAATTTCCCAAGAAATACAAAAAAAATGTTTTATTTTGCGAAAAATCGATGTTATGTGATTCCTCAAGTTCTTTGTTTATAACAATCTTATCGACATCCGGATCAACTGTTACCCAAAAATTCGTATTCTACGGGTGAAAATACATAAAAAACTTGGGTAAGTCCATTTAAACAAAGGAGCCCGTAGCACCTCCTCCTGGACACAGCACTAATTTGTTTATAAGCCAAAAAATTGTTTATAACTTTAAAACATTGCTGAGGCTGCTTAAATAATCCGATTTCAATTCTTTAAAGTGCATTAGATAGGTGGAGTGCTTCTTTATATGTAAAAAAATTGACAAATCTTTGTATGTTCTAGTTTTTGTTGTGCAAGATTTTAAAAAATTTTAATTTTTTTAAAAAAGTTTATATTGCAAAATTATAATGCAAAATCTAGTAAGTCAATTTTAATGAAATTTGGTGGACGGTTTTAGCACATTACAAAAATTTTCTAAGCGAATTAGGAAGGTTCCAAGTGTAACCTAAGTGATGGAAAAACATTGAATAAGGACAGGCTTGTTTTGCCCCCTTATTTTATATTTATTGCTATTTTGTAACAAGGGTGTTAAATTAAGACATTCTTAATTTATTTTTTATTAATTAAGACATTTGATAGAAAATTTAATTATCTTTGTTTTATTCCTATACGACTTTGTTCCAAAATGAATAGTTTTAAAGTTATAAGCAAAAAAAGTAGAAAAAAAAACGAAATCTTTTGAAATTTTTAAATATTTTATTTTTTTTATTAATGTTCCGGGCATATTTGAGAACGAGCATAAGTCAATTATTATTAACGAAGTTATCACCTAACTTTATCCGCAAAAATCCGAATGCCACCTCTCACATCCACCTAAAAACAGATCCTTCCTTGTCTAATAACAATTATTGGATATTATGTAATTTAGTATGCTAACAATTATAAAAAACAAGGGGTGCCCGATCTAATTTGGTTTTGACTATAATTAATTAATTGATAATAATTAAAAATTACTTTTTTCTTTATAAGCAAAAAAAAAACAATTTTTTCGACCCGAACAGATATTATTTCAGATTTTGTGGATTTTCTAAACAAAAAAGTTAATCGTTTTGGAGTTAAAAACACAATTACAAAATATTATCTTTTTAATCATCAAGCACCTAAATTCAAGTTCAAATCTTCTCCTAACACGTCCCCATAAGAATTTTTGCCATGTTTTATTTTAAAATATTTTTTTTAATTGTTAATGAGGAGGTTCCTTGTGGACAGACGGGCGATCGGGCTATATTAATAACTAAAAAACCATGTTTTAAAATAAAATATGTACAAAACACTTATGATTCAGTGAAATTGTACTCTACGAGCTCCCTAGTGGGAAAGTTTTGGGGTAGTTCTGATTTCTTTCAACATAGATGGATTTTGAGCTGCTGAATCCGAATATGAAGTTTGCGGACAAAATTTCTTGCCGGAACATTGAAAAAATCGCGAAAAAAGCGAAAAATTTCAGCTTTTTTCAGCTTTTTTGCTCAAATCTCGAAAAATATTAACTTTTAGTAAATGATCTGTTTACAGAAATTAAAGTACTTAAAATTATCTACAAATATCACTATTTACTTTTTTTTCAGACAAACCGTTCGGTCTAAAGTGCAAGTTGAAAATTGCCAATTTTTAACGGTCTTGGCAAAACCCACTTTTTACATTCCAAAACTTTAGTTTTTATTAGAATGCTGCCATTTGATAAATTTCTCCTAGTTATCTGTACAAATAATAAATATTAGTTCATAATATGAATATGGTATGTCTCTTCTCACAGCTTCCATGAATCCATTCCATCCTAAAATACCGAGAATGTCTCTGCTTTTCCCTTAGAGCCACAGAAGATCAGGCACAAATGCAGTCACAGTTTCAGTTGGTGTGAACATTCCCTTCGGATCAATTATCTTGATTTACGATAAACCTGGAGGTTTTGTCCTTTCAAAATGTATTAGTTGAACAGCTCTCTGACTTCCATAAACCTCAGGTGCGGGTTTAGTTTTTAGCCGAGGAATGGATTGGTTAGGAGCTATTGCATGTTTTGGTGCAATACAAGAAATGACGTAAAAAGTGTGGTATCCATCTATTGTATGTACGTTAACCCTTTCTGCCCCAACGCTGCATATATATGTTTTTGAAAAAGTGGGTCTGTATTCCCAGCCGCCGGATATATACGTTCAAGTTGTTATCGTCTCAATTTACCAAAGCCGAAAATATGCGTTACTTATAAAATTTTAGAGTCATTGGTGTCCCAATGCCGTAAAAATATGTCCGAATCTGTTAGATTATTCTTCCCAAAGCCTCAAAATGTTGGCACCTAAGACAGGTCATGCGGATCCATTGCCGTATATTTATATTTGTTCACATATTTTAGATATATGCTATATTGTAGCACTGGTCGTAACGCTTATAGGTAGCTGCTAGAAGGTGAAGCGTTTGTAGCCACAGAAAAGACCAGAAAAAAGAAGCGAATCGAGATACATGTGTGCAAGATGCGGAGTCGGCCTTTGCGTAGTGTCATGTTTTGAGGAGTACCACACAAAAGTAAACTTTTAATGTTAATTTACATTACATTATTTTTTTAAGTTAGTTACATTTTTTTAAGTTGGTTTTGCTCTCTGATGAGTACTTTTGAAAAGAAAACGTTTAAGTTGGTTAAAAAAAACTCATTAAAAAACATGTTTTGGTCATTTATTTGTTTATTTATATGCGACGTATATATAAGGCAATGGAACTCTAAGCATGAAAAAACCTTTGGGATTGTAGCGGCAGTAAGGCCCAGATAGTTGGTCTCCCCATTCCTTGTAGGGTTGGCCATTTTCTCTACAAAAAGTACGGCTCAAGAAAATAGGTTGATGTACTTTGGGGTTTTGTTCATCCTATACAGAAGCTGTTCGCCTGGAATTGTCAGCATTCTCAGGCGATCCGCAGAAAATTGATCTGCCATGCTTTACACAGCAGGTGTACGATAACGCTGATTTTAACGTACATACAATCGACGAATACCACACTTTTCACGTCATATGTGGCATTTCTTGTATTGCACCAAAACATGCAGTAGCTCCTTAGCAATCCATTCCTCGGATAAAAAAGAAATCCGCGCCTGAGGTTTATGGAAGTCAGGGAGCTGTTCAACTAATTCATTTTAAAAAGACAAAACCTCAAGATTTATCAGAAATCAAGATAACAGATCCGAATGTTCACACCAACTGAAACTGTAACTCCATCTGTGCCTGAACTTCTGTGGCTCTAAGGGAAAATCAGAGACATTCCCGGCCTCTTAGGACGGAATGGACTCATGGAATCTGTCACAAGAGACATACCATACCTATGAACTAACATTTATTATTCGTACAGAAAACTAGGAGAAATTTATCAAATGACAGCATTCTAATAAAAAATAAAGTTTTGGAACGGAAAAAGTGGGTTTTGCCGAGACCGTTAAAAATTGGCAATTTTCAACTTGTACTTTAGACCGAACGGTTCGTCTGAAAAAAAAAACTAAATAGTGATATTTGTAGATAATTTTAAGTACTTTAATTTCTGTTAACAGACCATTTACTAAAAGTTAATAGTTTTCGAGATTTGAGCAAAAAAGCGAAAAAAAGCTAAAATTTTTCGCATTTATCGCGATTTTTTCAATGTTCCGACAAGAAATTTTGCCGCAAACCTCATATTCGGATTCAGCAGCCCAAAATCCATATATATTGAAAGAAATCAGAACTACCCCAAAACTTTCCTAGTCAAAACACAATTTTATTTGATCATTATCAAGAACTAATAGAATAAAATTTTAACTTGAATTTAGATAATTCGTAATTTCAAAAGTGATATCTAATTATCTTAAGAATATTGACATTTTTAACAAATTGTAAGGAAGTTTATTTTTTTATATCTAGTATTAAGATACGGACAAGTTACTTAAATTGGCAAAAAGCACAATATTGTAAAATTAATTTTATCTTAAACATTGTACTACAAACCTATCTACTTAAATTGTAATACAATTAAGTAGGTAGGTTTCTACAAATCCTGATGGTATCTTTAAAAATGTAAGTAATAACTGATTGTATATTATGTCTTCCCGCTAATAACTCTCAGTAGTTGATGCGGTTAATAAATAAAAAAATAATATCTTTTATAAACACCTATACAGAAGTAAAAACTTCAAATTGTATTTTGGTATAAAATAGTTTATTTAAAACTTCTAAAAGTCATCCACATGGATTGCAAAACGTTTTCGATCTGAACAGAACATCTTCAGTGCCTGGAATGAAGCATTTTCAACGTTAGATTAAGGCAAAAAGGTTAAAATTGTGACTGTTAATGAGAAAATTATGTGGAGAATACTTACATTCCGCAAAGTAGTTGTAACTAGCACACCAATGAAGGTGGTAACTTCAAAATATATGGCTTACATTGTACCTTATGATAAAATAATATTTATATTATTATTATATTTTATCATTATCAGTATTATATTTTATCATAAGGTACAATGTAAGCCATATATTTTGAAGTTACCACCTTCATTGGTGTTCTAGTTACAACTACTTTGCGGAATGTAATTATTCTCCACATAATTTTCTCATTAACAGTCACAATTTTAACCTTTTTGCCTTAATCTAACGTGGAAATACTTCATTCCAGGCACTGAAGATGTTCTGTTCAGAACGAAAATGTTTTGCAATCCATGTGGATGACTTTTAGAAGTTTTAAATAAACTATTTTATACCAAAATACAATTTGAAGTTTTTACTTCTGTATAGGTTTTTAAACTATGGTATACAGCCAACTATTTGGATTTTTCCATTGATTTTATCTTTTATCTGTTTTTGGGCCTTGAAAATCGTCATCTTTCAATCTTTTTTCAGTTTTATATTGTTTATAATAGTCTACGAGCTAGTGAACAATCCAAGTAACGGTCTTCCTGTATGGCTAGAAATTTGTATAGTGTTAATTCATAATACACCAAGGCTAAAAACCATGACCTGGCAGGCATCAGCCCTGCACGTGCATCTACTAGGTGAATCGAAAAGTGCACAGTTTAGGGAAAAAATCTTTCTCTTGTAAAGTTTAAATTTAAGTATGTGTTTGAGTAAGTCATTTAGAAGAAATGTGTACAATGACAGGCGATTCTGAACAGCATCAGACCTTGCCAGGCGAGAGGAAAGATTAGGGCTTTTTCCTAAAATTTGGCGAAATCGGCCATTTTTAACCTTAAATCGGACACTTAACTAAAAATTTCAATATTGCTAAGGTAGGTAGATATTCTTTAAACATTGATTGATGAAATCCCGAAGAGTTTTTTGCAATACAATATCGAAAACTTCTTTGTATTTTAATTGCTAATCAAGCGGGCGCGACATTGTAGTATAAGTGAGGTCGTTTGAGTTTGCATAAATTTATTATCTCGAGAATGGGAAAATTTGAAGAAAAATAAAATTTTATTTAATTGTTAATTATGCGCATAATTAACAATTTATTTAATTGTTAATTATGCGTGTCCATCTGATTTTTTTGCCGGTGCGGCGCGCACTATTTCCAAAAATCTCCTATTTTCCTCCAAAAAATATATTTTTTAGATTTCTCGCGACATTCTAAATAAAATAGGTTTCTTGTAATTTTTCTAGTTTTAAAGTTATAAGCGATTTAAAGCGCATTTTCGAATTTTAAATCGCTTATACCTTTAAAACTATTAACTTTTGAGAAACATGACAAGAAACCTATTTTATTTATAATGCCCCGAAAAATATAAAAAATATATTTTTCGGAGGAAAATAGGAGATTTTTGGAAAACATGCGCGCCGCACCGGCAAAAAATCGGATGGACTGGTATAATTAACATTTAATAACAACGGTGTAAATTGAAGTTATACCCAATCAGTCTGCAGAATATTGAAAATGAATGTTTACTACAATTCAAGTAACTACCTACTTCGCAACCTCAAAAGTACTAATTTAAATATGAGTTTTTAAGCCTTGAAAATGATTTTTCAGATTTTAAATCGCCTATAACTCGAAAACTGTCAACTTTTGAGGAAAATTGCAAGATACCTTTATTGTTTATAATAACCCAAAAAACCTAAAAAAATATTCTTCGGGTCAAAAAAAGGTGATATTTTGTATGTGTTTAAAAATATTTTTTAAACAATTTCTGCCCAAAAATTCCGCCTGGCACCCTTCAGATTTGTTTAAAGGGGACATTTTTAAATAGGGATAAACAAAGAAACCGAATCAGAAATTTTTTCGACTATTATACCATTAATAATATCGTTGTACATCTCTTTTTCTCTTTCTTTTTCCGTTGCTGTGCTTTTTGTGTTATTTGTTTTAAAGTACCCACACAAATATATGTATAATCCTGTATACTCTTACCACTCCTAATTTACATTGTGCTTCGTCTAGTGCCGCGTTCCTCAGTGGTCAATTTTTCGTACGTATTGAACTATGGGTTCGTCGCAAGAATTTGTGTGACCAGTGAGGACGCGGTGCTCGACCAGCGAAAATATAAAACCTACCGACAACCGATGGAGCGTGTGCGTGGTGTTCGTCGAAAATTTTTGCGTCCGATATATGCGACGAACGCGTCCACATTAGCACAATTTACTTCGAGCACGCAAATATTTGCGACAAACAGCTCGTTCGACGCAACTTTTTACCAGTTAGGACGCGGCATATGTGTGTTCTGTCCGTATTCAGTATTCACACATGTACTTTTCAACTTCAGTCCTTGGTTGTTATTACATTCTCTTCTACCTTTTTTTTTTGTATATTATGAGTAGGTACTATTAGTGGCAATTTATAATCTTCCGGGATATCTTAATTGTTTCATAGCTTATTCATTATTTTTAGTAATATTTGCTCTCCTGTTTTTCCCATGTTTTTATATCTTCTGCTGTTATTCTATCCACTCTAGTTGCTTTTCCATACTTTAATTTTCTTGTTTCTTCTATTTCTTCATAGTTTATTGAGTTTTCTGTGTTATCTTCCAGTTCATCATTTTATGCATCATTAATGAAGTCTTGGTTTATTTGTAACAGTATTTCTTGGTCAACTTGATCATCTGGATTATAACCTGATAAAATTTTTAGTGGACATCTAAATTGAATCTACAGAATATATGCATATATCATAGATAATAATTATCCAATGTTGTATCATTACAATAATTACAATGGGAACTTGCATAAAATTTTAAAGTCGAAAAAAAAATGATATAAATCACAACAGAACATAATTTACAACATATATCAAAGAACAAAAAGTTTTTTGTCTTTCGTTTGGCCCCTAAAGGCGCTTAAAAATTCAAATTATAGCCAGTACACTCAGTTTTATAAATATTTTGATAGTTGCTATTTCTGACTAATATTTGAGTGTTTTTGTTAAGACAATTTCGAACTAATTTCTAAGTATTTTTGTTAAGCAGACAACAGATATTATACTTTTACGATAAAATGATCTTGACATACATGAAGACCTTGTGTATTAACTTGAAACATCTTGAACGTTTTATCGGCATGTAGGTAACCACTTTAAACTCCGTTTTTTATCGGTTGAGACGGCTGGTAATCCAATAAATATTTTATTGGGCTTTTTAATAGTTGTACTTTTACAAAATGGCACTAAACAACACTTATAGTAAACTTTTTTCTATTTTTTCTTTAATTTTTCATAGCAAACCTTCTTTTCCTTCCTTTAAAAACTGCATCAAACTCCAATCTCAACAAACTGGTATATTATTACAATGACATAGCATAAATGTAATTAAAGTATAAATATAACCATAAACATATATAAAGTATATTTCTGTGACGTCACGGGTCATTTGAACTATTTTAAATACACAGAAGATTTTAAATTTATACTTAAGTTATCATAGTCGAAGCAATAAAGCCCTGAACCTCCGAAAAAAGAACTACAAGACGGATTTTAATAATTCTTTTTGCATTCGATTCGTGAATGCGCCAGGAAACTTTGTGACCTCGAGCCATAATATAATATTCGTATTCGTTTTCAGCGACCCCAAAAACCCCAGAGTAACAAAATTGAACTCATTTCCACCGATAATTGACGAGTTCCGAATTTTTTTTATTGTCTGTTTGAGATGCACCTTAAGAATGCATTTTTTGTAATCAGTTTTTCAATATTATATCATGGCTCGGGGTCACAAAGTTTCCTGGCGCATTCACGAATTGAATGCAAAAAAAATTATTAAGATCCGTCTTGTTTCTTTTTCGGAGGTAAGGCCGATTTTAGTGCTTTATTGCTTCGCATATTATGAGTTTTTGAAGCGTGAAATTTTGGAAGTCTCATTTTTAAACAAAATTGAATATTAACACAATAAAAAAAATGTGCAAGTTTCCTCTTCTGGTGCAAACTCGTCAGAGTATTCAGAGATATATCTTCAGATAAGATATATTATAGTTCAGTATTTTTAGTTCTTGTTTTAGTTTTGTGGTGCGGTCACGGTTTGTAGGTGCTCCTTGGTGTTGCTACAATGTGGGAATGTGGGAAGTTTTCTAAGTAAGAACTAGGCATTTCTGCTTGATTTACTAGGGTATAGTTTTTCCACAGTCTTCATCCATTTTTGTCTTCTGGCTGCATTCAGACAAATATGTAGTTATAGCCAACCTTCAGTAAAGGAAAATGCACCATAAGAAGTTTGCATCCAAATTGTGCAGTAGTTCGTCGGAAATTTATAGGCCTTTGCTTTCGCTGTATTCTTAATATTTTTTTTTTACATTCTTAATCGTCTTTTTTAAGCCTAATATATTATCAATTGCAGATCGATTTTGTCGAAAAATATTTTCTTTTTCTTTTTCCCATAGAACAGGTGACATATATATCAGCCCATAGATTCTGAATTGAAGATAAGGTCATTTTTTTTTCAACCTAATAACATTTTTGAATCGTATAATATCAACAAGAATAAAAAACCGCTAAACGCCGTAAAAATGAGTGGCGCATACAATATTCCAGCTACAAAAGATCTGATATGAATATTACGTGGCGCGAAAATGTATTTTCATTTTGATGCAAAACAAAATTATAGTTTTATTTTAAAACATTTTTCCATAATATTTGCTAAATTTGAAGTAAACGCGCCACAAAAGAGTTTTAAAATTCAAACTGTATCAAAGTTACTCTTTTGTGGCGCGTTTACTTCAAATTTAGCAAATATTATGGAAAAATCTTTTAAAATAAAACTAGAATTTTGTTTTGCACCAAAATGAAAATACATTTTCGCGCCACGTAATATTCATATCAGATCTTTTGTAGCTGGAATATTGTATGCGCCACTCATTTTTACGGCGTTTAGCGGTTTTTTATTCTTGTATTAGGAGTTTTTCAAAGTTATTTATAAATTAAATGTATGAAGTTAAATGAAATGTTTCTCGAATTCACGTTAAGCTTTATAAATAGTCGCCTTTGTCGCATTATCTTCCAAATGATCTAGTGTCCATCGAATGTACACTAGATTTTTTTTCTATTCAAAATAGATTGAAAAAAAATATTGAAATGGCCGGTAAATGAACTCGAGTTGCCTGTTGCTAGATCAAATTTAGCGTCGTAACCACTACAACTACATAAACCATTTAGGGAATAATCGTTAATTGGATTACACTTTTGTAGCTTAATAACTTCTAAACTGGTTAACTGATTTTGATCACTAAACATGAGTTTGAAACGTATTGACAAGTAGTATCTGATGCATTTAAGGTCAAGTATGATAACTGAAGCTATTACAGGAATTATTGAGCTTGAAAAACCGTTTTTCCCATAAGAAATAGATTTGATCATACTTATGAAACCTATAACTTAAACATTCGAATTTTCCCGGATATGAGGTATACACCGTTAGATTCGCCTAGAGTCCTTCTACAAACTCTCAGTTATTGGCGCAATTCGTAGGTTGAAATTTTGAGTAATTGTCGAAAAACCAAAATTTTCAAAGTTTAGGTTTTCAGTATTTCGGCTATACTGAGCCGTGTGTATGTGTGATCCTAGCGTCTTAAACACCATT
The DNA here is from genome assembly GCF_917563875.1 of Diabrotica virgifera virgifera. NCBI lineage: Eukaryota > Metazoa > Arthropoda > Insecta > Coleoptera > Chrysomelidae > Diabrotica > Diabrotica virgifera. Next base: position 75,553,354 of record NC_065449.1, on the reverse strand, counting down.
TCAAAGCTTAACTCAATAATATTGATTTGGTGTGTTTGCCGTTCTCCTGTGTCTTCTTGAACCGAAGATATATACCCCCAAAAAATATGCCGTTTTGTACCTACCAAGTCCTATAGCTGGCTTATGGGAGGTCAAAAGTCAGGTCACATCGGATCTGAATCGGCCCTGACTCCCTCTTTAAACACAGAAAAAAATTCAAATCGGTTTAACTTTTCCACATACATACATACATATCGACAAACATTTACTCTTTTTTAAATAAAAATTGAGTCATATTTCTGAGCTCGGTAACTTTTGAATGGTATAACCGATTTTCAAAATTAGACATGCGTTAGAAAAGCAATGATCAGTACTATTAGAAGCCGTAAAGGTCGGAGTTAAATTTTCGAAGTTTTTGGGAGTTTTGGGAACGAGAACGAAAAACAAACCCTAAATAGGAAGGGCCGTAAAATCCACACCCGTGGACCAAAATGGATGGTTGACATATGAATGGGTGACTCTTTTCCTGAACATTAAGAGGGGAGTTGGCCCGTTGGCCCAATTTTCAATTCAGTCAGATTTAGAAAATCGAAAATTTCGTGTATATATATAGGGTGAGGCAGATAACTGGCCTATTAGAAATATCTCCAGAACTAAAGGCAACAGAATCATGAAAATTGGAATAAAGGGGTTTTGAAGGATGATCTATTAAATGAAAATATTTTTATTTCTTTGCAACTTCCGGTTATACCGGAAGTTGATTATAACTTCGTTTTTTTAAATGGGATGCCCTGTATATTTTTACATTTTTGGAATCTCTTCGATGTCTTCTTTCTTAAAATATGAGGTTTTGTAATATTATACAGGGTATTTTAAAAGATAATTACGTTTTTTCATTAATTTCGTAGCAACATTCACACCCTGTAGAATTGTAGTAGTTTGACATCTAAAACTCTACTTACGTTCAAATGATTTTTAATATACTCTACTATTGTTAAGAGTCATTACTATAGCTAAATTTTTAATTTTAGTATACAGGGTTGGTCGAAACTCGGAATGAGTATTTTCTGAGTTTTCTTAAATGAAACACCCTGTATTTTTGTATTGTATTAAAATTATATTCTATAGTACTTTTTTATTTCTTAAGCATTCCCTATACCTAACTACTTTAGTTTGTGAGTTATTGGTGATTCAAGCTAAACATTAATTGCAACAAAAAATACGTAAAATTTTATTAGGTTGGCCGTGAAAATACTCAACCCCAAATAATTTTTCAGAAATAAATACATATTAATCCAGACTGGTCCTTAAAATTACCAATAATGGTTTAGCTATCAAAATAGCTACGTAGTTAAGAATGTTGGTGCGATTAATAATTAAGCACAAATTAAAGCAGTTAGGTATAGGGAATGCTTAAGAAATAAAAAAGTACCATAAAATATCATTTCAATACAATACTAAAATACAGGGTGTTCCATTTAAGAAAACTCAGAAAATACTCATTCCGAGTTTCGACCAACCCTATGTACTAAAATTAAAAAATTAGCTATACTAATGATTCTTAACAATAGAAGAGTATATTAAAAATCATTTAAACGTACGTAGAGTTTTAGATGTCAAACTACTACAATTCTACAGTGTGTTAATTTTGCTACGAAATTAATAAAAAAACGTAATTATCTTTTAAAATACCCTGTATAATATTACAAAACCTCATATTTTAAGAAAGAAGACATCGAAGAGAATCCAAAAATGTAAAGATATACAGGGTGTCCTATTTAAAAAAACGAAGTTATAAGCAACTTAACGAAGTTGCCAAGAGATGAAGATATTTTCATTTAATAGATCATCCTTCAAAACCCCTTTATTCGAATTTTCGTGATTCTGTTGCCTTTGGTTCTCGAGATATTTCTAATAGGCCCTTTATTTGCCTCACCCTGTATAGTGTCGCGTGTAGGGGAGTGCGGATGTGCGCCACTGGCGAGAACTGCCGTTTTCTGGTAATTTATGTATTCTCCATGACTATTGGACTACTGGAAGATATATTTGAACTACTGTAATTATTAGATTTTATAGGTCTGCTACTACAGTTTTTTGGTTTACCCCTTGATTGATTGATTTATTTTTTTTTCTTATTGCAACAGCACTATAATTTATAACTAAAATAAACAATTTTAAGAAATAATTGGAAAAAATATTCATTATATTACATGGACGGAAAAGATAAGGGTACAATACATATGTATATTATAATCTACAGATTTTTGATGACATTTATAAGACACTTATAATACATTTAATATAATACATTTATAAACGAAAAATACTATATTTACATAATTAAATTTACATACAAAATAACATACAGAAGAACTAAATTAAAAGAGATTAAATTACTACAATTTAACCATTTACTACAAATATTACTAAACAGTATACAGTGGAACCTCGATAAGTCGGATTAATCGGGTCCGCAACCGATCCAGGTGATAGAAAATCCGGGTTAGTCGGAGAATATGGTAAAAATCAGTAAAATACATATAAATAATAAACAAATAACACATTATAATTGCAAAAACATTAACTGTCTGTGCATAGTACATCTAAATTACGTACATTTGTATACAGTATTATTTATTTCTAGGTAAAAAACTCAGTCAAAGTGAAAACATGTTTGGTTTGTCTAATGAAAATCAGTCCGGGTTAGCCAGACTTCCGGTTCCACTGTATTACTAAACTTACTTACAAATATTACTAAATTACTACAATTCAACTACAATTTAACCATATTGCTAATACTTTTTATTTGTCTAATATTATAATCATTATAATGGCTTATGTATGCAGAATAGGAAGTGGCTGAATGCTCGAATATATGAAATTTACGAAAATATAAGGCCGATATCGAGCACTGAATTTATTAAATCTTGCTAAAAAGTATTAGGCCTGGATCACGCGTACAAAAAAAAGTTTATTAATAGAAAGCTGAAAATTTTTTAATAGCTTAACGATGTTTAGTCGGACAAACTTTGGTGTATGGGAACACTGGAACAGTGTTCCTGTTCCATTTAAATTTTTGAAACCTAAGACGTCTGACTACGAAACTGTCCCATGTATTTTGTCGGATAGAACTTCCAGCTGATTTGTTTCATCCAATAATCAGACTGGTATTTATCACCAACTGGGCATTTTAATAAGTCCGACACTTAGAACATGTCAAATGACAGGTGATAAACAGCAGTCTGATTTTTTGCATGAGAGTTTAATGAAAAGGTAATAAATCAATTGGAAGTTCTGTCCAAGAAAATACATGGGACGTTTTCGTAGTCTGACCTTCCAAATTTTTAATCTGTTCCACAATTAAAACTTCTCCTGTTCCAGTGTTCCCGTACATCAAAGTTTGTCCGACTAGACACCGTTAAGCTATTAACAAATTTTCAGCTTGCTATTAATCAATTTTTTTTGGTACGCGGGATCCAGGTCTATTTACTTTCGCTCCTAGAGCATCTATGTATGTATTTAATATTGGTTTTGTATTCGTGTTCGTAGATTTTTGATATCCATCAGACAGTTCTAACTTAATAAAAGGATCAAAGATGCATTAGAGGTAGTTTCTTGAAGACTAACTTATAGAATTCTTTTGTTATACAAAACAAGTAATACGCTATTTTAGACACGGTTTTCGAAGAAACAGAATTAAAAGTTTTGAAAGATAAGAAGAGTAGACGGTAAAATATGGTTTTCGAGAGTATGTGGAGACGAGAATAAAAAATCAAAAATTCAAGAAAAGACAAAATAAAAACTTTTATAAAAAATGAATAACCATTTTCAATGTCGTTGCAACACGAAACTACAGCCGCGCGGTATTCTAGTCCAATCAGAGAGTGCCGCAAGCACCTCTACCGGTTTCGAAACTTATTAGTCTCTCATCAGGAGGCACATATGCTGCTCTCCCTGATCCAACCAAAAGAAACCCCGGCGTGCAGTCACGGATTGCAACGAACGAAATGGCATAGATGCCCTAGCGGCAACTGCTATCAAAAGTCTAAGTTTTCACTCTAATGGCATATAAAGCAACATAATGCTACTCTACATCCCACCAGAATGAAAACAATGGGAACCTTCTCTGGTTACACCTCCGAGGCTTCTACAATTTGCAAGCCATACGGATGCCGAGACCAAGGAAGATGAGGGAATTTTACAATATATAATTCACGTCCCATCTGCTCAGCGCGGTAAAGTTCCAACGAGAATAGTTCCCTTTGTACTCCAAACAGAGTAAAGTAAATCAAAAATGAATAACCATTTTCAATCTCGTTGCAACACGAAACTACAGCCGAACCATATTCTAGTCCAATCAGAGAGTGCCGCAAGCACCTCTACCGGTTTCGAAACTTATTAGTCTCTCATCAGGAGGCACATATGCTGCTCTCCCTGATCCAACCAAAACAAACCCCGGCGTTCAGTCACGGATTGCAACGAACGAAATGGCATATATGCCCTAGCGGCAACTGCTATCAAAAGTCTAAGTTTTCACTCTAATGGCATATAAAGCAACATAATGCTACTCTACATCCCACCAGAATGAAAACAATGGGAACCTTCTCTGGTTACACCTCCGAGGCTTCTACAATTTGCAAGCCATACGGATGCCGAGACCAAGGAAATTGTAGAAGCCTCGGAGGTGTAACCAGAGAAGGCTCCCATTGTTTTCATTCTGGTGGGATGTAGAGTAGCATTATGTTGATTTATATGCCATTAGAGTGAAAACTTAGACTTTTGATAGCAGTTGCCGCTAGGGCATCTATGCCATTTCGATCGTTGCAATTCGTGACTGCACGCCGGGGTTTGTTTTGGTTGGATCAGGGAGAGCAGCATATGTGCCTCTGATGAGAGACTAAAAAGTTTCGAAACCGGTAGAGGTGCTTGCGGCACTCTCTGATTGGACTAGAATACCGCGCGGCTGTAGTTTCGTGTTGCAACGACATTGAAAATGGTTATTCATTTTTGATTTACTTTACTCTGTTTGGAGTACAAACGGAACTATTCTCGTTGGAACTTTACCGCGCTGAGCAGATGGGACGTGAATTATATATTGTAAAATTCCCTCATCTTCCTTGGTCTCGGCATCTGTATGGCTTGCAAATTATAGAAGCCTCGGAGGTGTTACCAGAGAAGGTTCCCATTGTTTTCATTCTGGTGGGATGTAGAGTAGCATTATGTTGCTTTATATGCCATTAGAGTGAAAACTTAGACTTTTAAAAACTTTTATTTTTCAAAGCGGTATGGTGTTAAAACTTAGGGAGACGTGTACAACCTTCATGTACAAACTACAAACAAGTGAGCCCATCAGAATCAAAACCTGCTAAATCCTAAATTTTTCGTTTTGCTAAATCCAAACTAAAAGTACAAACTAAAGATAAGGGGCATGCAGAAAAATGACGAATTAGCGTGCAATTTTATGATATTTTTTGATGCCCCTTTGATTGAGAAATGTCGGACTCTTTTGGGAAAATTTACATTTTTAATATTTTTTTATCCTCCTGACAAAATTTCAAAACATGGATCTAGCAGGTTTTGATTATATAGGTCTCAATTATTCTGTCATCACATGATTTTAGGAAAAATTGCGTAGCAACAGACACGGAAGTAAATGGATATGTAATATTTTCTTATGACTGAAATAAATGTAGTTAAATTATATGTTGTATTATCAAAGAAACTTTATGTTTAATGTTTCAAAAAGTACGAAACAACTAACACTTAAAGATTGAAATATAGCTACCATAAATAAATTCCAACAAAGATTGAAAATATAGCTACCCAGGGGGCAATTCTCTAATTTAGTTTTACAAAAAACATTGAATTGTGTTTATTGTTGACTAAAATTAATTAATAAAATGGCTTTCTATTTTGTTTATCTTAAAAATTTAAGACACAATTTTCCTAGAGAAAAAAAATTTAAAAATGTATTAAAGATACATTTCTTTAAAAAATGATAATATGTACAGCTACGCTATGGGCAAAAGTCTAATTTAATTTAGGTTCTAAGCTAGGCTAATAGCTCATTATCAAAATAAATCAATGCGATACATTATTTTTTTCTAATATTTTTAAAATTACCGAAATATATAACCAATAAGAAAATTTAACACAAAATTTGAAATATAGCTACTCCTTGGGCAATAGTATAATGTAGTTATAATTATACAGGGTGTCCCGAAAAGATTGGTCATAAATTATGCCACACATTTTGGGGTCAAAAATAGTTCGATTGAACCTAACTTACCTTAGTACAAATGTGCTCATAAAAAAAGTTACAGGCCTTTGAAGTTACAAAATGAAAATCGATTTTTTTCAATATATCGAAAACTATTAGAGATTTCTTATTGAAAATAGACATATACCATTTTTATGGCAGGAACATCTTAAAACAAAATTATAGTGAAGTTTGTCCGCCCCATAAAAATTTTATAGGGGTTTGGTTCCCTTAAACCCCCCCAAACTTTTGTGTTCGTTCCAATTAATTCATTATTGTGGTACCATTAGTTAAACACAATGTTTTTAAAAGTTTTTTGCCTCTTAATATTTTTTCGATAAGCCAGTTTTTATCGAGATGTGGCTTCTTTTTTAATATATTTACATAAAATTTTTATGGGGGTTTTGTTCCTTTAAACCACATAAATGTTTGTGTACGTTCCAATTAAACTATTTTTGTAGTACCATTAGTTAAACACAGTGTTTTTAAAACTTTTTTGCCTCTTAGTCTTTTTTTGACAAGTCACCTTTATCGAGATCTGGCTTCTTTTTTAAACTAAAAATGTAAATTATAAATAAATTTTCAGATTATAAATAAGTCTCTATAATCGTACTTAACCATATACAAATATGTGGTGGATTCAACAAATATTCAAAATATGTCGATAAACACTGACTTATCGAAAAAGTACTAAGAGGCAAAAAAGTTTTAAAAACATTGTGTTTAACTAATGGTGCCACAATAATAATTTAATTGGAACGTACACAAAAGTTTGGGGGGTTTAAAGGAACAAAACCCCCATAAAATTTTTATGGGGTGTACAAATTTCACTTTAATTTTTTTTTAAGATGTTGTTGCCATAAAAATTACACATGTCCATTTCCAATAAAAAATCTCTAAAGTTTTCGATATATGAAAAAAAAAAATAATTTTCATTTTGTAACTTCAAAGGGCTGTAACTTTTTTTATGTGCACTATTGTATATAGGTAAGTGAGGTCCAATCAACCTATTTTTGACCCCAGAATCTGTGGTATAATTTATGACCAATATTTTCAGGACACCCTGTATAATAAATTTTAATATTTCAAATGTCATTCCAACGATTTTTTTGCTGTAAATTGTCCAAATATATCAGGAACATAAAAGAAGTAGCTTAATTTTCTAAAAACATCTATTTTGAAAACAATTTTGAAGCAGGAAGTCAAAATCTCAAATAAAGTATTTCTAATTGCATTATTCTGATTCATATATTATTATCTCATTCAATGAAAACGGTAACTGAAAATTATGTGAATTTTTTCTTTAAGAACTTGTCCCCATGAAAAAAAACCTTGGATTAGATATTAGACACTTATGTTTAATTTAATTTTAAAACATTTTTACTCTGTAGCAATATTAAAACTAATAATTATTTCTTAAAAAAACTCATACTTTAATACCCTACTTATTATAGGGACAACTAATGCACTTTGAAATATGAATGTATAATTCACTTAAAATTGAAAATGAAGCTACGCTCTGGGCAATTCATACACCATTTTTGCACAAATTGTTTAATACAATTTGAGCCTACCTTTGGAAGTGTTCCCATAGTTAATTTATCATTTCTCCCATTTCAAAGGGATTAAAGCAAAAAATAAGATCATATACGATTTACCAAATCCAAAACATATACCGCCTGGTCTGACGCTGTTTTTAGAGTCAGAGGTGGAAGATGGAATAAGGAAATTTTAGAGTAGAGGCCTAGATACGATGCACAAGGTAATCGAGGATGTCCTCCAACAAGATGGCAAGATGACATCAAGCGCTTCCAGTACAACTGAATTCACATTGATTCCAAAATGGAAGCAATCGAATTTTTCACGGGAGGCCTATGTTCAATCATGGACTCAAAATTTTTGATGATGATAATATAAATGATAGATATATTCCACAAAAACCAAAAATATTACTAATCTATGGGCAGCCTAATTTTAGCCCAATAAAATAAAGCTAGGAAATGTTATGTTTTACATAAAACCCGATTAACAGCAATCAAACCAGTATAATGATCATCTAGAAGAAAAAACCAAACATTACAAGTTTACAAAACTGTATCTTTTAGCTACCATTGAAAAAATTTAATATGTCATTATTAAGATTAAAAAATCTTATGTCATTATTATCTACTTATTATTAATTACTAATATTGTTCTTATTACTATTATTGTACTTTTCGCTACAATTTTTTATTATTATTTACTAATACTGTACCTACTACTATTACTGTACTTCTAGCTGCCATTGAAACCATTAAATATGTCATATTTAAGATTTATGAAACGTTTGTTTATATTATTTATTATTATTTACTAATACCGTACCTATTACTATTACTATACTTCCACCTGCTATTGAAAAAATTAGATATGTCATTATTAAGATTAAAGAAATGTGTAATATATTATTTACTATTATTTACTTCTCCTTCTTGAAGTTCCTTCTCCTATTGGTGGTTGGAAATCATAATGGCTATGGTCACTTTGTTGGCTGCTGCTATGAACAGTTGTAATGAACTACAGTTAAACCATTCTCTAAGGTTTCTCAGCCAGGAGATGCGTCTTCTTCCTATGCTTCTTCTTCCTTGGATCCTTCCTTGCATAATAATTCTCAGCAACTCATATTTTTCTCCTCTGGTAATGTGACCCAAATATTGGTAATCCTGTAAACCCACTGAATTTTCAATATTCTTCTGTAACACCACAATTTCGAATGCTTCGATTTTTCTTATGTGTTTGTCTCTTCAATGTCCAAGCTTCCATTCCGTATAGTAATATAGAAAATATGTAGCATCTTAGAGTCCTCAATCTGAGAGGCAACTGAAGGTCTTTGTTTGTAAGCAGTGTCATCATTTTTATAAATGCTTGCCTTCAGTTTCAATTCAGACTTTAATTTCTTTGCTTTGGTCATTTTTGTCATCAACCCATGTTCCCAGATATTTGTATGTCTTTACTTTTTCTATTTGGGTTTGCTCTTATTACTATTTACTATACCTACTGTACCTATTACTATTACTGTACTTCTAGCTGCCATTGAAATAATTAAATATGTCATTATTAAGATGACAGAAACGTGTAGTACATTATTTATTATGTATTATTTCTGTACCTGTTACTATTACTGTACTTCTAGATGCAATTGAAACAATTGAATATGTCATTATTAAGATGAAAGAAACGTGTGTCACATTATTTATTAATATTAACTAATACTGTACCTATTACCGTACTTTTAGCTGCCATTGTCACAATTGAAAATGTCATTATTAAGATTAAAGAAACGTGTGTTACAAATATTTATTATTATATACTAATACTGGACCTATTAGTATTACTGTACTTTAAGCTGCCATTGAAACAATTGAATATGTCATTATTACGATTAAAGAAACGTGTGTTATATTATTTATTATTATTTACTATACGGTACCTATTACTATTACTGCACTTCTAGCTGCCATTGGAAAAATTTAATATGTCATTATTAGGATTAAAAAAACATGTGTTATAATACTTCTTATTATTATCTATTAATATAATACAGTACCAATTCCTATTACTGTACTTCTAGCTGCCATTGAAGCAATTTAATATGCCATTAAGATTAAAGAAATGTGTGATATTATTTATGATTATTTATCAATACTGTACCTATTACTATTACTGTACGTCTAGCTGCCATTGAAATTATTGAATATGTCGATGATTAAATTTATGCCTGCTTCATTGATTACCATAAAGCGTTCGATACCATTAAAGCACGACAAGCTGATGGAGATATTAACCAATATTGGAATAAACACCTGTGATTTGGAATTATCAGCAATCTGTACTGGAATCAAACATCACCTATCCGGACAGAGGCAGGAGGATACGACGATACTAAAATCAAACGTGGGGTCCGTCAGAGATGTATACTATCACCACTGCTGTTTAACATAAGTATACCCTGTGGAAATATTTCAAGAAGCAGCGGGTAATTTTGAAGATTTTACGGAGATCGTATCAATAACATAAGATACGCAGACGACACGGTGGTATTTGCTGACAGTTCTGAAGTCCTCCAGGAGTTAATGAACAGAATCACAGAAGTCAGTCAGAGATACGGACTTTCACTGAACACTAAGAAAACAAAATTTATGAAGATCTCTAAGAACGAACAGAAATTTGAACGAATCAGTGTGAACTGTCAACCAGTAGAAAGAGTAAAAACATACACCTACCTTAATACGGACGTCAATGAAAATTGGGACCATTCCATACAAATCAAATGTAGGGTAGTTATTCAAAAAAAAGTTATTCAAATGTCATGATTTATCATATACCCATAAAAATAAGGTTAACAAGATGTTACATCTTTCCCATACTATTGTACGGAGTTGAATCGTGGACTCTCTCAAACGCCACCTGAAAGATAATTGAGGCTTTTGAAATGTGGCTTTATGGTCGAATCCTGAAAATACCTTATACCGAATACGATACTGATCGGGTTGTTTTGTTGAGAATGCAAAAATATAACTGTACCACAATGAGCCCACTGAGCGGTTACCCACAATAAAAACGCCAAAATCAAGTTCCTCGGTCACATCATGAGGGACAGCGAAAGATATGGACTGCTGTAGCTAATATTGCAGTAGAAGAAAACGAAGTCCAGGAAGGCGATGGATTTCCTGGCTGAAAAATCTACGTACGTCATGTAACAAAACAATCACAAATCCTTTTAAAGCAGCAGTGTGAAAAGTACAGATTGCCATGATGGTCGCCAACATCCGAAACGGATAGGTACTTCTAGCTGCCATTGAAAATATTGAATGTCCTCATTAAGAATAAATAAACGTGTGCTGTATTATATTATATTATTTATTATGTTATTTATTATTATTTACTAATACGGTATATATCTTAGGTAAAATTACTGTACTTCTAGCTGCCATTGAAAAAATTGAATGTCAGTATTAAGTTTAAAAAATTGTGTGTTATTATTATTTATTATTATTTACTAATACTGTACCTATTACTATTACTGTACTTCTAGCTACACGATTACTGTAGGTACAATCGTGTTTTGTTTGTAAAATTACAAATAATATAATCAACAAACATCAAAATATCAACAACTGTCATAGATTATTTCAACACTTTATTTGCCATTGACTACTAAAAATATGCATCTATATTTTGTAGGTGCACTAGAATAAAAAGTAGAAATGTCTCAATTTTTCATTTTTATATTATGTGAAGTGAAAAATAAAATCTTGTATGTACCACTGGTGATATCAGATGATTATTTCCATCGAGTAACATCGGAACCATCCCTTAGGCCAGATGCCCTCTGGCTGGATTATGTTGCTCTCCCGGCCTAATCATCCTGTTTACTTTTGAAACACTATTGGTGCATAAATAACTAGTATTAACTGTACTTCGAGCTGTCATTATTAAGTTTAACGAATCGTGTGTTATATTATTTATTATTATTTAATACTACTGTACCTATTACTATTACTGTACTTTTAGCTACCATTGAAAACATTGAGTATTATGTCATTATTAAGTTTAAATAATCGTGTGTTACATTATTGATTATTACTTAATAATACTGTATTTATTACTATTACTGTACTTCTAGCTGCCATTGAAAAAACTGAATATGTCATTATGAAGATTAAAAAATCGTGTGTTACATTATTTATTATTATTTACTAATACTGTAATTATTGCTATTACTGTACTTCTAGCTGCCATTGAAAAAATTGAATATATCATTATTAGGATTAAAGAATAGTGTGTTATATTATTTATTATTATTTACTAATACTGTACCTATTACCCAGATTTAGACATACGGATCACATACACCTATTAGTATTACTGTACTTCTAGCTGGCATTGAAAAAATTGAATGTTATTATTAAGTTTAAAGAATCGTAAGTTATATTATTTATTATTCTTTAATAATACTGAACCTATTACTATTTCTGTACTTCTAGCTGCCATTGAAAAAATTGAATATGTCATTATTAAGATTAAAACATTGTGTGTTATATTAGTTATTATTATTTACTAATACTCCAGCTATTATTATTACTGAACTTTTTGCTGCTATTGAAAAAATTGAATGCAATTACATGTTAAGATTGAAGAGTCGTGTGTTAAATTATTTATTATTATTTACTAATACTGTAACTATTGCTATTACTGTACTTCTAGCTACCATTGAAAAAATTGAATATATCATTATTAGGATTAAAGAATCGTAAGTTATATTATTTATTATTCTTTAATAATACTGAACCTATTACTATTTCTGTACTTCTAGCTGCCATTGAAAAAATTGAATATGTCATTATAAAGATTAAAACATTGTGTGTTATATTAGTTATTATTATTTACTCATACTCTAGCTATTATTATTACTGAACATTGAAAAAATTGAATGCCATTACATGTTAAGATTGAAGAGTCGTATGTTATGTTATTTATTATTATTACTAATACTGTAACTATTACAATTACTGTACTTCTAGCTACACGATTACTATACAATCGTGTACTGTTTGTACAACTACAAATAATATAATCAACAAACGTCAAAATATCAACAACTGTCATATATTATTTATGTGTCATAGTCAACTTTATGTGTCAACTTTATGTGTCATAGACTACAAAAATATGCATATACATATATTTTGTAGGAGCAGTAAAATAAAAAGTATAAATGTCTCAATTTTTCATTTTTATATTATGTGAAGTAAAAAATAAAATCTTGTATGTACCACTGGTGTTATCAGATGATTATTTCCATCGAGTAACATCGGGACCATCCCTTAGGCCGGAGGCTCTCTGGCTGGATTATGTTGCTCTCCCGGCGTAATCATCTTGTTTACTATTGAAACACTATTGGTACATAAATAACTATTATTATTATTATTTACTGATACTGTAGCTATTACTATTGCTGTACTTTGAGCTGCCATTAAAAAAATTATTAAGATTAAAGAATCGTGTGTTATCTTATTTGCTAATGCATACTCTACCTATTACTATTACTGTATTTTTAGCTGCCATTGAAAAAACTGAATATGTCATTATGAAGATTAAAAAATCGTGTGTTACATTATTTATTATTATTTACTAATACTGTAGCTATTACTATTACTGCACTCGCTAGCTACCATTGAAAAAATTGAATAAATCATTATTAGGATTTTAAATAATAATGTGTTATATTATTTATTATTATTTACTCATACTGTACCTACTACTATTACTGTACTTTTAGCTGCCATTAAAAAATTGAATATGTCATTATTAAGAATAAAATATTGTGTTATATTAGTTATTACTATTATTTACTAATACTCTAGCTATTATTATTACTGAACTTTTAGCTACTATTGAAAAAATTGAATGTCATTACATGTTAAGATTGAAGAGTCGTGTGTTACACTATTTATTATTAATTACTGATACTCTACCTATTACTATTACTGTACTTCTAGCTGCCATTAAAAAATTGAATGTGATTATTAAGGTTAAAGTGTGTGGTATAATATTATTATTTATTATTATTTAATAATACTGTGCGTATTACTGTTACTGTACTTGTAGCTGCCATTGAAAAATTGAATATGTTATTATTAAGATTAAAAAATAGTGTGTTATATTATCTACCATCACCGTACTTATACTATGTTACTGTTTAATATACATACCGAGAAATAAGCTAGAGAAGGATTTTACTGCGTAATATAACAATATTTTTAATTTCTAAATAATTATTGTTATTATTTAAGAACTTATAAAAGATACTCAGCAAATCATTTAATTAACCCAGTATAGAGTGATGAGTACGCTAATATCTGGTAAAATAACGGAAAAGGCGGAAACCAAAATACGTTGTGAGATAAAAAGAGATAAAACTGGTAGAGGTGAGAAATTATCAATAGAGACCTATAAAATTTACATTGTATTGATAGTTTCCCACCTTTAGACGCATCGGAGTCAGATTGTCACATCAGAATTTTATAAATTTTTCCTGTTACAGTGGCAGTTGTCAAACTCTTCCATACGTCTCAAGGTGGAAAACTATCATTATAATGTAAATTTATAGGTTTCTGTTGATAATTTCCCACATCTACTTGTTTCATATCTTTTTATTGCACAACGTATTATGTTTTCCGTATTTTGCGTTGTCTAGCCGGTTATTACCGCACTCAGTACTGTCCTTTATAAATGCAGAGAATTTCAATACAAAATTTAGGATATAGCTACCATAAGGGCAGTAGTTGTTTCTTAATTTTTACAAACATGGATTTACAGCTACCATTGAAAAATTTAATGAGGACACAAACTAATTCGTAATAAATTAGAAAACACGGTCAAAAATAATCATCGAAAATAAACCAAAATCTAAATTAAAATTTTTTTAAACGAAACCTTTATACAGTTGGGATACCTCCTGGTATCCCCATTTCCCAGGTTACTAGTACAACGTGAAGGCTGGTTCTCAGTCTGTTTAGCGCTTTCCATTGGAAATGAAAAGGGTTTGTGTTCAGCAGCCATTTCCTCTGAACGGACAAAATGTGTTGTGGTAGCTGACTTTTACCATAGTTTATTCGGTGCGTCTCTGGGGTTTCGGGAATAGATCTTGATTTTTCAGAAAGCTCTTCCGAGATCTTAGTCTACTTGGCTGAGTCTGGTGATCATAGATTTGGGTGTCTTCTATCCATCTCTTGCTTCTTTCGTCCTATCTCTGACGTGACCTGTCTCTTGATAGATGGTGGAGCGATTCCAACTATGGGGTGGACCTCTTCGATAGGTGTCGGTTTTGGGCAATCTGATATAATACGAACCGTATAAATTTAGAGCCACGTCGACGTTTTTAGCACGAATAGAGTTTGCCCACACTGGTATTTCGAACTCCGCTGCCAAAACACATAAGGCACTTACTTTTTGCTTGACATCTTTACAGTGGTATCGATAAGACAGAGTTTTATCCAGACGTACGCTGAGGTATTTTTGAGTTTCGTTGTGTTCCAGCATCTGACCACGCTATTCCACCTCCAGCGGCTTTCTAAGATGGAAAGCACTCACCTGGTATAGTGCTAATAATTTCAACGTAGTATAGTGCTAATAATATAAGTCTGACAGGGCTTCTGTCAGTTTCTCTTCAACTTCATTGAAGGTTCTTCTCTAAGCTGCCACGGCTCTATCATCGGCGTACATAATTGTGGTGTTGTAGTTTGGCTCATACCTTATGGTTTACTCCCAGAAATATAATCAACGATAATAGTGTTGTTTGTTATAATCTATCCATTGTTTTTTGATATAAACTTAAGTCTATGGCAGCTAAATTTTCTACTAGAATTTCTATTTGTAGATACAGAATTAATCATCAATGATTGGTACTTATTTCTTTTAAATTGGCTGGTATTCATCTCTGTGGTTTGACAACTCATTTAGGATTTGCGTTACTCACTATTTAAATTATTCATTCACGAGATAAGTGAACCATTGGATAGCTGTTATCTGAAAAATACAAAAGAAAAATACTAATTATTAAAATTGAATCACACAAAACTCTTTATTTTTGATATAAATTTGCAAAAGAGAGTCTCTTTAATATTGCCAATGGTGTACAATAATTGTCAGCAGTGTACAGTGTATAATGAAGATGACAAAGTCAATGATACATTTAAATAGGTCGTCATATTTTAAAAATACCTTATGAGTTTGGTATTGTTGGGTTTTTCCCAAATAGTAAATTTTTTTTATTAGATTTACATATCTCGACCGCATAGGTTTTTCGATTTTCTTCTTCTTCTTCTTCTTTAGGTGCCGTGTCTCTATTCAGACGTTGGCCGTCATCATGTTTACAATTTCCTGAAATCTCTCACTATCGGCTGCTGCGCGAAATAATTCTTCTACTGTGCAACCACATCATTGTCTAATATTACGCAGCCATGAAAGTTTCTTTCGACCAATTTATCTCTTTCCCCCCACTTTTCCTTGTATTATAAGGCGAAGCAGATGGTATTTAGGTCCTCTAATTATATGGCCGAAGTATTCTGTTTTTCTCCTCTTTATGATGCTTATGAGCAGACATTCTGAATTCAGCATTTGAAGAACATTTTCATTTGAAGTGTGCGAAACCCACGATATCTTTAGGATTCGTCGATAGCACCACAATTCTAATACTTCTATTTTGTTTATCATTGTGGTTTTTAACGTCCATGTCTCACAACCATACAATAGGATAGACCACACATAACATTTCAGCACCTTCTTTCGAATATTTATCGACAGGTTTCTGTTGCATAAAACTGGTTTCCAGGTCATAAAAGCCTTCCGTGATATTTCGATCATAGTTATTATCTCTTCATCAGAGTCACAATTTATATTTTTAACCAGCTGCCAAGGTACTTGAAATCATTTACCCGTTATAACTCCTCTCCATCAAGAGAAAGCTGACCTTGATCTATATTAATCTTTCCAACTGCCATCCACTTTGTTTTTGAAATATTGATTTTAAGGCCTCTCCGATAAATTGCTTCACTGACTAGATTTAGTAGTGTCTGAAGATCTTGTAAATTTTCAGCAAGAATGGCTGTATCGTCAGCGTATCTAATATTGTTGATTACTTCTCCGCCTAGCCTTACTCCCGCTTGTCTGTCATCCAAAGGCTCCCTAAAGATTTCTTCAGAGTACAGATTAAAAAGAGGTGGGTGATAAAACACAACCTTGTCGTACTCCACGTTTTATCGGAAGTTTTTCAGTACGACTGTCTCCAATTTGGATAGAGGCTACTTGATTGTAATGTAAGTATTTCAGCAGTTTTTCGATCAGTATTTGCTAAAGGTGACGATAATGAACTATTAACACCAGAAGAGACGACAAACGACGAAATAAATATTGAGGAAAGGTAGCTAAAAGAAGCATTAAGAAAATTAAAAAATAGAAAATCACTATGAGAGTAGAGAATATCGAATGAACTCCTAAAGTATGGAGGACAAGATCTGACCAAATAACTATTAGAAATAATCCAAAAAATAATAGAATAAAATAGAATACCACAAGAATGGAAATCAAGCATCCTAATATCGCACTTCAAGAAGGGAGACAAGTGGGACCCGGAGAATAACTAACGAATTAATTTATTAAAAATAACACTAAAATTACCAACCGAAGTGATAACAATTCGGTTGTTAAATCATAATACTAGCATAAGAACAACAAGGTTTTAGGTCTGGAAGATCATGCACCGACGCTATATTTATAATGAGACAAGTACAAGAGAAATCATAAACACGACCCGATACAGAGAGAAAAAAAAAGAATGCTAGAATCATCAAAGCCTGAAAGTAAACGAGGAGAAAACTAAGATGTTGGCATCAACACCCAACAATAGAGCCAGAAACATCGGTCACCAATTCACTGTTGATAACTCTACCTTTGAAGTGGTGGAAAAATCCACATACTTAGGCTCCCTGATCACCAAGGAGAACGTCACGATGGAATAAATTAAGCAAAGGATAATCCTAGCGAGCAAATGCTATTTTGGACTGAGTATACATATGAGAAGCAGAAACTTAAGTCAAATAACAAAAATAACCATATACAAAACCCTTATACAACCAGTGTTTACATATGGATCGAGACATGGACCATCTCCAAGGCAGATGAAAACCTTCTGCTTATATTTGAACGAAGGATCCTGAGAGGAATATTCGGTGGCATCTGTGAAAATGGTATTTGGAGGAGGAGGTACAACTACGAGGTATACCACAGATATAAACATATATATCTGGTGGTAAAGACGTAGTATCTCTTATAAGAATAGGAAGACTAAGATGGGCAGAACATCTAGCAAGATCACAGCATAACAACCCTCCTAGAAGAATTCTTATGTCACAACCTGTGGAAAGTAGAAACAGGGGTAGACCAAAACTTAGATGGAGGGATGGTGTAGATGAGGATGGGAGAAAAATAGGCGCAGCAAACTGTCAACGGTTGACAATGGATAGGACTGACTGGCGTAATAGACTTGGGAAGGTCGAGGCTCTTTCATAGGGCTGTAGCACCATTGATGATAATGATGATGATGACAATCATCAAAGATGAAAACTCTTAGAAAAACCATGAGACACCATGGTACAGACCTAAAAGTAATATATACGACGGAGATGCAAAGTGGGTAACATCAAGGACCAAGGACTAGGTAAGAAAGATTATGTTAGGGAACTCAAATGCGAAGGTAGGGAAGGAAGGAAACAGAGAAGTAGTAGGCGGATTGGACTGGGAACACATAATGAGGAGGGAGACTAAATCAGTTTTGCAAGGACAATGAAATCATCATCAAGAACAATTGGTACAAACTATCAGTTCGAAGGATGTACACCAGGAAATTCTCACCTAATTATTATAATCCAAAGATTCCGCAATATCATACTACCGACTAAAGCTTGCCCAGTGGCAGATATAGCTATTGGTCACAATATTGTTTGAACATACTCAAATTAAAGAAAATAAAACTAGTCACCAAAACACCTAGAAATAATCTGAGAGGAGCTGTTTAGTGTTATCGTTATCGAAGAATGTGGAAACTATCATGGAAACGTGACACACATGGAAACCTAAACTTTAGGAAGAAAAATTTAAGTTACTTTGCTCTCAGTAAAAAATGAAAATGATTGCTTTGATATGATTGGTTATACAACTTAAGGTGGAAGGAAAAAGAGGAACGAGCAGAAAGTTCTGGTTGAAACATTTAAAGTAATGCAGTGAAAAAACAACAATAGTCTTTAGAACTGCTGCAGACAGAGTAAAATAGGCAGATATGTTTGTCAATGTCCTCAAAACATGAGGCACACTGATAGTAAGAAGAGAAAAGTAACCAATTCGTGGGAAGTGATGGCATACCAGCAATTTTTATTAAATGTGAAGGTGAAAGTCTCACCGACCTAATACACATAGTACCAGTGAGAGATTGTGATGAGTGAAGTTAAAGAAATATTGATTATCTCTTCAACCGCCTCAAAAAATATAAGTTTAAAATTAAGTTAGCTAAAATCAAAAGTGGTGACATAATTTGGACAGCTTGGTTATTAGTGCAGCCTAAAATATGTCTGTGTAGATTTTGGCATTGGATTCGAGCATGACATGTAACACCGTTGCCGTATCCTCTATTTTTTCATACTATCACCTTACAATTTTTTGTGATATTATATTTGTGTATGAAATGTATCATTTGTGTACTTTAGGTAGGTACATATCTTCTAATATGTTATGTATAGATAGGGTTTTACTTGATTATTTTAAGTTTAACTTGCTAGAAACCTTGTAATATTTTGTAATGTGTAAAAAATAAGTAGTTTTGAAACACCAATTAAGTAAAGTTTATTATGTTGTTGTTTTCACCAATTTTGAAAAAATGTGAAAACGTTGAATTATCCACCTCTGTCTGTCCGTCCGTCCGCCCGTCTTGTCTGTATGTTTGTAAACTCAAGTCCTCCGTCATTATACCAGGTAGAATGACAAATGAGGTGTCAAATGATAGCTTATAATCCAAGGATGGTACTAAAGGTGAGAAATTTGACTTATCAGGTGAAATATATTTTATACTAGGCTGTCCGTCTGTCCGTCTGACCGCGAATATATTTCCTTCGTCACTATACCAGGTAGAATAACAAATGAGGTGTCAAATAAATGCTGACGGTGACAGACCGTCAAATTTATAACCTTCCGTACCATCCTTGGATTATAAGCTTTCATTTGACACCTTATTTGTCTTTCTGCCTGGTATAATGACGAAAGAGTTATATTCGCGGTTGGACGGACAGACGGACAGACAGCCTAGGTCAAATCTCTCACCTTTATTACTATGCTTGGATTATAAGCTTTCATTTGACACCTCATCTGTCATTCTACCTGGTATAGTGACGGAGGGGTTATATTCGCGGTCGGACGGACAGGCGGTCAGACAGCCTATGTCAAATTTCTCACCTTTAGTACCATCCTTGGATTATAAGCTTTCATTTGACCTCATTTGTCATTCTACCTGGTATAATGGCGGAGAAGTAAACGTTCTTATAAAATTATTCTATTATCCTTGTAGGTACATTTAACATTGATTGAAATCATGAAAGAAAAAAAGAAAACAGTATGGCAACACTGTCACGCACAAACATAAGATTCAGCTGTGGGTTACATAGGGTGCACTAATAGCAAAGCTATCCCATAATTTTATGTATTAAGGCTCTCTTCAGCAATCACTCACGGAAGAAGATGTTGGTCTGATAATAAATGGTGAGACGATCAACAATATAAGGTATGCTGACGATACGGTTCTCCTATTGGAAACGCTAGTAGAACTATAACATCTCGTTCAAAGTCTCAATATATACTGTAACAGTTACAGCTTTAAAATTAATTTGACAAAAAAACAAATTTAGGGTAATCGCGAAATCAAAGAACATCAATGCTAATCTTGTAATAGACAACACAGCGATTGAGCGTGGGTCCTGTTATAAATATCTAGGTGCTTGGATCACAGACGATGCTGATCAAACAAAAGCAATTAAATGCAGAATCGAAATTGCTAGATCAGTCTTTAATAGAATGCGCAAACTCTTTTGCAATCGTGATATCAACATAAAGCTACGAATACGAATGCTGCGGTGTTATGTCTTTTCCACCCCGTTATATGGTGTGGAAGCTTGGACACTAAAGCAGTCGACCATAAAAACCATCAAAGAATTCGAGATGTGGTGCTATAAGCTCATTCTCAAAATATCATGGATGGACCGCGTCACTAACACGCAAGTACTCCAAACTTTAGACAAAAGATGCGAAATTATAAATGAGGTAAAAACTAGGAAGATGGAATACTTGATGCACATTATTAGGAGAGAAAAGTTCGAACTTTTGAACTTTTAAGAAATACCATGCAGAGCAAAATTAAGGGCAAAATAAGTGTGGGAAGAAGAAAAATATCTTGGCTTTGCAATCTACGTGAATGGTTCGGGTGTAGTTCGATTGAACTTTTTAGGTGCGCTGCTAACAAAGTCGCAGTGGCCATGATGATTTCCAATTTCCGCTAGGAGTGGCACG
Organism: Diabrotica virgifera virgifera; assembly: GCF_917563875.1. Classification (NCBI taxonomy): domain Eukaryota; kingdom Metazoa; phylum Arthropoda; class Insecta; order Coleoptera; family Chrysomelidae; genus Diabrotica; species Diabrotica virgifera. The sequence goes on along the minus strand of NC_065449.1, from coordinate 75,531,966 downwards.
TGAAAAAGAAGACGGCTCTCTTTGATCCTCAAGGAAGACCATGGAAACCTCATTAGAAAAAATGAACGAAGATTCTAATTATTTGGTGGTGATTAATAGTCGGAGAGATAGAAGCGGATTTTGTGCGTGATAAGTAATATGGAAAAACTATACGGGGATATGTTGAATTAGTTGTGTACAAGTCTTTCACCAATGGCCGGAAACCAGAGTTGGGGCCGAGGGTAGTTATAAGGGGTCAAAGTCGCAGTTTTTATTATTTTTTTTTGTGACGCTCATGATCGAGATAGTGCACCAAAATTTGGGAATAAGTAGGTCATGACGTAACTAAGTAAAATCTCTAGGGGCGGAATGCTGCGTGTCCGACAAAGGAGTGGGGGTAGGGGTGAATATAAAAAATATAAAGTGTTTTTTACAACGTTCGTGATTGAGATAGTGGACCAAAATTTTGGAATAAGTAGACCATGACATTACTAAGTAAAATACCCAGAGCCGGAAACCAGAGTGGGGGACGAGGGTAGTTATAAGGGGTCAAAGTCGCCGTTTTTATTATTTTTTTTGTGACGCTCATGATCGAGATAGTGCAACAACATTTGGGAATAAATAGGTCATAACGTAACTAAGTAAAATCTCTAGGGTTGGCACGCTACGTGGCCGACAAAGGGGTGGAGCAGGGGTGAATGCAAAAAATATAAAGGGCTTCTTGCGACGTTCGTGATTGAGAGAGTGCACCAAAATTTGGGAATAAGTAGACCATGACAAAGCTAAGTAAAATCCTCAGAGCCGAAAACCAGGGGTGGGGGACGAGGGTAATTATAAGGGGTCAAATTTGCCGTTTTTATAATTTTTTTTGTGACGCTCATGATCGAGATGACGCACCAAAATTTGGGAATAAGTAGGTCATGAGGTAACTAAGTATAATCTCCAGGGGTGGAACGCTGCGTGGCCGATAAAGGGGTGGGGGTAGGTGTGAATATAAAAAATTTAAGGGGTGTTTTGCTACGTTCTAGATTGAGATACTGCACCAAAATTTGGAAATAAGTAGACCATGACTTAGCTAAGTAAAATCCCCAGAGCCGGAAACCAGAGTTGGAGATGAGGGCAGTTTTAAGGGGTCAAAGTCGCAGTGTGTATTATTTTTTTTTTGACCTGGCACAACATGTCCACGCAGCTTTCCGCCCCTGGAGTTTTTGCTTAGTAATGTCATGATCTACTTATTCCCAAATTTTGGTGCACTATCTCGATCACGAACGGCAAAAAACCCCCATATATTTTTATACTCACCCCTGCCTACCACCCCTTTGCACCCGAAGCAGCGTTCCGCCCCTGGAGATTTTACTTAGTTACGTCATGGCCTACTTACTCCCAAATTTTCGCGCACTATCTCCATCGTGAGCGCCACAAAAAAAATAATAAAAACTGCAAATATTACCCCTTATAATTATCCTCGTCCGCCACTCTGGTTTCCGCCTCTGAAGATATTACTTAGTTATGTCATGGTCTACTTATTCCCAAATTTTGGTGCATTACCTCAATCACGAACATCGCAAAAAACCCCTTATATTTTTTTATATTCACCCCTGCCCCACCCTATTGTCGGCCACGCAGCGTTCCACTCCTGAAGATTTTACTTAATTACGTCATGACCTACTTATTCCCAAATTTTGGTGCACTATTTCGATCATGAGCGTCATAAAAAAAATAATAAAAAACGGGAATTTGACCCCTTATAACTACCTTCCTCCCCAACTCTGGTTTCCGGGTCTGGGGATTTTACTTACTTATGTCATGGTCTACTTATATCTAAATTTTGGTGTACTAGCTCAATCACGAACTCGCAAAAAGAACCTTATATTTTTTATATTCATCCCTACCCCCACCCCTTTGTGGGCCACGCAGCGTCGAGCCCCTAGAGATTTTACTTAGGTACGTCATGACCTACTTATTTCCAAATTTTGGTGCACTATCTCTATCATGAGCGTCACAAAATAAATAATAAAAACCGCGACTTTGACTCCTTATAACTACCCTCGGCCTCAACTCTGGTTTCCGGCCGTTGGTGAAAGTCATGTACACAACTAATTCAACATATCCCCGTATAGTTTTTCTATATTACTTATCACGCACAAAATCCGCTCCCAGCTCTTAGACTATAAGGCTAAACAGTTCGTACAAAAGCACTAAAAAATCAGTAGTAAAATACTCTTCATCAGTACGGACATATCAACGCGAAACCTGGATCATCTGCAGCTCAGAAACCTGTTAATAATTTTTGAACAAACCATCCTGAGACGAATAGTTGGTGGAATGTGAGAAAATAAAATTTATAGAATAGTATAAACTGTATAATATAAAAAAATAAAAATTGTTATCAGGTAAAAAATATGTTACACAGGGTGTTTGGCAAAGAATGGGCCCTAGCTTAACCTTAGATTTCTGAGCTTAAAATAGATCGATTTAAGCTTACTTACCTTAGTACGAAAGTTGATAATAACCGAAATACAGGGTGTCAAAGAAACTTTTATTCTATTTATTCTTGAATATTTCCTGGCAGGCATGGAATAATAACACAAAATTTGGTAGGCGGGGTTTTTTGGGACGAGAAATCTAAATTCGCCACCAAAAAATTTATTTTTCGGGTGTAACTACAATGATGTTATGCAACAAATTATGTTGCATAGCAGATTTAAAATGCGTTTATCTCGAAAACAGTTGAGTTTAGCGAGATGAATGTAGTATACTTTTTTTAAGTAAAAATATTAAGAGAATAAAAATTTTGATTCAAAAAGTATGTAGAGTGGGGGTTAAAAAAAGTTGAACGTATTAAATCAGCGCTGAAAGAAGTATGTGGCGCCCTCGGTAATAGATCATTTTTGGTGGCCAATTTAGATTTCTCGTTCCAAAAAACCACGCCCTACCAAATTTCATGTTGTTATCCCATGCCTGCCAGAAAATATTCAAGAATAAATAAAATAAAAGTTTAACGTTGACATCTTCTATTTCATGTTCATTTTATGTTCAGAAATCTAAAGTTAAGCTATGGCCCATTATTTACCAAACACCCCATACATAAATAAGAAGATTGAGAAAAGCAGGATGCCTAACACGATCGCAGCTGGACAACTTTCTCAGACGTATCCTTAAGACACAACGTGGGGAAAAATGCGTGAGGGCAGGTCAAAATGTAATATTAGGATGGATAATGCAGATGAGGATGCTAAGATAGCGACAAACTGACGATGGCTGTCAATGATTAGGACTAAATGGTGAAGAACAGGGAAAATCAAGGCTCTACGTTAGAGTTGTACCGATACCACCAGTGATAATGGTGACAGCGAAAGTCATACTACAAACATTAATGGGAGAAAGTATTCTTAATTGTAATATTTTCGTAATCCAAGAGAAAGATAAACACACATAAAACATTAATGTAAATCCAGGGTTAAAATCTAAAAATTATGTGCTAGATACAGAAGATGTTTTCTGAAATAAAAGATAGAACTAAAAAAATTGCAATAGCTTGCAATATTTACAATTATACCAGGGCGGATCTGTGAAAAAAGTCTATTTTTGGATGTGCGAGGTGACAACTTCAACAATAATAATTGACTTTGCTCCTTCTCAAATATGCCCGGAACATTAACAAAAAAATTAAAATATTTAAAAATTTCGAAAAACATCGATTTTTTTGTACTTTCTTTGCTTATAACTTTAAAACGATTCATTTTGGAACAAAGCCGTACAGAAATAAAATAAAGATAATTCAATTTTGTATGATAAACGACTTAGTCCTGTCGCCAGGGGGGTACAACGGCCTCCTTAATTCAGATGGACTTACTTAAGTTTTTTTTATATATTTTGACACGTAGAATACGAATTTTTTGGGTAACAGTTGATCCGGATGTCGATAAGGTTGTTATAGACAAAGAACTTGAGGAATTACATAACAGCGATTTCTCGCAAAACAAAACATCTTTTTGTATTTTTTGGGTCATTTTAAGCAAAAAATATTCCTACAAGTTTTTTCGTAGAATGCATAGTTTTCGAGATAACCGCGGTTGAACTTTCAAAAAATCGAAAAATTGCAATTTTTGAACCCGAATAACTTTTGATTCAAAAATAAAGTAGCAATTCTGCCTACCGCATTTGAAAGTTTAAGTCAAATTATATCGGTTTTGATTATTTGCATTGCTAAAAATTAATTTTTTTATTGTTAAACTAATCTATAAACACATAGTGTTTCCCGTGCCTAATACATGCGTTTTAACGCATGATACGTAGAAATTGCCTCGCTTGCACTTGTAGTTACTCTACCTACTCGTTCGATTTTAAATGAGAAATCATAGCAAACATCACTCACATACTAGGTGTTTTAGCTTTGTTTAACAATAGAATAATAAATTTTTAGCAATGCAAATAATCAAAACCGATATAATTTGACTTAAACTTTCAAATGCGGTAAGCAGAATTGCTACTTTATTTTTTAATCAAAAGTTATTCGGGTTCAAAAATTACAATTTTTCGATTTTTTGAAAGTTCAACCGCGGTTATCTCGAAAATTATGCATTCTACGAAAAAACTTGTAGGAATATTTTTTGCTTAAAATGACCCAAAAAATACAAAAAGATGTTTTGTTTTGCGAGAAATCGCTGTTATGTAATTCCTCAAGTTCTTTGTCTATAAGAATCTTATCGACATCCGAATCAACTGTTACCCAAAAAATTCGTATTATGCGGGTCAAAATATATAAAAAAAAACTTGGGTAAGGCCATCTGAATTAAGGAGGCCGTTGTACCCCCCCTGGCGACAGGACTAACTGGTTAAAAATGTCTTAAATTATTAAAAAGCAATAAATAAAAAATAATGGGGCAAAATAAAGCCTGTTTTTATTCAATGTTTTTCAACACCTTCGGTTGCACCTAGAACTTTCGTAATTCGTTCACCAAATTTTATTAAAATCGACCTTATAGATTTTGCAGAATAATTTTGAAATCTTATGCCTGGTTGCACCAACAGATCTTAAGCTCCAGCTTAGCTAAGCTCTACTTATAGATAGGGCCTCCTTGAGTATCACTTACGTTGCACCATAATTTTCGATGCTTACCTTATTATCAATCATATCTATTACTACATTATGATATTTTAATTATAATATATTATAATTATATTATATTAATTCTTAAGTTACTCTCGTCTTAAGCTTAAGATCTGTTGGTTCAACCGGGCATTTTTAAAATAAATTTTTTTAAAGAAGTTCAAATTTTTTAAAAACTTTCTGAAGAAAAAGTAGACCATTTCGAAGTATGCTAATTCTTTTACATAGAAAGAGGTTCTCTACCTATCTAATACACTTTACAGAATTAAAATCCTGATCATTTAAGCGGCCTCAGCACTGTTTTAAAGTTATAAACATTTTTTTGCTTATAAACAAAAATACAGTGAGGCCGTTTGAGTTGACATAAATTCATTTTCTCGAGAATAGGCGTCTCTGGAGATAAATCTCGAAACAGGTCGATTTTTATTTTTAAATTCAAATTTTTTGGTATATATATCATACTAGTGACGTCATGACCAGTGGGCGTGATGACGTTATCGATGATTTTTTTTTAAATGAGAATAGGTGCCGTGTGATAGCTCAATCGAAGGGCTATTTCATTTTGTATTCACTAATATAAACATTAACATAATTATTTATACAGGGATTGAATTAAAAAAATTTTTGAATTAAATTAATTCCAATATTTAGATTACGTCATCACACCCAAATGGATGACGTCATTAGTATGATATTTATGCCAAAAATTATAATTTAAAAATAAAAATCGATTTGTTTCGGAGTTTATCTCCAAAGTCGCCCATTCTCAAGAAAATGAATTTATTCCAACTTAAACGTCCTCACTGTATTTGTTTATACACCAAAACATTGTTTATAACTTTAAAACAGTGCTGAGGCTGCTTAAGTAATCCGATTTTAATTCTGTAAAGTGTATTAGATAGGTAAAGCACCTGTTTATATGTAAAAAAGTTAGCAAACTTCTAAATGGTCTAGTTTTTGTTCAGAAAGTTTTTAGAAAATTTGAACTTTTTTATAAAAATTTAGATTGCAAAATTATTATGCAAAATCTATTAGGTCGATTTTAATTAAATTTGGTGGACGGTTTAAGTATGTTGTAAACATTTTCTAAGCGAATTATGAAGGTTCTGAGTGCAATCAAAGTGGTTGAAAAACATTGAATAGAACAGTCTTTTTTGCCCCCTTATTTTCTATTTATTGCTATTTTGTAGAAAGGGTAATAATTTAAGACATTTTAAACCAGTCGTATGTTATACAAAATTCAATTATCTTTATTTTCTTTCCCTACGACTTTGTTCCAAAATGAATCGGTTTAAAGTTATAAGCAATGAAAATAAAAAAAAAATCGATATTTTTCGAAATTTTTAAGTATTTAAATTTTTTTAATAACGTTCCGGGCATATTTGAGAAGGAGCATAAGTCAATTATATTTATTGAAGTTGTCACCTAACTTTATCTGCAAGAATCCGAATGTCACCTCTCACATCCACCTCAAAACAGATGCGCCCTGGTCTGAATGCACTTTACCCAATATCAGAAATATTTTCTAAATATCTACACATGACATCAAAAACTTTAATTTAAAATTGGGAACTTACTTTATATTTTGTACGGCACACAATCACAATCACGACTAACACTGCTGAAAACTATTCACTGAAGATATATTTTATAAATATACTGATTAACCACAAATAGTTATATTTAAATTAGCTAAATGAGTGATTTATTTAATACACCTACATTATACATAAAGCTGTGGTTTTGTAATCATCAAGATTTTCGTGACAAATTCATAATACTTCTATAAATTCTGCAAATTGTCATCGGCAGGATATTACGTGGTGTTATGCTGTATAATGATATTTATAACAATAATATTTTATTTAATAATTAGAGTGTACACATCAATGTTTTAAAAACCTAAAATAACATCGACATTGTGTAACATTTGTATTCGCAAATTATCGAGGTCGATAGAATATTATTTGTAACTCGATTCAACCCATTACATAGTATGGTATAGTTAGACCCAAACCCAGACATCCAAAGTGAAAGTTATCCTCCAACACCAAATTGTTCTATATGGTCCACATAATGTTCAGAAAAAAGTCACACCATTTTGAGCGTCGGGTTTGGGGGGGAGAGGGGGCAGAAATCTGCAAATTCCTAGTTTTTTATGTTTTTCGTCAATCTTTCTAAAACTAAGCGGTTTAGCATGAACAACCCTCTACACAAAATTGTACTACATTCAATTTGAAATAAAAAAGGCCCTATGCATAACCCTTCTCCAATGAACGGTTCCAAAGTTACGGAGGTAGTATAGTATAATTGGTCCAAAAAAAGGCCTAACCCAGACATCCAAAGTAAAAGATTTCCTTTAACTCCAAATTGTTATATATGGTCCACATATTGTTCAGTAAAAAGTTACACCATTTTGAGCGTCCGGTTTGGGGGGGAGATGGGGGAGAAATCGGTAAATTAGTAGTTTTTTTACGTTTTTCGTCAATATTTCTAAAACTATGCTTTAGCGTAAGGAATGTTCTATAGAAAAATGTTTTTGATACTTTTATATTTACCGTTTCCTTCCCCCTCTCCCACCCCCAAACCCGACGCTCAAAATGGTGTGACTTTTTTCTGAACATTATGTGGACCATATAGAACAATTTGGCGTTGGAGGATAACTTTCACTTTGGATGTCTAGGTTTTTGGTATAGTTATATCATAAATATTGCCCAAAAAATATAAAAAGTATCGAAAACATCGACTTTTCACCCTCCTTAAGTCTGGAACCGTTGATTTTATAACAATGTATAGAACATTTTTTGTTTTAAATTTCATGTAGAACATTTTGGCATATAATATTGTTTACGCTAAAGCATAGTTTTAGAAATATTGACGAAAAACGTAAAAAACTACTAATTTACCGGCTTCTCTCCAATCTCCCTCCCAAACCGGACGCTCAAAATGACGTAACTTTTTACTGAACAATATGTGGACCATATAGAACATTTTGGTGTTGGAGGAAAACTTTTACTTTGGATGTTTGGGTTAGGCCTTTTTTGGACCAGTTATACTATACTACCTCCGTAACCTTGGAACCATTCATTTTAGAAAGATTATGCATAAGACCTTTTTTATTTCAAATTTAATGTAGAACAATTTTATATAGAAGGTTGTTCATGCTAAACCGCATAGTTTTAGAAATATTGGCGAAGAACTTAAAAGACTACAAATTTACCGATTTCTCCCCCCTCTCCCTCCCAAACCCGACGCTCAAAATGGTGTAACTTTTTTCTGGACATTGTGTGGACCATAGAGAACAATTTGGTGTTGAAGGATAACTTTCACTTTGGATGTCTGGGTTATGCCATCTTTTGGGTCAACTATACTATACTAACTACCTGCACCAGGGTTATTCACTATATTTTGACCCCCTGTAATGTAAACTGCTATATTTATTAGAAAAAAACGTAAAATACAAAAGTTACACGATTTTTTATGTAGTTTTCCGAAATGATAGTAGAAAAACAAAGAAGGTGGAAACAAAATGGCGGCAGATGTTAACTAAATGGAACATCCTGTATATGTTTACACATTTGAATAGAATGTTCTATAACGAACATTTCTCGATATTGAGTTTGATGGGCCTATCTGGGAGAATAAGCGAGACACTAGATTTACAAGTACATATACAGAGAGGGGCTAAATTATGTAATAAATTCATTTTCTCTAAAATGGACGATTTTGGAGAAAAATCCCGAAACAACCGTGATGACGTAATCCATAATTTTTTAAAATGGGAATAGGGGTCGTGTGGTAGGTCATTTGAAAGGGCGTTCAATTCTCTATTCAGTAATATAAACATTAATATCATTATTAATACAGGGTGACAAAAAAATAATTTTTGAATTAAATTAATTGACGCAAAAAGAAAAATGTATGTAATTTATTTAATTCAATATATATTGTACTGCTGTCAGAAAATAGAAAAAAATGTTTATTTCAGAAATAAACATTTCTTTTCGCTTAAATTAAATCACAAACAGCCACCAACCTGCCTCTTGTCAGTTTAAACATTTAATTTAAGCGAAAAGCAATGTTTACTTGCTAAATAAACATTTTTTATCTAATTTTTGACAGCACTAGAATGCAATTTGAGTTAAATAAATTACATACAATCTTTTTTGCGTCAATTAATTTAATACAAAAATGTTTTTTTGACCACCCTGTATAAAAAATGACATTAATGTTTATATTACTGAATAGAGAATTGAACTCCCTTTTAAATGAACTACAACACGAGCCCTATTCCCATTTAAAAAAAATCATCGATTATATCATCATGCTCAGATGGATGACGTCACTAGTATGAAATATATGCTTAAAAATTGTAATTTAAAAATAAAGATTGACCCGTAAAATCGTCCATTTTAGAGAAAATGAATTTATTCCATATTTTAGCCCATCTTTGTATTTAATCTATAAATATTTAGTTAAATCTATACTTAAATCTATATATTAAACTTATATTCTTTATTTTTCTACTATAATTTTCGAAAAATACATAAAAAATCGTATAACTTTTGTATTTTACATTTTTTTCTAATCCTGTAAATAAAGCAGTTTATAGGGGGGTCAAATTATAGTGAATAACCCTGTAACCTACCTTTGTAATAATATACATTAATACATCCATACATAATTCTTTACATCCCAAAAATCTCAAGTAAAACCAAAATGGCGCATTAAACAATATTACCAATATTACTAAAAAAATACCTAATTACCAACCTTAGACGGATAAGAAAACTTAGAAGTCCAATCGCCAACCAAACCCGGCCGCGCCGACTATCAAAACCATTTTAGAACGCACCCTCTTATTGGGTGACAGAGGTCATGTGACCAGTGTCAAAAATGTAGATATCATTCTCATTAACAGCGTTGCCACATTTAGTAGATTTCTACTTTTTTGGTAGATTTTTGATATTTTTTAAAAAATTCTAATAGGCAATATATTTTAGTAGATTTTTGGTATATTTCAACAGAATTTGATCCATTTTTTTCGAATCATGAGGAAACTATAATAAGTCTTTTTGAAAAATTTAAACGCAGAATGAAAGACTGCATTATTTAGAAAAACCAAAACGTTTCTTTTGAACGAGATATTTGGAATTAAAAGTCACTAAATTTTTTCTTTTTTTCACCTCTGTAACGTATTAAAATAAACATTATAGAAGTTTTCAGGGACTTTCGGTCCTCGGTAATAACGTAATCTTTCTTTGTGCGTTTAAATTTTTCAAAAATACTTATTAGTTTTCTAAGGATTCGCAAAAAACGAAAACATTTAAAATACATTGGACATTTTAACAGACGACATTTTGCGCCTATCCCCTTAAGTTAGCTGTTGTTTTTATTATAAAAAATCCCAAATATATCCCAAAAATACTTAAGTATATTTTAGTTTTTGATTTAGTAGATTTTAGCTAAAAAATGATAATTACCAGTTGGTGGTTTGGAATAATTAGGTTTCCAATTTTGTGGAATTGCTCTTGGGACATTTAGGATGGATGTGCATATCACTGTATATTTACATGGCCTAAAAAGAATCTACTGATTTTGTAAAAACAAAACTACTGAAAGAGTTAAAACTGACCTGGCAACCCTGTCTACCAAAGCAGATACAAAGATGGTTATCAAATCTCAAATCTACTGATAAAACAATGGAATGGAAACCAGCTATTAAAAAAACAAATAAACAGGTTGTTAAATAAATCGAAAATTTCCATCAAAATAAAATATAGAATAATTAGTTTAGCATTATATTTAACATTTTTAAGTCGTTGCGATTGTTGAAAAAACTGAAGTGTGATATGTAGTTGTCAAAATGGTAATAAATTAGTGGCCCGTATAACTACAGGTTGTAACATCGTAATGTCAGTCGGGGTAGGGGACGTTGGCCGAAACAACTGAAAATACTCTCGGGCAACGTTGTAGACAGTGCATTTGTTTGTACTGACAACCAATGCGTCGAAAAATTGCTACTTGGGTACTCGCACCAACAAAACATATTGGAGAGGGCTTCGAAGAGAGACTTATAACGGGGGCTGCTTTCGTAGATTTGAAAGCAGCTTATGACACAGTGAGGCACAAAACATTGCTTCACAAATTGTACGATACTCTGTATGGCCACCATCTAGGAAGGTTGTATATCCCTTACTGCAAAACAGACGTTTTTTTGTCATGCTGGATGGCAAAGTAAGTAAGTAAGTAGGCTGAGAGTTCAAAACAACGGCCTCTTACAGGGAAGTGTTAGCACCAGTGCTTTTCAATATACAGTATGCTGGAATAAGTGTTACCCCTCCCTATTAACTTATTTATTTTTAACACATAAGCAAAATGCTCGGACATGTTGATTTCTACATTAATAATAGTATATTATAGCATCAGTGTTTCGAACTTTACGCGTTCCATCTTCAGATGACAGGCATAACTTTGTTTTTTTTTTAAAATAGGAAAGTACATCGTGTGACACCTCTTTTAAAAGCTTTTTAAATACTGATTACAAAAATGTATAACACTTTAATCCTTTTTGAGAGAGTAGGCGCAAAAGTTCGGTTGAATTCTTTTTAAATACATTTATTTTTTTCGAATCCTGAGAAAACTAATAATGATTTTTAAAAAATTTAAGCGCAGAATGAAAGATTATATTATTACCGAGGACTGAAAGTCCCTTAGAATAAACAAAAAGTTTCTTTTGAATGATATATTTGAAATTAAAAATAACACTCAATTTTCTCTTTTTTCATCCCTGTAACATATCTATTAAAATAAACATACAGTAGGAAAAATGAAAGAATACCCATGAACGAACATATAAAACACGCCGTATTTTCCTGTCACCACGTCACACAAAAAATTGGCCAGCGCAAGTACATGTAATAATTATTGTTACATGTACTTGCACTGGACAATTTTCTTTGTGACACGGTGACAGGAAAATACAGCGTGCTTTATATGTTCGTCCATGGGTATTCTTTCATTTTTCCGACTGTAATAGACGTTGTCAGCGCTCTTAATCCTCGGTAATAATGTAATCTTTCATTCTGCGTTTAAATAAAAAAAAAATACTTATTAGTTTACTCAGGATTCGAAAAAAATGAATGCATTTAAAAACAATTCGACCGAAATTTTGCGCCTACGCTCTCAAAAATCATTAAAGTATTATACATTTTTGTAATCAGTAGGGGAGAGTTGGATAAAACGGGATAGTCGGATAAAACGGGATACCTAGCATAGAGACCTAACTAGTGGTGCTATCAATCGGACAACGACGGAAACTTGTTATCAGTCGTTATTTTAACATTCTCAGTTCGTTTTACCTCGATGCCACTATTTGATGAAAAGTTGTTGTTTTTGGAATTGTTTGACTCTATTTTTTTGATACTTTGTACTTATAAGTGCGTTCTTTTCTACATTATACTGCCTACATATATAAAAATATAATTCCGAGAATATTACATTTAATTAAGCAGTCATTAACGAATATTCTCATGTTTAGTCTACCTAATTTTACTTTCACATTTAGGCAGCAGCCTCAGCAGCCATTTTGTTTTGAAAAATGCCTGAGTTTGACAAAACGGGACACTTATAAGTTGGATAAAATGGGATACAGTTTCTTATGTCCCGTTTTATCTACCTATCTATTTGTTGGCATATTAATTTTTGAAATAGAGATATGAAGCGTATTCTCATACCGCAGAGAAGAACAACATATTTTTATGTGACTTTTGTTCTGATATACGTACCTAGTCCTAAATAAAAGGTCTTATTTCCCATTTTGCCGTAAAATATAAAAAACGACAATTTTTAAGTTTCTGACCACTGAAGATATTATTCTTTCAAGAGTAAATTTTACTATACAGTTTGATGTCTACTTAATTTAGACATAAATTAAGTTTTAGATAATTTTATACAAAAAATTAAATATTATAAACCTATCCCGTTTTATCCAACCGTGGTTGAATAAAACGGGATGTGTAGGACTTTAATAGATATTTTTTTTACTATTTTCCAGTTAATAAAAATAGCTAAAGATATGTGTTTTGTGTGCTGCAATAAATCTTATACCTATAAAAAATAGTATTATGATAATTTCTTTAACATATTTTCCGTAGTAAAAGTAAACAAGAATGGTATCCCGTTTTGTCCAACTCTCCCCTATTTCAAAAGCTTTTTAATGAAGTGTTACATGATGTACTTTCCTATTTAAAAAATCAAAGTTATGCCTGTCACCTGAAGATAGAACGCGTAAAGTTCGAAACATTGATGCTATAATATACTATGATTAGTTTAAAAATCGACCTGTCCGAGCGTTTTGCTTATGTGTTAAAAATAAATAACTTAATATGCAGGGGTAACACTTATTCCAGCGCACTGTATATACAAACAACCAACATACGCCGATTGAAACTAAGTACTTTCTCTATGCTGATGTTCCCGCAATATGTGCTCAAGGAAATAGTTTTGAAGAAGTGGAGGAGAAACTTAAAACTGCCTTAAAAACAATGACAGCGCACTACCTGCAGAATTCCCTGAGACGCAATCCTTCTAAAACCCAAGTCTGCGCCTTCCACCTTCACGCAAAGGAAGCCAATCGAAAACTGCAAATTACGTGGAATGGTAACACATTAAAACACACAGACCAATCTACCTAATATAGCTTGGAGTAACTCTGGACCGGTCCTTCACTTACAGACAACATTGCATAAAAACGAGAGGGAAAGTAACAAATAGAAACAGCATACTGAGAAAGCTAACGGGAAGTAAGTGGGGTGCATGTCCTGGCGTCTAAAGAACAACAGCATAGGCACTGTGTTTTTCAACTGCTGATTATGCGTGCCCCGTTTGGGGTACGATCTGCCCACACCAATCAAGTTAATATTACGCTAAATGAGACATGCAAGATAGTAACGGGGTGAATGCAACCAACGTCACTCTCAAATCTGTATAAAGTAGCGGGCTTTGTAGAATTCTCGATACGTAGAGGCGTTGCAGAGCACATAGAGAAAATTAAACAGATTGCGGACGAGCGGCATGCCCTATACAAAGCTCGAACACCACGAAAGCGACTAAAATCCAGGAAAAGCTTCTTTGGAACAGTGCAGGATGAACTCCCTGAGTATGCTCCTCTTCCCCAAGTTCAGTGGACTGCCAATTTCTAGACTTTAAAACGTAGAAAACTACGAATAGGTAAAACGAAATAAACGAAACGATGGACTACCCCAGCTAATTGAAATAATATTCGAAAATATTACCTCATTTATCCAAGATAGCCATCGTTCCACCCTCAGCTTAGCTCAGTCTCTCAAGGTGTGTGTTCGTCTTGTCCTAATCTTAGAGATGAACTATGAAAATTCGGAATGAAAGCAAACAAAACAGTATTTTTAACTAATCATATTTATTGTTCATAAAGATATAATAAAAATATGACTTGTAAAATTGCATTAACAAATATATTCAAATTCTTGCCAAAAACTAACAATTCGTAGATTATACTTATGGCTTTGGTATCTGGTTCGATGGTAACTTCTTGACGTCGAATGGTACTGCTGTAGACTTCTTGTGGACCTGGGCAGATGTTGTGGCCCTAGGTCTCTGCAGCTGTAGATGGTAGTTGTTGCAGTCTAGTTGTTGGTCTCCATTGTGTCAGCCTTAGTTCCATCACCGATGAGGTTGGCTTGAAGCTCCCGAAGGGAGAAAACGTTGATCTTATCCAAAAATTATAAGATAAAGACACATATCAACAACCAAGAAGTTAATAACCAAAATCTGAAAGTCTGCCATTCTTTAATCCAAAAGTAGCAGATGACAAGAATAAATTAAATAGAATTTAGATGAGGAGAATAGTTAAAACTTGATTACTAAACGTGCATATATGTAAATTAAAAAGATATATTTAAAACTAAAATATCAGAACACATGGTCTGACATTGGAGGTGAGATATAAAAAATATTAGAATAGCTGTTATAAGAAACTAGGTATGCATGCAATATAATGAGGAATATAATGATTGTAATAATTAGAAATTTTAGTGTTCTTACCCCAAGAGAAAGATGATGTGAATAAAAATTATTTATTTTTGAAGCTTCTTTGCCTTTTATGACATTTCCACCACTATTTTAAAAATTGAAAATGACAGCGAGTAGGGATGAAGTGTCACTTTCATGACAGTGCGACATGGGCAGTGGCGGGCATGTTCCGTATTGAAATACAGATATTTACAGAGTAAGAATATACAGGGTACGTTCAGTATGTTCAATTGATAATTTAAATAAATAAAAAGGGATATATTAAATAGAAGATAATAAAAAAGGATAATAAAAGAGGGCACCAACGAGTTTTTAACGAAGAAAACTGGTAAAACAAATAGAAGAAAATTATTGTTAATGAAATATTAAAGAAAATAAAATAAAATAATTATTTAAAAATAAAATATCAAAGATGTGACGTTTGTAACGTTACATAGGATAAGAACGGGGGTCGTTCCAGTAAAATCAAACATGTTTAAAGGGGGGAAAATAGACCTAGATGATGTGAACTGTGATTGTGAATAAATGCAGAAAATGGAACATCTTCGTACATGCAGAAACTGTCCCCATCGGTGTATCTTCGAAGATTTGTGGCTCGTCAACAAAAAGAACCGGCCTAGCCCGATAGAGGGCTGAAATTCTAGGAATGACAACAAGTCCAGACACGATAAAGTAACACCCCAAATCTTTCTTGAACTTTGGCTTTATCAATTCTTATGCTTGTATATGCAGTAATCACAAAACGCTAAAAAATACTATTCTCCAAATCAATGGAAACGTTCAACAATTTACAGAAATCTCGATTCATTATTGTTGAAATTCGAACACAAATCTCAAGCTTTGCTTTCCTTTGGAAAGCGGCTCTTAATGTGGTAGGTACTCCACATAAAATGAATACATCTCTTATAACTGGAGGTTGGTTCATTAAAATTGATAGACATAAGTGAAACCGACCGTAAAAGCCCAAGTGCAGACTCATCGTATGTTAATATTTCCCGTTACTCACAGAAAACTTCTGAATATTCATTTTCTATTCCGCAACAATTAAAATATTTTAATGAGGCGACATTGCGCGATGCCACGATATAAACTTCGCCTTGTACAACTTTAAAAGTTACCCTGCGTGTTATTGTATAATTATTCAAATTTAATTTCGAATCTTGTTTTAAGGGCGTAACCCTTTATTACATTTATTTGTCTCGTTTCGGTTTGAGCAGTGACTTCTCCAAAGAAAATCGGGAATTAATTTTTTAAAGAGTGTTACAGGTTAATTTGAATAACAAATAAAGGGTACAGGCTACAGAGAAAGAAGAAGAGATGTCCATAATTATTACTTTGTTATACTAATTGCAGTTTGAAAGGGTCACAACTTTTTCGGATAGATAATATTTTAGGTATATCCTTTTAAATTCTTAATTTTTTTAGAATGGTTACGTTCAGATAGAAGATTTAGTTAATATAGCCACCCCTTTTGTGCGATTCAATTTTGAAAACCACTGGAGTAAAATGAAAGTTTCAATTAAATTACCTACGTCGGAGAGAAATACATTTTATCTACTCTATCTCATATTACGTATAATTTTTAATTTGTGAAAACTGTCATTATAAAGAGCAGTACCTGAAGGGTTTAAAGTGTGCGTGACGTAACAATATATTTTAAATGGGATTTACTTTTTCTCACCGTTTTTTTTCACACTCATATAATCAAATAGCCTTAACTTTCGCGTTGTCATGGTGATGACATGTGAGCAATAAATTACAACAAAAGTTTTGACAGTTTTGTGGTGTGAAAGAAGTTTGAATTTTTAAATGTCAAAGTTCTAAAAATTGTAGAATAGAAATGTATTCAAGTGACGAAGAGTTGCAGATTTTTTATTTGTTTTTCGTAGATAAAATATTGCATGAAACTGTGAGCGAAGTACTTTTTGCGCACTTACGCGATGTAAAGCAGGCCATTGCATAATTTCTCACTGGTTCTCCGCCGGTTTTCCATGTAGTCGGAGAGATAGAAGCGGATTTTGTGCGTGATAAGTAATATGGAAAAACTATACGGGGATATGTTGAATTAGTTGTGTACATGACTTTCCCCAACGGCCGGAAACCAGAGTGGGGGACGAGGGCAGTTATAAGGGGTCAAAGTCGCGGTTTTTATTATATTTTTTTGTGACGCTCATGATCGAGATAGCTCATCAAAATTTGGGAATAAGTAGGTCATGACGTAACTAAGTAAAATCTCTAGGGGCGAAACTCTGCGTGGCAGACAAAGGGGTGGGGGTAGGGGTGAATATAAAAAATATAAAGGGTTTTTTGCGACGTTCGTGATTGAGATAATGTACCAAAATTTGGGAATAAGTAGGGTTCGCCAACTTCTTGAAAATTTCAAGATCTTGTCTTGATCTTGTCTTGATTTCAAGACAAGATCAAGGGACTCCCCCCAGTGGCCGTGTTAGCACGCAACGCAATAAAAAGAAATATAAGAAAAAGAAATATAAGAAATATAAATTGTCAAGAAAATATCAAGACAATATTTTATAAATTACTTGATTTTTTCTCAAGACAAGACAAGAAGATGTTGTCAAGACAAGAATTCTAGTCTTGTCGACCCCTAGGAATAAGTAGACCATGACATAACTAAGTAAAATCCCCAGAGCCGGAAACCAGAGTGGGGGACGAGGGTCGTTATAAGGGGTCAAAATCGCGGTTTTTATTATTTTTTTGTGACGCTCATGATCGAGATAGTACACCAAAATCTGGGAATAAGTAGGTCATGACGTAACTAAGTAAAATCTCTAGGGGTGGAACGCCGCGTGGCCGATAAAGGGGAGGGGGTAGGGGTGAATATAAAAAATATAAGGGGTTTTTGCGACGTTCGTGATTGAGATAATGTACCAAAACTAAGTAAAATCCCCAGAGCCGGAAACCAGAGTGGGGGACGAGGGTCGTTTTAAGGGGTCAAAATCGCGGTTTTTATTATTTTTTTGTGACGCTCATGATCGAGATAGTACAAAAAAATCTGGGAATAAGTAGGTCATGACTTAACTAAGTAAAATCTCCAGGGGTGGAACGCCGCGTGGCCGACAAAGGGGTGGGGGTAGGGGTGAATATAAAAAATATAAGGAGTTTTTTGCGACGTTCGTGATTGAGATAATGTACCAAAATTTGGGAATAAGTAGACCATGACATAATTAAGTAAAATCCTTAGAGCCGGAAACCAGAGTGGGGGACGAGGGTAGTTATAAGGGGTGAAAGTCGCATTTTTCATTATTTTTTTTGTGACGCTCATGATCATGATCGAGAATGCACCAAAATTTGGTAACAAGTAGGTCATGACGTAACTAAGTAAAATATCCAGGGGCGGAACGCTGCGTGGCCGACAAAGGGGTAGGGGCAGGAGTGAATATAAAAATTATAAGGTATTTTTTGTGATGTTCGTGATCGAGATAGTGAACCAAAATTTGGGAATAAGTAGATCATGACGTAACTAAGCAAAATCTCCAGGGGCGGAAACCAGAGTTGAGGATGAAGATAGTTTTAAGGAGTCAAAGTCGCATTTTGTATTATTTTTTTTGTGACGCAGCACAACATTTGTCCCCCACGCAGCGTTCCGCCCCTGGGGATTTTACTTAGTAATGTCATGATCTACTTATTCCCAAATTTTGGTGCACTATCTCGATCACGAACGGCAAAAAAATTCCTTATATTTTTATACTCACACCTGCCTACTTTCCCTTTGTACCCCAAGCAGTGTTCTGCCCCTGGAGATTGTATTTAGTTACGTCATGACCTACTTACTCAAAAATTTTGGTACACTATCTCCATCATTAGCGTCACAAAAAAATAATAAAAACCGCGACTTTTATCCCTTATAACTACCCTCGTCCCCCCTGGTTTCCGCCTCTGCGGATTTTACTTAGTTATGTCATGGTCTACTTACTCCCAAATTTTGGTGGACTATCTCAATCACTAAAGTCGCAAAAAACCCTTATATTTTTTATATTCACCCCTACCCCACCCCTTTGTCGGCCACACAGCGTTCCTTCCCTAGAAATTTTACTTAGTTACGTCATGACCTACTTATTCCCAGATTTTGGTGCATTATCTCGATCATGAGCGTCACACAAAAAAAATAATAAAAACTGCTACTTTGACCCCTTATAACTACCCTAGTCCCCACTCTGGTTTCCGGCCGTTGGGGAAAGTCGTGTACACAACTAATTCAACATATCCCCGTATAGTTTTTCCATATTACTTATCACGCACAAAATCCGCTCCCAGCTCTTAGACTATTATCAAGAACTATCTAATACAATGATACTAAACTAAAAAAATAACAGAAAATAATACTAATATTTCAACTAGGCGCAAAGCTATAACAAAGGTTCAAAATTACCTCGTTCACTAGCGACAGAAGAATTTTATATTCATCATTAGCGCGCGTACGGGCAATGGTATGATTTTTTTTTAAGAAAAAAATAGTACGCCACTGAGATATTTAAAATTAAAAATCATTTTTGAGTTCTCCGTATAATTCGTGACAAAAAACAGTTTTTGCCATTTTTCATATGAAGAACACCTTAACGCTTACAAAGTATTCGTGGTAGTATAGTGTCCATATGCTTAGAAACTTATTAGTAGAGGATCCGATATAAGGTCGATTTGCACCGATCTGTTTAATGGATAAAAATTATTGGATATGTAATTTAACATGTTAGCAACTACAAAAAACAATGGTTGCCCGATCTAATCTTGTTCTGACTATAATTAATTAATAATTAAAAAGTGACATTTTCTTTATGAATTTTAAAATACAATTTTAGACCCGGGCAGATATTAGTTCAGATTTTTTTGATTATTCTAAACAAAAAACGTCTTTTATCTACTCTATGTCATATTATGTATAAGTTTTTAGTTTGTGAAAACTGTCATTATAGATAGCAGTGCGTGAAGGATTTAAAGTGTGCGTGAAGTAACAATGTATTTTAAATGGTATTTACTTTTTCGCACTGTTTGTAACTTTCGCGTTGTCATGGTGATAATCCTTAACTTTCGCGTTGTCATGGTGATGACAACAAAATGAATTATAGAATCAAATTCAAACCTTTTTCTATCAGGTCTCGATAAGAATTTTAGCCATGTTTTATTCTAAAATATATTTTTTTAATTGTTAATGTGGAAGGTTTCTTATGGGGAGACGGGCATTATCAACTAAAAAACAATGTTTCAAAATGAAATAAGTCCAAAAGACTTATCAAGAACTGATGCAATAAGATTTGAACTTGAATAATTTAAGTACAGTGGAACCTCGTTAACTCGGATTAATCGGGACCGCGGCCGATCCGGGTTATCGAAAATCCGGGTTAGCCGGATAAAATGGTAAAAATAAATAAAATACGGTATACTTACAGATAAACTCTGTTATAATTAAAATAACATGAAATATATATGCACAGTACACATTTAAATTACGTATCAATTACGCCTTTATCAATTCTACCTAGTTTCTTTTCCATTGTCACTACAATATTTTTTACGTTTTGTTTCCATTACGTAGACAAAAAAACACGCAAACACAAAATCTGAATAGATTTACGAACTATTACAGAACGGAAGCAAATAATACGACTGTACTACACACAATACGGTCTCAATCGCAACGATGTTATGTTATTTCATAACAGTGAAGACTAGACCATTGTTTAAAAAATAATTTTTTAATAGGCTTTTAGTCTTTTTTTAACAATGCTAAGACAGTTTGAAATAAATAAAGGATACTACAGGTGCCTATTGTTTCCGATAACACGACAATGAACGTCGTGTGCTATGAGTCATTTTTACTATTAGACCTGGATCCCGCGTAAGAAAAAAAAGTTGATTAATAGCAAGCTGAAAATTTGTTAATAGCTTAACGGTGTCTAGTCGGACAAACATTGATGCACGGGAACACTGAAACAGGGGAAGTTTTAACGGTGGAGCATGATAAACGTGTCGTCCTGACAAGTTTATGATGGTGAAAAATAGCAAGTTGTTTTTAAGTTTATTCAATAGCCAACGTTATATAATATATGAAAAAATGTTTGTCCGACAAAAAGGTTGGGCATTTTAACGAGTCCGACACGTAGAACATGTCACATCACAGGAACTATGTTGGTGATGAATAGCAGTCTGATTTTTGCATGAGAGTTTAATGAAAGGTTAAAAAAGTAATTGGAAGTTCTGTCGGACAAAATGAATGGGAAATTTTCCTAGTCGGACATTCTAAACGTGTAAGTTATGGACAAAAATATTGGTCATAAATAGCAAGCTAATTTTGATTTGTTTATGTACAAATTATATTTTGTAACGCAAAAAGTTATATGTCGGACAAAAAGTTTGGGCAAATCGAAGGAAACAAATAAAAAACATTTTTTCAGAATGACTTAGTCACATATTGACAAAGCTATTTTAGTTGTAATTATTATTTATATTCACATATTTGCATGTGCATATATATACATGCACACTCCAAAAACAGTGAGGTAAGTATCAATGCATGTATTGATGTGATCTTGATTATTGATATGAGATAATATTCTTATATGTCACTTAATTTAATCAATGTATTAATACTAATCTAATTAATTAACCAGATCATATATCAATATGTTTTCAATCTCAGGGCGAATTATAAATTAATTACTTACTTTCGTGGCTTCTAAATATTTCTTAATGGTTCCTAATCGGGATAGAAAAGAAAAGAGTAAAAAAAATACACATATGGGTTACAATTATAATCAAAATATTTTTTATTTTATTTAAAAGGCAATCAATGCTTAATATTTGCTATTTCTTATTATTCTTAAACATAACATTTACAAATGGGAATCTTATTTCCTTTTGGTTTTCAATTGAAAGTTTTTATTAACATTTAACTATTAGGAGTTATTGGGAACAACTCTATTTAAGTTTGATGAAGCTTTTCTGATATTATTGATTATGTTATTCAATTTTTTATGTGGAATTTAATACGAAAAACCCATACATTCATGTCCAAACAAATGAGACTGACCTTTTCCTGGTGAACTGAAAATGTCCTCACACAAGACCCGTTTCCGGCTATCCTTGGCTGCGATCAAACCTCGTCCTGGCTTCCAGTAATGTTCTCCTTTGAAAAACTAGCTCGAATAGCTCTCGTTCCTGCGTCTGTCGTGATGCTGTGTTCTACCTTTCTCGAAACTGCTATCAGCTACCGGGACACTCTTGGCTCAAGGAGGTTCTTTTACTCTCGACCTGGCCTACTTCTCGTTCCACGATAGATACTCCAACCTCACGGAACTACCGGCTTTCTCACTCTCCGTACACTACTGTCTACTACTCGACTTCACTTCTCGACAGCTCAAAACATTCTGATCTCTATTTGTCATTCATTCCCCTACTTTCTAAATATCCCTTCCAGATTCACAAATCAAACTTCCACCACCAACTCTCATTCGCAGTATTCCTCAAAACCAATTTTTAAACTTTCTAAATATGCTTAATGGATTTCAAAGAAAATAGTTAATTCCCATTCTAAAATTACTTTCTACTATATACAAATTTTAATGACCTATTCTCTATTTCCACTTAGTCTTATTTAGCATCGGCTAATGACCGATCCTTCCGCGAACAACGATAATGGCCTATTATCGATTTCACTTGAGTCTTATTTAATCACTTCTTAAAATTAAATATAACAATTTGTTGTATACAGGTTGTTCTAAATTTATATGCCCGTGGTTGAGAAAATTGAAAATATTTTATATTAAATTGAATTCTGTTTATAATTATCAAATTTTAATTTTCATATCAAATAGAAATATAACAGTATATATTGCAAAACAATTATTTTTTTGGGTGCGAGTTTGTTCAAGATATTCTCAAAATGACATTAAAAAATGCCAAAGAACATGTGAAAGCAATCTCTTAGGGTTCTCTAATTAGGCGCATCAGAAAGTACGGAAAATTTCCTACCAAAAACGTTGTATACATTTTTTTCTATACTCAAATCTTAACCCTGTAAACGACATTGAAAAATGTGAAGAGTCTAAAACTTCGGTGCTTATAAGAATAGACGTAAATACATTATGCTTAGAAGTATGTATTAGAAGGCTGCATTTGTCAGTGTGACACTTTGTGCTATACAAAGTAGTATTTGAAAATACATGGTCTCTGAGTTTCTGTTTGCCACGTGTGTTGGAAATTGAAATTTATATTAACTATGGAGTGTTTTTGTGTCTATTTTTGAGTGTCAACAGTTTAAATTTTAAGTCGCCAAATCAAAAGTAAAACCATTCAACGGAACATTTTTGAGTAATTTTCAAACATTTTACAAAGTTAGTAAAATACTTGGTCATCAATTCAATGAGGTTCAGTTGCCAGATAATTGTGAAAGTTCTATTGAATATCATTCTTCGTGCTATAATGCTTTGCTTGATTGAAATAGGGTACCTAAATAAATTATTACTAAAATTGTATAACGTAATTTTTCTCAACTTTCTACAAATGAAATAATAATGTAATTGATATGTCACATGGCAAGAAATAATTTGCTGCCAAAATAAATCGATTAGTTTAAATTTGAAGTTACGATTGCAATTTATTATGAATTATTGTCAAAAGTGACAGTTTTTCTTAAATGGAAATGTATTCATAGACATAAGGGTAGACAGGGAATACAGTGCAAAAAGTCGATAGGTGGTCTATCTATCTCTTTTAACCAAGCGATCCCGCGCATGTGGCAGACAAAGATAGCTAGACCACTCAATCCATAATATAATTTGCCTGATCTACTATAAATGTATTACAGTGAGGTATCTAAATGATGTTGACATAAATCGAAAGATATCGATTGTAATTGATTGCAGGTACTTTTGACATAGAATAATCACCCCTTATTGAAATTTCAAAAATTATTTTTTTTAATTGTCCGACTACAAAATCTACCCCTTATTTTTTTCCGACAACAGTCATTCTTGGTAAGGAATAATTTACTTAATTAAATTTCGTCTTTGTAGGAAAGCTATTTATCACCAGCATTTTTGTCTATATCTTACCTGTTTAGAATGTCCGACTATGAAAACTTCCCATTAATTTTGTCGGACAGAACTTCCAATTGCTTTTTCAACCTTTCATTAAACTCTCATGCCAAAATCAGACTGCTATTCATCACCAACATAATTCCTGTGATGTGACATGTTCTACGTGTCGGACTCGTTAAAATGCCCAACATTTTTGTCGGACAAACATTTTCGCATATATTACATAACGTTGGCTATCGAATAAACTTAAAAACAACTTGCTATTTTTCACAATCATAAACTTGTCAGGACGACACTTTTATCATGCTCCACAGTTAAAACTTCCCCTGTTCCAGTGTTCCCGTGCATCAAAGTTTGTCCGACTAGACACCGTTAAGCTATTAATAAATTTTCAGCTTGTTATTAATCAACTTTTCTTTCTTACGCGGGATCCAGGTCTATATCGTATATGTAGTTCAAATTACACAAATACCCATTATCTCTCAAATATTATATTACATACATTTTTATTGTTGAAATGTTTGTCTGATAAAAATCGGTCCGGTTTAGCCGGACTTCCGGGTTATCGGGGGCCGACTTATCGGGGTTCCACTGTACTTCGTAATTTTAAAAATGATACTTTATACTTATGTTTTTGAGCCTTGAAAATCGTCATCTTTCGTTCTTTTTTCAGTTTTAAATTTTTTAAAACTAGAAAACGATCAACTTTAGAGAAAAATTACAAAAGACCTTTTTTTGTGTAGAATGACCTAAAAAATTTGAAATATTATCTGCCCGGGTCGATTTTTTTTAATTTATAAAAAAATGTCATTTTTTAATTATTAATTAATTATAGTTAGAGCAAGATTAGATCGGGCAACCCTTGCAGATCGGTGCAAATCGACCTTATATTGTATCTTAGAACTACATTTCAAATATTTTTTAAACGTTAAAATGTTTTATTTTTTTTGCACAAAAACGGCGCCTCATATGAAAAAAAGTTAAGAAAGATTTTTTGTCGCAAATTGAACAAGGAATTGAAAAATGATTTCTAGTTTGAAATATCTCAGTGACGTACTATTTTTTTAAAAAGTATTCAGACCATTACCCGTACGCGCGACAATGAAGGATAAACTCTTTTGTCACCTCTGAAGAAGGTCCTTTTGAACATGTGTTTTAGCTTTACATCGAGTTTAAATCGTATTAGTGTTATTTTCTGTTATTGTTCTAGTTTAGTATTATTGCATTAGATAGTTTTTGATAATGTATTAAAGAAATGAAAAATACACGCTAAGAATTTTATTTGTTTACATAAAAACGGTGCACCATATGGAAATAGGACAAGGGAGGTTTTTTATCGTAAATTAAAAGAGAGATTCAAATAATTTAAAGTATGGCAGTGGCGTACTATTTTTTCTTTAAAAAAATTCAGACCATTACTCGTATGCGCACCAATGATGATTACAAAAGTCTTATTTGTATGGTAAAAAATATGCAATATCTACCTCTTAAAACCCACCAAATTTTACTTTCATAGCTTAACCAGTCTTAGAGCAATAAATAAATTCGCAGTTTGAAAGAAAAATTTCAACACCCCGTATCTCGGAAACAAAGCATTTGTGGACATAATATGTTTATCGAGCAAACTATCATTATTTTTTCATGTAGAATTACCCCTTAAAGTTTGTCATCTTTATTTAGAAACACCCTTATATTCACGGTATTTCTGTTCATAATATCCAATAAAATAATATCTAAATAAACCTGAATTCCCATATCACCAAGTTTATTTTTTTGATAAAAGCCATCTAAAAGTAGCGAACAATATTGATCCGATATAAATTATATACAATATGATACAAACTATGTATGTATATATAAACTAAAATATCCCCATTTCGCCCTTATCTGCATTGCGTTAATGTATTTGACATTTTCCTTTCCATCTAACATATACATTTTTCAATCGAGAAGCTATATTGAAGTCCCATTTGCGCCCCTTGTGCTATTATATAAATCCAAGAGTGCTCTGACACGCATATATAGCAAACAGTCGACAAATGCATATGCAAAATAGCTCTCAGGATTATCTTGAAGGAAGCGGCTCCCTTCTGGTAAATGAAGGTTATTTAAAGACGAAGAAATTTAGAGGAGTTTTAAGGAGAAAGTTATGTAGGCATTTATATAGACACATGGTAAATCAGGTAATAATTCAGACAAAACAATTTGGTACAATTGGGACTTTAAAATGATAATTAGTTTCTGCTATTTCTATTTGCTCTATTTCCATCTAAATTGCGGAAGAAAATTGCGACATGATGGCAAAAGCGGAAAATAGTCAAATTATTAAAAAATGGAATGTTGTAGGATTCAAAAGTCCAACATAGAGACAAGGATATCAAAATGCTCTCCAAATAAAACTCAACGGAATCAGAGAGGAAGATACTGCAGAGGAAGAATGGAGATGATCAAAAACAATAATAACGGAATCTGCAGAGGAAACTGTCGAAAAAGCCAAAACGCAACGAAATACGGAATGGTATGATGATGAATGCTGAACTGCAGTTAAGGAAAAAAAGCAAGCTAGGCTTACCCAACTTCAAAGAAACACAAGAAATGGCAGAGAAATTTATAACAAACAGAGAATACAAGAGAGGATTTGAAAAAACAAGTACAAGAAACACCAGAACATAAAAACAGACGCGAAAGCAGAAAATTCTATAAAAGAATAAAAGTAAGCACACAGTCATTTAGACCAAAATTGACGATATGCAATGATAAGGACGGAGAACTACTAACAGTGGCGTAGCTAGCCCCACAGGGACCCCTTATCAAAGTTTGTCGCAGAGCCCTTTTCCACGACTGATATGAGATAGTGCTAAAAAAATGTTCAACAAAAGCAGCAAAACGCGTGAATAGAAGAGAATAGAAATATACTTTACTGTCACTGAAAATTTTACAATTTTATAGACAAAGCGAAGGTACCAAGAGTAGGAAAAAAAAAACAACAACAAATACAGTTTACTGAAATTACATAAATCGTCATTATTATTACAAAATATAAGATAATGAAATAAAACAAAACAATACAGGGTGTTTCATTAATAATTGGAAATATTATAACTGTAGATTCCTGGGCTCAAAATTTTATGGTTTAATACAAATCACCTCCCAAATGGCTTCCTAAGGGAGCTGGAGCTCTTTGAACATGGTGCCTTTTAATTAGTTTTTTTTGAAATACCTCTAGAACGCATCTATTTAGAAAAACTTAAACTGGTACGGCTATTTATCTTCTAGAGATGAATCTATTTCATAAATTGCGAATTTCTAGTACCGCTCATATGCGTCCTCTTTGGGTAGGGCAACGGTTATTTTATCGCATACCTTTTTTGTCTTTAACTTTTTAGCATTTTTTACACCAGATTATTAAATTGTGTGGTATTCTAGTACTAAAAGTTACTCTTACTTTAAATTGGTAGGATACACCGTTTTCTAGAAAAATCGATTTGAAATTTTGAATTGTTTTTTGAAATTTTTCGTTTTTTGAATTTGATCAAAATTTAAAAAAATTAAAAAAACGGTGTATTTTACCGACCCAAAGAAGAGTAACTTTTAGTACCAGAATACCTCATAATTTAATAATCTAGTGTCAAAAATGTTTCAAAATTAAAGACAAAAAATAATGCGAGAAAATACCCGTTGACCTACTTAAAACGGACGCATATGACCGGTACTAGAAATTCGCAATTGATGAAATCGATTCATCTCTGGAATAAACATACCAGTTTTCGTTTTCTGTTTTCATAGTTTTTTTGAAAATTTTTCTTACATTAAAAAACACAAAATTTTCAAATCGACATTTCTAGAAAACGGTGTATCCTACCGACTTAAAGCAAGAGGACCTTTTATTACTAGAATGCCTCACAATGTAATATAAGTGTCAAAAAGACTTAAAAGTCAAAGATAAAAAAGGAAGATAAATAGGCGTAAAAGTTTTGGTTTATCTAAATAGAAGCGTTCTGGAGGTATTTAAAAAAAATAATTACAGGACGCATTTTTCTCAAAGCTCTAGCTTCTGTAAGACGCATTTTTAGACTAGGTGATTTGGGTTAAATATTAATACATGTTTTGAGCCCAGAAACCTACAGTTAAATTATTTCCAATTATTAATGAAACACCCTGTATACTGCAAAATTTAAATAAATTACAAATTACATAATACAACCTTAGGAACTAATAAGTTCAGCGTATAACACTTAAATATAGATAATAATAATAAATCTAATAAGCTATGAGTAGCTAAGCGAATTTCTGGAATCTAATAAAATCTAATAATCCGAAGTTGAAAAACAGATTTTAATTGAGACTCATTGTTTTAAAACAGATTCGATTTTTTGAAGTCAAGGGTGAATAGACATTGAAAAGGAACGAAAACAAAGAAGCTCTGTTCTTTAACGGCGAGCGACTGGCAAATAGATATACCTAAATAAAATTAGATAAAGGACAGATTACACGAAAACATACGCAAACAATACACAGTGTTTCAATGTTTCAACTTATCAAACGTTAAGCGATTACAAATATTGCAATTTCGCATTATACATTATACAATGTCTCACACAGCCGAGAATAAGAAGTAGCTTGGAAACAAAAACCTCTGTTGTTATAGAACGGCAAGAGGCAGAAAATAGATAGGTACCTGTACAGCACATAAATATACTATATAATAAAGAATTCATTACACGAAAATGTCGATATCCCAACAATATATTATGTACACTGTTTCAAAGCGTTTTAATAGTGAAATAATTGCAGAATATTTTGTTCAATTGTTTGAATATAATTTTGTTTCGACATGCCGCGTTGGGGCCCCTGAATGTCGGGGGCCCCGTATAATTGATACGGCTGATACGGCGGTAGCTACGCCTCTAACTACTAACATAGAACATAATTAATTACCGATTATTTTTATACCGATTTTTCTGCAAGCTCTTTCCAGTTATTCTAACATGGTGTTGACTTTGCCTAGGTCATCTTCTATCAAAACCATGTCATCAGCATAAGTCAAGTGGTACAGTCTTTCTCCGTCGACACTTATCCATTTATGATCTTAGTCAAGGGTTTTAAAAGCACGTTCTAGGGCAGTTATAAGAAACTTTGGTGATAGTGTGTCGTCCTGTGTGACACCTTTTATCTGAATATCAGAGGTCTGTTGTATTCTATGGATTTTTCAATGAGTTTTTCTATCGTGGCAGGTGGTTGTTGGTGCCAAACTTAATTTAAATCCCGCTTCCTCTCTGGTTGGAACATGTCTAGTATTTAGTCCAATCTCGTTGTTATGATCCATGTGAAGAGTTTGCACATACGGCTCAATAGGTTAATGACTCGATAATTTTCTAGTTCAGCTTTATCTCCTTTTTACTCTATCGTACTACATACGTAGTATAGTATAATAGATAAAGTTATAGGATCGTGCAAAATTTTTTTTCAGATTTCACTTTTTTTTCGACGTTTTGAGACCCCCTGAGTCTAAAAAGCAAAAAAAAACATGTCGGAAGTATGTACGTACGTATGTATGTACGTACGTACGTATGTACGTATGTCTCCACCACCCAGCAAAAACTACCGGACCGATTTCGATGAAATTCGGTATGAGTAGGTTTAAGAAAATTTTGTCGAGAAACTAAGCTTTAAAAAAAAACTCCCAAAGGGGGGCCGAAATAGGGGGGTTATTTAGGGCCCATTTTTGCAAATTTTGACCGAAACGAATGAAATTTAACTCAAAGTTAGCTCATCGATAGTTAAATAGAAATACGGAATTTGAAATTTTCAAATTCAAAATGGTGGCCAACATGGCCGACCGCCCACCCGACACATTTCCCTACCTATCTAAAAACTTGTTTAAGATAAGTTTAATTTGAAAAACTCGTTATATAGCCTAAAGATGGGGCTATAATTTATATTTGATATATTTTTGATATCCTGTCGGTAAATTGAATGACATTAGTCAGATTTCTTAACTCCCCCTAGGAGGGGAGTTATGAATTTTTTATAAAAAAATATTCGAGTTCCCGTAACTTCCTTTGTAATAGAAACTAAAATTTGAAATTTTGCAGACCTATATGGTACTTTATTATCTATTATCATAATAAATTTTACCCAAAATATGGCTTCCGGTTGAACCGGAAATGAAACAAAAATCTTAATTCTTTTAGATACGCCCTGTACATTTTCACATATTTTGAAAGAATGCAAAATTACCTTTCTCATGACATAAAACTTGTTGATGTAGCTCAAAAACTCGAAAAGTTACAGTAAAGAAATTTTGCTATAATCTTGTTTGTGTCCTCTCTCACGCGATAGTAGCAGAGCATTATTATAGGGCAGTCAATGAGGGTATTTGGCTCCGAATTCCATCCTACTACATCGACGTACTTGATATTTTCATGGTAAGTAGGAAATAGTTCAAGAAACAAAATCTACCCTATATACTATGGCGCTTTTATCTTGGGGCGGTTCCCACCCCTTCAAGGGGGTGGAAAATTTGTTGGTCAAAATAAGCACGGAAGTGGCTAGAGAACCTATTTCTAAGCAAAAACTGGTCTATACTTTTTTTTTGAGAACTCAATACTTTTTGAGTTATGCGTAGTTGAAAATTGGCAATTTTGATTGAAAAATGACACCTTTTCGGACGGTTCTTTGTGAATACCTTAAAATCTATGTATCGAACTAAAACACTATATAAAACATTTTTTTAGATTATAAATAACAAAGAGATTCGTTCCTTCGTAAATGTTCTATTTATAATACAAAAAGAGATATGGTAGGTGAAAAGAGTTTGTTTTTTGGTGCATGCTCAAATTGGTGTATTCAACTTGAAATAACAGAGGAACGGTAGGATTTAGGTGTATAATGCTACCAACGCCTTTTGTAGTGTTTGAAAAGGCCTTTAAAACGGGCACCGTTAAATGTCGGTTACATTCGAACTAAGCGAGATATAGTGCAAAAAATATATGACTAATGTACTTTAAGGAAAAATGAAAAGTATACAGGGTGTCCAGAAACTCTACCGACAAACGAAGACAGGAGATTCCTCAGATAATTTTAAGACAATTTAACCCAATTCACCTAGTCCGAAAATGCTTCCTAAGGGGGCTAGAGCTCTTTGAAGATGGCGCCATGTAATTAGTTTTTCTTAAATACCTCCAGAACGCTTCTATTTAGAAAAACGAAAATTTGTATACATATTTACTTTCCAGAAATGAGTCGATTCCATCCATTGCGAATTTCTAGTACCGGTCATAGACGTCCTTTTTGGGTAGGGCAACGGTTATTTTATCGCATAACTTTTTTGTCTTTAACTCTTAAGTATTTTTGATACTGGATTATTAAACTGTGAGGTATTCTAGTACTAAAAGGTACTCTTACTTTAAGTCGGTAGGACACACCGTTTTCTAGAAAAGTCGATTTGAAAATTTTTGGTTTTGGGAATTTGAAAAAAAAAGTTGAAAAAAATTTAAAAAAACGATGTATTTTACCAACTTAAAGCAAGAGTAACTTTTAGTACTCGAATATCTCATAATTGAATAACCTAGTGTCAAAAATACTTCAAAATTAAAGATAATAAAGTTATGCTATAAAATGACTGTTGACCTACCCAAAACGGACGCCTATGACCGGAACTAGAAATTCGCTATTAATGAAATCGATTAGTCTCTGGAATATAAATAAATGTACCAGTTTTCATCTTTCTAAATATTTTTTTTGAATCTTCTTTTTTGAAATTCAAAGATCGAAAAATTTTCAAATCGATTTTTATAGAAAACGGTGTATCCTATCGACTTAAAGTAAGAGTACCTTTTAGTACTAGAATACCTCACAATTTAGTAATTCAGAGTCAAAAATGCTTAAAAATGAAAGACAAAAAAGTTAGGCGATAAAATAACCGTTGCCCTACCCAAAAAGGACGCCTATGACCGGTACTTGAAATTCGTAATGGATGGGACCGATTCATTTCTGGAAAGTAAATATGTACACCAATTTTCGTTTTTCTAAATAGAAACGTTCTGGAGGTATTTAAGAAAAACTAATTACATGACGCCATCTTCAAAGAGCTCTAGCTTCCTTAGGAAACATTTTCGGACTAGGTGAATTGGGTTAAATTGTCCTAAAATTATCTGAGGAATCTCCTGTCTTCGTTTGTCGGTAGAGTTTCTGGACACCCTGTATACTATCCCCTCATTCACCAGAATTTAAATGCATTGTTTTTCTTCTGCAATACCTTTTAATACAGTGTTATTTCTACTTTCAAAAAGTTGAACGGGTTTAAAATGAATGGTTTTTGTAAAAAATGTGATCAAATTATAGAATGCATTTTTAAATTTCCTTAAAAATCTTCCTATTTCTCCATGTAATTCGAAAATAAAAATGTTCCACCCCCGAGAAGTGGTGGGAACCGCCCCATGATAAAAGCGTCATAGCATATAGGATAGACTTTGAATTAGGAGATTGGGCTACTCCAAAAATTTCATTAAAATCCATGCAGTAGGATAGAATTCGGAGGTAATATCCAAATATTTGTTCTTAATCTCGCGCATTGACTGGCGTAATAGAAATATAATGAAATGCAAATATTTTAAACTATTAATTACTCAGAAAAATGAACTAATTTGAAATGAAAGTATGACTATAATGGGGTCTAGGACGTTTCATCGCCGCCGTTTCGATGCCGCCAGTTCGATGCCGATGCCGGCCGATTCATCGCCAGTCAATTAATCGCTATCTGATATATTTCCGAATTTTCGACAGTTACAATTATTAGTTATTTTTAGTATTAATTAGGAATTCTAGGAAATGCGAGATATGACGGCGTTGGAATGGACTGGCGATGAACCGGCGGCATCGAAACGGCCGGCGATGAACCGGCGGCATCGAAACGTCCCATTCCGACTATAATGGTAGGGAAGCAAAGTATGCTAAATGTGCAGTCACTCGAGCGCTTTGGGGGCCTATTGGGTTGTGAAGAGTAGGTCCTAAAACCAAAAAAAGTTAAGTAAAGTTTTCCATTTTAGTGGGGACTTGTCCATTTTAAATTTAGTTTTCCACTTCCAACATCGTTTTTTTAGATTATAACGCCATCTATCCATAATTGGAAAAAATGTTTCGAACAAAAGTTACTTATTTTTATGTAAGGAATCCAAATTTGCAATAAAAAATTGGGACTCCATTTAAGATTTTAAAGTATCCCCCACCCCACCTCAGTGGAGGTTCGTGTTTGGAGCCATTCGATAGATTTTTCAAAAATATTGAATAAGTGTATTTTTTAGTTTTCCTATCTGATGTTCATTTCGCTAAATATCGCGGAATTCGTATTTAAAATATTAAATGTACCCCCCACCCCTCTCCGTGAGAAGTCGAGTTTGGTGTCATTCGGTAGATTTTTGAAAAATATTGAGTACGTATTTTTTAGTTTTTCGATCTGTCATTAATTTCGCGAAATATTCGCTTTTTTCTTGTAAAACTTACGCCCCGCTCAAATCGTCAGATTTTTGAAATATACACTGTTTTGCATGTACTTAACTTACCTTATCTTAATCTGACGATTTCGAGTTTTTCTAAGGATATATTTTTTTTCGGCCCTCCCTTAACGAACTCCCCTGCATTAAGAGTCAATATATGGTAGAGGTACATTTTCAGGGTACAAGGTTTCTCCCCATGTAATAATCTGACGCGCCTGAGTAACTGCAAAAATCCCCGCTTGGGCTCCCCTACCATAATATTCTATTGATTTATGCAATAATCTATACGTCTATAGTGTGTCCCCGAAATATGGCATCGAACATTTTCTCAAATGCAGGAATTAATGGCGCGTAGAACCATAAAATATTTTCAAGTATACAAGGTGTTTCTAAAATATCAAAATAACGAGTAACTTTGTTATTTTTATAGAACGCCAGTATCTAGTACGATAACGATAATAGATCGGTACGATCAGTGGCGTAGCTAGCATGGGTGACACCCGGGGCGGTAATCCATGGTGTCAACCCAAATCCCAAAAATAAAGATTGTTAAAATCAACGGAAATCCGATAAACCTATGTTTTGAATAATGAAACAATTAAGAATTAAAATATCTTTTTTTTTACCTTTAGTAGCGGAAAACTCTGAAATCTCGGAAAAATCACATTTTCTATATTTATGTTTTGTGTTGCTTCATGTTCAATAGTTAATATACCGAGGTTATTTAGCATTGTTGTCATTGTTGCTGGTTATTTAGTCATTGTTGCTGGCAAGTAATTCTTGATTAATTTTAGCTTACTAAAACTTCTCTCGCAAGAAGCAACCGCTACACAAATGGTCATAAACAATTTTAATACGACCATTCAGTTTGGGAGGGATTCCATAAAATCCCATTCCGCAATGAGAAAATCAAAAAGTCTACAGCTAACCACTTAGAGGCTGTAATATTCACGCTTTAGGCCGCTTGCAAATGTCTTCTGACCCTTGGTATTTCTAGCAGGTGATCTGCTTCTGATCCCTCTTCATGGTAAAAGTCACAAAATGCCGAAACAGCTAATTTCAACTGTTCACTGTTCGCGAAAAGCAATGTGTGTGTCTGCACAACCTCGGACAATGAAGCCACATCATGAATAGACTGGTTTCGAGTAGACTAATCTGGTTTCGAGTTAAACATTGAATAGGTCAAAATATTCCAACATATCCTTTTGAAGTTCGTCTCGAAGAGTGAGTCCTGTATCGGTAGCTACCTCAACATCCATTCGTTTTTGACGTCGAATTCGTTTTTCGGTGGAAATGTCGTCATCCTCATGTATTTTCGTGACCAGATCTATTGCTTTATCTACATATAATATGACCACCGTTTTTCTTCAATATATAGACGAAGTGCCCCTATTTCTCTTAGTACATCATTCCAAAATAAACAATAACAAAGAAAAAATATGAAATTACATACAGCGGGCATAAAGTTATGATGTCCAAATTGGTTATGGTGTCTAAATTTTCTTGTTGATGGCATAATTCCTCAATTAAAGCAACAACACTATCAATATGTTTTGCCAATACTTTAACTGCAGCTTAGTGAGAACTCCAACGCGTTGTGAAAAGTCGTTTAACAGATGCTTTGCTGTGTTTAATAAGGTTTAATAAGCACTTCCCAGCAGCTAGTGGAAGCAGAAAAAAAATTGCCTCGGCAGTTCTGAAACATGTTACACAAGCTGTATTTTGAGCAAAAGAGTGCTGGCCACATAAATTAATTAAATGATAAATACATCCAACGAAAATAGCCTTTTTGTTTTTTAATTTTAATCAAAATTATTTGATTTAATAATAGCTTGTATTACTCCATGTAAGCCGCTCATACCAGCTGCATTATCGTATCCCTGAGAACGGCACTTCATAATATCTAAACCACCAATTTGAAGCTTCTTGAGAATTTCGTTAGATAGATCAACTGCTTTTTCCATTTTAACGGAAAAATCCAAGAAATGTCTCTTTGACCTCGACTTTTCTCGGTTTCGTGTGTTCACCAAATAATATTGAATTGTATTTTGATTGTAAAGTGAGTAAAGTTACAAATTATCAAGTCATTCTTTTGTGATGGGGTCTCCCGAGTGTCACCCCCGATAGGGTGACACCCGGGGCGAACCGCCCCCTCCGCCACACCCTATCTACGCCACTAGGTACGATAAAGTTCTCGGGCGACCCTTCCGTCCAGCGTTTTTATGTAGCAGAATCGTTACAACCTGTTCCATTTAGTATCAGATTTTCTCGTAAGCTTGAAATTAAAAAATTATTGTATTTTGAGGATCAGAGCCTCCCCCATTCTTGAGGGATTCGATAAATAGTCCATTATCTCGCGGTAACTTATTGTTTTTCATCTTACCCATTGCTTGTCTGATTTCACCAAGTGTTATATCTTGCATGACCTTGATTTAATATGGTTTTTTCTTTTTATGCTTATTTCGGTCTACTAGTGTAGAGTTGTGATAGAAATTTTCCAAAGTTTTTAACAACTCAATCCTATTAGTTATTATCTCACCTTGTTTGTTTTCTAATTAATTTGATTATTTGACTCTTTCCAGTTTTTAATTTTTCTTCTTTGAAGTAACTTCAAGTTTTGTCTGTATCTGTTGGATTTTGTTATTATATTTTCTAAGTTGTTGTTCTGAAGCTATTTTCTTGTGGCATTTTCACAATTTTAACTATTTAGAATGGGAATAAATTATTAACTAAATAAATTATTAACTAAATAAATTATTAACTAAATAAATTATTAGAAGAATTTTTTTACTAAGCAACAACATTTTTGTTTATATTAATAGTATTTTGTATTTTGACAACGGCACCCGATTTGGGCGTCGAAACGTTAATAAAAATCATTTTTTAATAATATTGTGGCTTATTTCCCATTCTAAATAGTTAAAATTTTCTAAGTTATTCTAATTGTTTTGTGCACTTCTTGACTCGCCTTCCTTATTTCTTCGTTACTTGTGTTTATATTCTCTTTCATTTTTTTTCTCGGTTTCATTAGAGTTCTGGCTTCACTGCTGAGTTTTTCTTCGTTTCTATAACAGCAACAAAAAAAAAATGATTTTATGTTAAAAAAATCCGAAAATGCAATATCCAACTATTCTTGGATTTTATTTCTTGTTGAGTTCCTCGGTACTACATGATGATCGTAAATTTTGCTTGTGGTTTGAAAAATTTGTGTTTACGAATGAGTATATTATAAGTATGGGCGACTTCTATTTGTATTTACAATATAACCAATATCTAAAAGACTGATTATTATTCATTTATGATAGAATTACCATGTACCTTGTACTTATTAGTCATTCAAAATTACATAGTAAGTTTATTAGTATATCTTCAAGACTGACCAACACATAGTACAGTTATCATATTTCGCGATAAAATAAATAATTTTATTAGCCACAGAGAATTATTCTAAATTACACTTAATGATATGTTTAAAATGTTATTTGAATAAAAATGTTCCATTTAAAAAAAAACGAAGCTCGGAAAGTTCTGCTCTCCTCTTTAACGTGGCGCTGTTTTACAAGTGCGATCACTTTAACGGGTTACAGTCGAACCCGCTTATTGGAATAGCCTTCGTGCCAAGCAAAAATATTCGTATAACCGGGGTATTCTAATAACCGATCATTGGTAGCTAGCGAAAAGGTTTCAGGACCTCAAATTTTTATTCCTTAAACCGGGATATTCTTATAACCGGTATTCTAATAAGCGGGTTCGACTGTATATCTTTTTACTCCTTCTTTATATGTGCCATCTATAAATGGATGCCTCAGAAGTCAAACGGTGTAAGTCAATTCTCCCTAAAAATGACTTATTGAAGTTTAACACACATTATTATTTCCTTGTTTGTATTTATGAATATGTTACCCATATTATGATAAATAAAGACGGTTTATTTGTTTTTAATAATTAAGTACTTATATTTCTACAACTCCATTCAGAAACATCTTAGTATCTCATTTTAAACACTTATTGACTTACACCGATTGGCTTCTGAGGCATCGAAATAATTGTATCATAAAATCTAGATACTCATTTATAATCTGTTTCATTTTTAGCTCTTAATGTTAGCCTATTTACAACCGCGTGGCATAAAATATATTACAAAACGTTTATAAGCTAAAAAGTCAGCTCTTCTTCAAACGTTTTTTTTAATATATCTTAATCATCATATGAAAATCAACTTGAATAACTTACAAACTGTTCGGTCGATCTAGCCCTTTGTTCACCGTGTCCTCAATTGAGGACAACCTATTCTATAATTTTTTGTATGTAGCCCCATGTTATTTTTATCCTCGTAACACATTGTCCCCGATTATGGACATTGTATTCCGTCCAAATAGTACTTGTGCAGCCATCTAACAGCGATTACAAAGCTGTTGAACAAAATATTTAATTTGTTGAAATATAGGTTTCTGTGGTAACTTATGACTGGTGTATACAGCGTCAACTCATTTGAGTTTTTTTCGTTATAAATGTGAACAAATGGTACTGAATGTGTCTTATGGTGTTGACGAATAGTAGAATTTATTACAAAACTATTGAAAGCGTGTACTTGTTTGAAAAGCGTGTACTTGTTTGTGGACATTGTGAATCAACGGAAAAATTAATTTTTGGGGGAATATAAAAATGCGCCCTGTCCAAGAAGTATTACTAGACGTATTTTATCATTGGCTCTTACACGATGATAAACCTAATGCATCCAGATGTAAATTGCCTGGTTGTAAGGGCAACTCATGAATAACATGCGACAAAATGCAATGTTTATTTCGGTATAAGTAAAGCCAAACTTTTTTTTGTAAGATACCATACATTACTTATTGAATAAAACAGAAGTGTAACCAGGATGATCCTAAGCGGGGGGTTACATCTACTTGAAGGTCTCTGGGGGCTATGGAATAACAATGTTGTTAAGCGTATAGAGCTCAAAGTACATCCAAAAGGGGGTTATAACCCCCAAAACTACCCCCTGGTTACGCCTATGGAATAAAATACTTTAGTTTTTGCTTTTTGTCAGGTTAAAAAAAAGATCTTATATTTTTATTCCATTTGTTCACAAAGTCCTCAAATGAGGACATTTTGTAATGGCCAAACTGTGCATTTTGAAAATGTAAAACTAGTATCAAATATTCGTAAAAAAATCATTCTTATTCTCGCTATGTTGCAAATTTCAGATTTTTAGATTAAAGAAATTTAATTCGTGAACGAAAGGGCTAGCTGAGATATAGTACAATTTAAAAACTCATTAACTGTGATAATTGTAAGTAGTTAAATTACATATCATTATGCAAAAAACAAAATGTTTTTTCACTTTTTATGATTGTTAAAGAAAAAACAAAGCAAAGTCAGCTGTATGTCTTCAAGGATCAGCTATCTCTCATATACCTTCAAAAATCTGTATAAGATTTTTACGTGAAATCGAATATTTTTTACAGTTCACAGATAGACTAG
Source organism: Diabrotica virgifera virgifera (assembly GCF_917563875.1). Taxonomy (NCBI): domain Eukaryota; kingdom Metazoa; phylum Arthropoda; class Insecta; order Coleoptera; family Chrysomelidae; genus Diabrotica; species Diabrotica virgifera. The sequence continues at coordinate 75,492,766 of NC_065449.1, read as the reverse complement.
GATACTTGTACATAACTTAAAACTTTAGTTGTATTAATTACTTCAGCACCACTGTGATGTATTTTACAGTTTATTTTTCTAACACAGTCAAAATTAAAGCTACAGTTTATCCCAAATCATTCTTTCATTGCGTCATAGTTTGTGGAATTTACTCTAACACATTAAGCTCGAAGTGGAACGAAGCGATAGCGGAGTTCGGGCAAGCAGTCGAGTGCAGGGAAGACACTTTCCGCATGAGTTAGGAACAATATTTTTTCTAGGGCCGTACGTTTGGAAAAAGCCACAAAAATAGAGTTATATCAATTTTTATTTAGAAGCGAAAATACACAAATTAATTCTTTGACAAGGTTGTCAAAACCAAACTTTCAACATAATGGGTTACCACGACGACGATATTGGTTTCCATGACGACGATTCAAAGCCATTGTAATTGTCTACTGATCTGACTTTTAAATATTATGTCAAAATAATTTTATTTCATCAAATTATCAGTAGTAATTGCACAAGAGCTCTGAAATTATTGAATTTTTCCCGAGTGACACTTTGACAGTTTTAATTTCACGAGCCGAAGGCGAGTGAAATTATGTCAAAGTGTCACGAGAGCAAAAATTCTATATTAATTTCAGAGGTCGAGTGCAATTTGTTGCGATTATTTCATGAATAAAACTGTTCAAAACCAAAATTTTATTGTAATTTATTTATGTAAGTACCATTAAACACACAGTTTTTATAAATATTTGACGATTGAAAGTCATCACTTTTATAATTTTTAAAACATTAATTGTCATTAATGTCACTGAATGTATTTTTTCGTAGCAACGAAGGGCATCTGACGTAATATACTTAACGACGGGAGATTATCAAAAATTATCGATTTAATTCAGATTTCTGTAGCTTTCTATTGGTCAGAATCTCCTATGAATGAAATAATCGCGCAAATTTCATTAAAACATGAACACAATAAGATAAATTTGAAATAAACTAGTAAATAATATCTAAATATTAGTTTATTGCATATATTATAATATATAATGACATATTACAAGGTATTTTACTTTCCCGCAAGCCGTGCGGAAAAAATTTACTTTCACGCACGCCGTGCGGGAAAGTGCAACTTTCGGAAACGAAATGCGTGCGTGAAGTGACTCTTTTAGCACGGCCGTAGAAAAAATATTTTAAATATTAATATTCTGGCAAATATTTATAGTCTAGTAAAATAAAATTCCACTACATGTAAATCACAATGTAAATTCGTACAGGTTGAAACTAATTTTATATCAAAGTTTAGGTGGATACAAAAGATATTTTCAAGAAAGTATCCAAATCATACAAGGGGATCATTGCTTAAATAATTAAAAAGGGGTAATTTTTGCAAAAAAATTACTTTTATAACTGCTGAGGTCATTCAATTACTAATGAAATTCTATATGATTTTTTTCTGCAAAGTTGAAGGGTAAATCTTTCACATAGGACTTACTAAATTAAATTTGACCCCCTATTTATTTAAATTATTATATATAAAACTTTAAAAACAAATTTGTAAAAAATTATTTTTAGCGTTTTAAATAAACACTATAAAATATCTTATTTTACAGAAGGAGTTGGGCTATGTTATCAGTATTAATAAGAAAAAAATCGGTCTAAAAATATTAAATACTTTTTGAGATATTGAATTTGTTTTTTAAATGTTACTCTATTTTCAATTGCAAAAACGCGGTTGTTGCCAAAGAAATATTCACCTGTATTAGATCTCATTATTTAGATTTTTATGTATATTTTCGATAAATGTATTGATAAATTAAAATTTCAATTAAACTTCCCCCTAAAATGGCATTTGAAAATTATTCAAATTTGTTTATGATTTCTTTTTTTTTAATAACATCGCGTAGATTAAATATTTTAAAATGCCGTTTCGATAATTGGGTTCCTGGGGATTTTTTACTAATTATCAAATTTTTTGTCTTTTTTTCTTCTTCTTTTTTTTCTTGGAGTTATATGTATTAAGGGCACTTTTAGGGTTAAGTTTCATTAAGAATGTCGAATCTCTAAGTTGTAGATTCTAGACCTAAAAATATTAAGATTGGTCTAAAATCACTTAAATAAAATGTGGCTACTTACTGAGTTACAGGGTGTTTTATTTAAAAATTTAAAAATTATTTTCACCAAGTACTTTCAAACTAATTGGCGTATCCTTATCATACTTGGCAGTAAGTGTGGCTCCTATACAGTCTACTAAATTGTGATAAACAAAAGTTTCTATCTACTACCAGAGGCGTACGACAGGGGATAGTGAATGGTTGACCCTTCCCAAATTCTACGCAACTGAGGGTATTACTATTTTAGCGAAATTTTTCGATTCTCCAATACTTTCTCTGTAAATAATAAACTCTTTATTGGCGACGATTAAGTCATCAGTTTTCGAGATATTGGACGTTCAAAATGAAACGGCATAGTTATTTTGATGCATTCATTCATTCATTTTAAACTTCCAATATCTCGCAAACTGATGACTTTATCGATACAAATAAAGTTATTTACATATAAATTGTTGGAGAATCGAAAAATTTCGCTAAAATAGTAATTCACTCAGTGGCGTAGAATTTGGGAAGGGTCAATCATCCACTATCCCCTGTCATACGCCACTGGCAGTAGCTAGAAACGTTTATTAATCACAATTTAGTAGAGTGTATAATAGCCACACTTTCTGCCAAGTATGATAAGGATACGTCAAATAGTTTTAAAGTACTTGGTAACAATATTTTTTAAATAAAACACCCTGTAACTCAGTAAGTAGCCACCTTTTATTTAAGAGATTTTAGTTAAATATCTTAATATTTTTAGGTCTAGAATTTACAACCCAGAGATTCGACATTCTTAATGAAACTTAACCCTAAAAGGGCCCTTAATACATATAACTTTAAGAAAAAAAAGAAGAAGAAAAAAGACAAAAAACTTTGATAATTAGTGAAAAATTCCCAGGAACCCAATTATCTAAACGGCATTTTAAAATATTTAATCTACGCGATGTTATTAAAAAAACAAGTTATAAACAAATTTGAATAATTTTCAAATACCATTTTAGGCGGAAGTTTATTTGAAATTTTAATTTATCAATACATTTATCGAAAATATACATAAAAATAAAAACAATGAGATTTAATACAGGTGAATATTTCTTTGGCAACAATCGCGTTTTTGCAATTGAAAATAGAGTAACATTTAAAAAACAAATTCAATATCTCAAAAAATATTCAATATTTTTAGACCGATTTTTTTCTTATTAATACTGATAACATAGCCCAACTTCTCCTGTAAAATAAGATATTTTATAGTGTTTATTTAAAACGCTAAAAATAATTTTTTGCAAATTTGTTTTTAAAGTTTTATATATAATTATTTAAATAAATAGGGGGTCAAATTTAATTTAGTAATTCTTGTGTGAAAGATTTACCCTTCAACTTTGCAGAAAAAAATCATATATAATTTCGTTAGTAATTGAATGACCTTAGCAGTTAAAAAAGCAATTTTTTTGCAAAAATGACCACTTTTTAATTATTTAAACAATGATCCCCTTGTATGATTTGGATACTTTCTTGAAAATATCTTTTGTATCCACCTAAACTTTGATATAAAATTAGTTTCAACCTGTACGAATTTACATTTTGACTTTTTTTATTTTATTAGGCTATTATATAAATATTGATATTTATATAAACATAAATATAAATATTCTGACAATTGTCAGATTTAACTTAAATTTCATGCAGTGATTCGCGACATTGTTGACGCACTGAAAAAAGGGTTTGGGATAAACTGTATTATAATACATAATTATCAAATAGCTCTTTAAATTATAAATTATAAATTATAAATTGTAAAACGGATGCCTACATAATATATTGATTAAAATAAAAACACATTAGATCAACATTCGGCATTTAGTCACTTAAAATGCAAATATATCCGAAATTATATAATGACGATCCCCAATCTCGATCACCAACCCTTCCCTTGACAGCGACTGTTCCACCCCCAATACACCCCATACATCAACAGAAACTAATTCATCCATCAATTTTCTCGTTTCAGTAAGACATCATCGTGGAACGGCTTCAACTCCTAGGAGAGAAAATGGAATACATAATACCAATCATATCCCCACGGGAATTCTAACGACTTTGGTATGATTCTGACACAAGTAATGAAACTTATGTCATGCGTGTGATGGGTCTTTAAAAATGTAACTGACGCTCGATTTTTACAAATTCGTTCTCTCATTAACAATCTAACAATTCCATGAGTAATTGGAGGGTGAAATTTGGAAAAAGTAGGTGACACGTGGGAGAGGAATTGGTTCATATTTAATTTTAATTGGACTACTTTTTTTAATTTTTATATTACGTGAGTTATGTTTACAATATTCATAAATAATGATAAACGAATTTATTTTTTTGTTATATTTGAAAGTTTTTAGTGATAAAAACACTAATTTTTTTAGTGAAAAAAGAATCGCATTAACTACTAGGTGTTATTACAAGGGAGATATACACAGTACCTATAAATAATTTTGTTATGTTAAGAACGACATAATATACAGGGTGCCCCAGACTAATTTATCCAGGCTATATCTCTTAAACGAATAACAATTTTCGAATGGGACAAAAATTGATATATTCCATTTGTAATACACTTTAATATGGCGTAGAAAAAATCATCCCCTATTATTCATCCCTTAGTTACAACCCCTAACTTTAATTTTTTTTAATAGCACCCTGTACATTTTTTTATAGTTTTGGATGCGGTCTTCTATCGTCTTTTTAACAGATTTTTTAAAAATAAAATGAGTTCATAAGTAATCAAGCAAAATCAAGTTAAATTAATTAAGACAGCCTAAAAAAATAGACTAAAAAAATATGCTTTATTGTCACTGAAAATTTTACAATTTTATGGGCAAGGCTTACATGTAGAGTCAGAAAATAACAACTTTCTTGATTAATTTAACAAATATATAAAATAAACTGATATTTTCTTGATTCCTTACGACCCCATTTTATTTCAAATAATCTGTTGATTAGAGAGTAGAAGACCGCAGCCAAAACTATAGAAAATGTACAGGGAGCTATTAAAAAAATAAAATTAGGGGTTGTAACTAAGGGATGAATATTTAGTGGATGATTTTTTCTTCGCCTTATTAAAGTGTATTACAAATGGCATAGATCAGTTTTTGTGCCATTAAATAATCTCTATACTGTGAAGAAATATAGCCTGGATAAATTAGTCTGGGACACATAATTATTAACAAAAATAAAAAATAAATGATATTTTCTTGATCATTTACAAACCGATTTTATTTTAAAAAAAATCTGTTGAATAGACGATAGAAGACCATATCCAAAACTATAAAAAATATACAGAGTGCTATTAAAAAAATTAAAGTTAGGGGTTATAACTAAGGGATGAATATTTAGGGGATTATTTTTTCTACACCATATTAAAGTGTATTACAAATGGAATGGACCAGTTTTTGTCCCATTCGAAAATCTCTATTCATTTAAGAGATATTGCCTGGATAAATTAGTCTGGGACACCCTGTATATTATTAGATTTTTTAAAACAAATCACATTCTCTAAGATAAGGAAGTAGATTTTGTTTATAGCTGTTTTTTCTAGAGCACTTTCTAGCGTGCCGAGTATGTTATATGTTTGCCATTCATTCGTGTATTTGTATAACATTTATTTTACCTTAGTTCACTATTAAAGTAAAACATGGCAAATTAATAACTATACTGAAACAAATTGGAATTGACAACAAAAATCTGAGAATTATTAGAAATATTTATTACAATCAAACGACCAAAATCAAAATAGAAGATCAGTTAACTGATAAAATTGCAAAAGAACGAGGAGTACGACAGGGCTATATTTTATCTCCACGACTATTCAATATTTATTCTGAATAGGTATTTCAATAAGCTTTAGACGGTTGTGCGAGACGAATATTAATAAACGGTTATTTATTTATTTATCAAATAAAATAAAATAAAATAAATTAATAAACGGTGAATGGATGAATAACATTAGATATGCAGATGACACCATAGATGACATTGCCGATAATATGAATGATTTACAGATATTAAAAAATCGTATAACAGAAGAAGACCAAATTTATGACAATTAGTAAAAAAAAACAATACTTAACGCTCAACGTACAATCAACCAACAGAATATCAAAAGAGTCGAGCAATATAGGTACATATCTGGGCACCAATTAAAATAGCCAATGGGACCAGTCATATTTTTTTATTTATTA